>NC_133769.1:259505162-259756717 GCF_003597395.2 Chelonoidis abingdonii
CTCTTCTGGACAGAGAGCTCTGATGTTGTTCCTGGGATTCTGTAATGGAGCACACGTCAACCACCAGCTTAGGAGTCACAGCCCCGAGTGCATCCTACACCAACGTGGACCACTTTTGGCCTTCACCTTTCCACATCCTCTCGAAGTTTCCTCTTCAGGCCTCTGGGGTACATTCTCCAGTTCTCATATTCCTTCTTCCTGATGTTGCTGTCACTGGCAACTGCTATATCTATCACCACCGCTGTCCCTTTCTGCTCCTTGTCTATACCAGAGTTCTGGTTGATGTCCAGTACCATGCCCTGTCCGTCTGAATCGGAGTTCCCATAAGATCTTAGCCCTGCTATGCCCAACAACCTTCTTGGAATCTCCCATCTGGTCTTGGGAGGTCTAGCCCATACGCTGGCAGATGTTCCTGTACATAATAGCCAGCCACTTGGTTGTGCCGTTCAGTGCTATGCTGTCCTGCCGCAATCTTACATCCTGCCACTATGTTGTTGGGACTGTCTCTGAGGCCTCTCTGCACAGTCCTGCACTTGGTCCTTTCGCTTGTGAGTGTAGTAGCCCCTGCTTCAAATGGATCTGGTGCATCATGCCTGTTCCTGTGGCTGGCTATGATCAGTGCCTAGTGCTTTCTTAGTCCAGCCCTTTCCCAGCCACATGGTTAGGGTTCACCAATTGTCAGCCACCTCAGCTATCTGTCGATGGTAACCACATGCAGGTCTTTCTTGCCATGGCACTTCTTCTGCTTGGTCTTCCTCCATGTCTGCTGGCTGGCATCAGCGCATCTGCTCAGCAGCTCATACTTTGGGGGCCATCCTACTGATGTACTCCTGGATGTTTGCCGGTTTCATCCAGGACAGTGGCTTTGGAACGCTCACCAAGCCCCGGCCGCCATTCCTTATCGCGGCTGCTATAACAGTTCTGTGGTGTTGGCTTGGGTGGAACCAACCGTCGCATTGTGAGGAGCTTCCCGGGTTCCTTCACAATAGGCAGCCTCCATGTCCTCCTTTGGCCAGCCACTATACCGGCAGGGTATAGCTGATGACTGGCAGGGCCGTATCTCACGTTGATAGAGCGTGGAGAATCTTGTTCTTCCCCACTGAGCTGGCTCTTCAGGACCTTGTTCTTAATCCTTTGGTGATACGTTGGATGTTGGCACTTCTTCCCTCTGCCTCCCTCATCATTGGTTCCATGTGACTGTGGAGACGCAAGGTAACTTGTACTGGTCTGTATGTCGCTATGTGGCCCGCCTGGTAAGTTCCACCCCATCAGTCTTGAACTACCTGTCCCTCTCTTCACTACCATCCGGCCACACTTAACTCCAGTCCCGAATGACATCCCGATAACTCACTGAGATCCGGGTCAGGTGGATAGCGAGTCGTATGTCGTCTCGTTCATGGCTTAAGCAATACACATTGATTTGTCAATCCATGTAGAGGAGGTGGCGATGAGTTCACTCCTGAACTTGTACCCTGCGTAAGCCAGTCCTTGTGATCCTGGCTGAGGGGGGTATTAAGCCTATTGCAGAAAACAGCAGCGGGGACAGTGCAGACCTTGGTCAATATGCCACCACTTGATGGCAGCTTGTTGCAAGCTGCCTTGAGTTTGACTTCCAGTTTGTCTTCATAGTCCATTGAGTTCCTGAGGAAGGTCCTTAGTGTCTGTTGACTTTGTATAGCGCCAAGACATTCAACAAGATCCACGTGTGCGAGCATTGATGTCGTAGGCTTTCCGTTAGTCAATCCAGGCTGTGCTCAGAATTGCGTCTGTCTAGACCTTGAGTCTTGGCGAACTGCTCTATCTATGAGCAACTGGTTTTAGCCTCTGGTGTTGTTTCCCATGCCCTTCTGAGCTGGCTCACGATACCTGGCCCACTGTGTGGTGGTCCTGTAGCTTGGCAGCTAATGATGCCTGATTAGGACTTCTCATGTTGTGGGGAGGCAGGTTATTGGCGGGTAGTTGGCACGGTTCTTGTTCCCTGCAGGGGTCTTTCATGCATCAGGCACGTCCTTCCTTGTTGTTAGACCAGTTTGGGGTGGAGCCTGCTGGCTAGCAGGCGGTTCATCTGTTGCGCTAGGCGTTTCATGCCACGCTTGTTAGTTTCTTGAGGCAGTAGGTGGTGGATCATGTCTGGTCCAGGGCACTGTCCAGCTCCTTCATGTTCTTGACCCGCTGCTGATGTCTTCTACTGGAGATGGTGACTGTTTCTGTTCTGGGATATTGCTGTGCTCTGTTCTCAGGTCCTGCAGGCCACTTTGCACTGGAGTTATGAGTCTTCTCTTTCTCCTGTTCTTTCAGTACTGTTCAGTTTCTGCTGCTGGTGGATCTGCTAGTTATGGGTGTTGCACTGCAGTTGGGAGTACACTTGGATGGTTCTTTGGAGAACAGGCATTTAACTTTTTTGGCCTCTCTTCTCTAGTGTATCTCCTTAGCCGGTAGTAGTGCTGTGGCCTTGTTTGCTCTCTGGGCTTCAGATGGAGTCAGGTCTTTGTATTTTCAGTAGGCAATTCATCCTTATCTCACACCCTTCTGTTAGTTCCACAGCTGACTAACTTCTCTGAGTACCCTATGCTTATCCTCCACCTCATATTCCAGGGGGTCCATACTGTGTTATTTTTCTTCTTGATCGATGAAAGCCAAGCATCTCCGGATCTACAGAGGCC
This sequence comes from Chelonoidis abingdonii, assembly GCF_003597395.2. Taxonomy (NCBI): domain Eukaryota; kingdom Metazoa; phylum Chordata; order Testudines; family Testudinidae; genus Chelonoidis; species Chelonoidis abingdonii. The sequence continues at coordinate 259,507,826 of NC_133769.1, forward strand.
TGTACATGTACCAGTCTTGATTTGAGTTATGGTGGTAGTAGGATTGTATGAGGGCCTATGGCATCTTCTAACAATACTACTTGAGATGGTTCCACTGAGCCTTGGGTAATCGCGTGCTCGAGGATTTGACTGTAGCTAGTTTCTCCATTGATCTATGCCTCATTATCAGCTAGCTGTGCCTCATGGAGGGGTGGGCAGTGAAGGTGTCAGCTTCAGTGTGGAGCTGGCACATCACTTGTTCTTTCCAGGTCTCTTTGAGTCTGGATGTAACATGTGGAGTTGGTCTATCTCAAAGCTGTTTGAGAGCAGCTTCCTCTTTACTGTGAAGCGTTGGGTAACTAGCTGTTCTATTAAGTGATGATGTAGGTCTTCTCTGTGTCCATCCCAAGTCCCCTCAACGTTTCATATATATTATATATATATAAAAAAAATTCCCCTCTCACCTCTATTGGTGGTATGTGTCTTCCTCAACCTCGGGTCCTACCAGAGCCTGGAGTTGAGGGTTCTGCGCAGTATCTTAGCTGTTCCTAGCACTGCACTCTTCTGGACAGAGAGCTCTGATGTTTGTTCCTGGGATCTGTGGAGCCAATCACCAGCTTAGGAGTCACAGCCCCGAGGCTCCTACCACCACTGGACCACTTTGGCCTTCAACTTTCCACATCCTTTCTAGTCTCCTTCAGGCCTGGTACTCCAGCTTCTCAATTCTTCTTTCCGATGTGCTGTCACTGGCACGCTATATCTATACCGACCCTGTCTTCTTGCTTCCTTGTCATACCATGAGATGTCTGGTATTGGCACCCCATACACTGCGGCACCACCGGCCCCTGCCTGTCCGTCTGATCTGGAAGTCCCACAGAATCTTAGCCCTGCTATTCTCCACAACTTCTGTGAATCTCCCATCTGGTCTTGGGAGGGTCTAGCCCATACGCTGTGCAGATGTTCCTGATACAATGCCAGCCACTTGGTTGTGCCGTTCAGTGTATGCTGTTCCTGCCTGCATCTTACATCCTGCCACTATGTGTTGGGACTGTACTGCTGGCCTCTCTGCACAGTCTGCACTGCACCTACCGGTGGGTCCGTCTCTAGTGTGGTAGACCCCTGCTTCACAAGGGATCTGGTGCTCAGTGCCTTGTTCTGTGCCTGACTCTGATACATGCCTCAAGTGGTCTTTTAGTCCAGCCCTTACCAGCCACGGTAGGATTTCCCATGTTAGCCACCTCAACTATCTGTCGAGTGGTACATCCCCTGAACAGGGTCTTGTCTTGCCATGGACTCTCTTCTTCTTGCTGTCTTCCCCATGTCATCTTGCTGCCTCAGCATTCTCTCAGCATGCAGTGCTAGGAACAGCTAAGATACTGCGCAGAACCCTCAAACTCCCAGGCCTCTGGTAGAGGACCCGAGGTTGAGGAAGACACATACCACCCATAGAGGTGAGAGGGGAATTTTTTATAATAAAAAAATGGGGGGGTGGTCAGGTACTAAGTACCACTCAGCTAATGTTTTGGAATGATAGACATGACTTCTTTTTAATTTTGTGATGATCCTGTTCATTTTGGGATGGGTGGCGAGTCCTGTACGTACCTACCACAACCTCAATAAAACAAATCAGACACACCCAAAACCAGGGCTGGAGAGTGTAGATGTAACAATACTGGACAATCGAGACAATGAATTTCAGTAATGGAAATTTTAGAGAAACGTTCAGTGTCAGAGAAGGGCAAGAGCCTTTCTAGTTTCTTCAAGTACCTCTTGTTAAAGCAAGTTATTCTCACTTGCAACACTTCTCTACCTTCCCCTGTTGAACCCTTTTAGGCCTGGGTGCTGACATCTTTGAGAAGCCAGCTAGCTGATGCGTGAATTGAAAAGTTTGTTTTGTTACATTTAACAAAGGGATCACTGAATATCTTTCTTTCTTAATTGTTTTTGTTATGATAGAAAAATTCTAAATGAGGCAGAATTTAGAAGTCTCTTACTAGTTAACATACAAATGAGAATAAACATTAGAAAGTGACCTGAATGACCTGTAATCTTTGTCTTTGATTTTTATCGTTCTGACAAATTTGGTGGTAATAAACACAGAAGTAATCAGTATTACTGAACACTTTCTGAAACTAGTAATTGGTAGTTTGTAGTTAGTAGTTTTGCAAAGTAATTTTCATAGTTCTGCCCATGCAAAGGTTTGGAAATAGAGGTGGTCTATTTTTGGTGGATTTCTACACAAAACTAAAGAAATATAGTAAGTCTTAGTTCAAGGACTAAAAATCAGGGTCATGCTTAGCACCTCTGTGGTTTGTGACTCTGACATATGGCATATAGTCTTAAAATACTGTTCTGAGAACCTTATGCATCAGATTATCTGCTAATCACACATCAGGGGTCATTTTCAAATAGCTCAGTATCCCAGAATGTGGTAGCTTTTTTCCCCTTTGTCATGAACGTAGTAAAAATATTCTTGTGAACAAAATGTTTTAAGGTCTTCTGCAAAACCTGATTTTAATTCCTTAATTACTTCATGTATCAAAACTGTGCCACATAGCTGGACATGTCTTCTCCCAGTCTTGGAGTGATATGTACATCTGAAATAATGATCAGAAGTTATGTAGGGTATGCAACTGAACCTACAGTACTGTCACAGGTGTTGGCTACTGCCTCAAATTCCGAACATGAGTGATGCCTCAAAGCTCCAGTGATGTGTGTGTATTTGGAATATACATGTAATAGTTTAAACACTTGTTAAGTTTCAGTGTGGAAACTTTTTGTATTCTTTGCAACCATGTCCACTCCAGTTTTGAATTCATATCAAGTTACTTTTTGGAGTAGCATTTTTATTAACTGCCTCCCCCCCCCCCCAGGTTAGTGATTTAAGGATATAAATGTTTTTTATATGTGGTGCTTTTTATTTTTGGATCTTCTTCTTAATCTATTTGTAACTGAGAATAAGGTCATAGAGTCCTTACAATCTTTATCCTTATTTCCTGCAAATCTCATTACTGCTCTATAGCACTAGCAGGCAATTCCATCTTCAGCAACTTTGTATTGGACACATTACTTGTAGGATTCAAGCAGACAAAAATGATTATGATAGGGACAGATGAAATACAATTTAAAGCAGGTTTCCACTGTTTTGTAAATTCTTCACTGGACTAGAACATTTTGCAATTTAAAAAAAAATTTTTTTTTTTGATAGTTCATCAAACCCCAGGATTAACACGACCACTTGAAAAAAAAATAGCTTGGGACCATCCCTTGTTGTAGTAATCTCTCTCTCAAATGTATGTCTAAATACACATACCAGCAGCATATAGTAATGGTAAAATGTGTGGGCAGTTTGTGAAGATGGTTTCAACATTTTTTTTTATTACTCATGAAAATCTTTATCCTGAGAAGTAATGAGCCCCACAATTCCCATTAACTCCAATGGAGCAATGGGAACTCAGCAGTTCTCAGGTTCAATACTTTATATCTTTGATTAAGAACAGATGCTGCATGAAGTGGATGGCTCTGTGTTTGATCACTGTGAATGAAGTGAACTTGGGTGCCGTCTTGACAATTGGGAGCACTATACTACATCATAACTTTAAGGTTAGCAGCATCTGATGGTGGTTTCAAGTCAAACAGTCAGTAAAAATTACCTAAATTAGTAATGAGATACTTGCTGTAAGTAATGAAAAGAGAAGCTATTAGACAAACTGGGGAAAGAGCTGGCTAAGAGCTGTTTAACCTGAAGATGTTAAAATCAAATTGGTCTACCAGAGCTCACCCTAGAGTACTACAGGAACCACTAGTATTTGCAGTGTTGGAACCATGAACTCCTGGAGGACAGGTCAGGTCCCAGAGGGCTGGAAAAAAGGGTCCACATCATGTCTGTATTTTAAGGCGAGTTGGGAGAATGAATTGTAGATCAGTAAATTTAACTTCAAACCAAGTAAATTCCTAGAATTGTTGATAAAGTGATGAATTTGTCAGCACCTAAAGGGGAAATGTTGAAAAATAATGGGCAACATCATCTAATAAATTTTACCATGCAACTTACTCTTTCATGTGAAAATTTAGTGGATAAAGAACCCAGATGGCCTAGTATGTCTTTGTCTTCCGAAGACCTATCAAGATTCATTCTCCTCATGAAATTACACCATATGCTAATAAAAAAAAAATCTAACATAGTATAATTAGTGTCTGTATCAAATTGGGAGGAGATTTTGACTGAGGTCCATTCTGGTCATTTGCTAATCAATATTTATGTAAATGACTTATAGGGCAAATAAGAGTATGCTAAAGAAATTTGGAAGTATAAAGCTAAGAGGAATTTCAGATACTTTGGAGTACAGTATTAACATGGAAGGATGACAAACTTTAAAAAGAGTTTAACATCAGTTACATTGGTTATGGGTAAATATAAACGATTCTTACAGGAAAGAATAAGATGATATGTAATGGGGTAATATGGGTAGTAGTACACAGAAAGATTAAATATTTTAGTGATTGCTGTATTGCTGATTCATTAATATTTGTCAAAGTAGTACTGGGGGTGGTGGTGCAGAAAGACAAATGCTATATTGCCTTTTATAAATAGTAGTCTCCTGCTTATAAACTGTAGTTTGGCTTTCATTGAAATACTGTTCACTTTTTTTTTTTAGACTTGGGGAGAGTTCAGAGAGAAGCAGCAAATTATAGAAAGTTTGGAAAAAAAGGCACATGGGGAAAACTTAAGAGGAATGGATAAGAGACCGAACTATTAAAAAACATGTGATGGGATGTTTACAGAAAAGGCCAGGGATGAATTCTCATGAGTAAACAATGCCAAAATAGAGCAATTTAGGTTAAATATTGAAATTTTTATAACCATGAAAACAATTAAGCACTGGAACAAGCTGCAGAGAGGTTGGAAAATCACCTTCCCTGTGGTGAGACTAGATGCCCATCTGTCAAAGATGGCATGGACAATGAGATTAATCCTGCTGTGATGCAAAAAGGTCATTTGGGTACAGAAGACCTGCTAGAGGTCCTCTGTGACCCAAATGATTCTGTGAAAACCAAAGACATTTCGTGTGGAGCATCTGTGGCTGCATAGTCTGGTTGGCTATATGCGGAGACCTCTCTCTGCTCTGTGGTCACTAAAGTTCACCTATAGAATTTAGTCTTTACTGTGACAAACTGCTGATTCTTTTAATTCTGTATCTTTTTAGAATTAGAATGTTAACATCAAAGCAGGTGGATTTGATTTGATTTAAATCATGATTTAAATCACTTGTCAGGAAGACTCCATTTTAATCATGGATTTCTACATAAAAGTGCATTCTTGTTGGTTGTTATAACCGTAATACATATTCTTCACAACTCAGAGATAGATGAGACCCAAACTGGCCATTATAGGTTTTCCCTTTTAGTGAGAGAATGGTATGGTAGATCTCAAATCAATGAAGGCTACAGTCAAAGACCTCAAGACTTCTGGAATATGCTGCTCAAACAGTTTCACTTTTGTTTCCACTGCCTCTCTCTCCCTTCTCACATTTATCTCCAGACTTCTTCTCCTTGTCCAGTTTTATTCCGCCCCCAATAATCTTCTATTCATTGAACTTTCTGCAACTTTGCCCTTCTGGAGAGAGGTAAGGGACTGCAGAAAGTCAATAGGGTTGAGGTCTGTTATTTCTCACCTCTGTTTGTTTAGTTATTTAATTTAACAACATTTTTGCTGTGAACAAGCATGTTATCTCTGGAGACACAAATCCACAGTTTGAGAACTGCAAAACTAAGCATCTCTGATGGTTATCTTCTAGACTGAGCACTGAGTCCCATTGGGTAGATAGAAAGATTAACCTAAGTAATCTATACAGAAGCCCCTGGAACCCCATAAAATTGGGTCCCTAATCCAGGAATTATTGGAACTCATTTACAAAACTTTTCTTAAACATTACATGAATATATTGTCTCATATCATAGAATTAGAATTTATAATCCCTATTCCATGATGAGATATCTTTGAGCTATAATGTATCTTAGTTTAAACTATCTTTAGATAGGTGTTTTCCTCAAAAAAGCATTTTATCAAAAAAATCATTGATTTTTATCCACCCTGCATCAAAGCTATATTTTCACCAACCTATTACATTTGTCGTAAAAATCACTGTAAATGACTGAAAATCTTTTGGTAGTTTTTTACTTAAGGAACTTTCAGGAACACTTCTGGGTTGTACTTGAATACTGTGCTCCCAATTTTGATATATAAAAAATAAATACCTTAGGCTCTGAAACTTCAAGTATATGCTTTTCTTTTCTGTATTGGCTATAATGTCCTGGAAAAGGCTTGATAATCTGATGCAAGTCTCTTTAAAATTATGAATCTTTATTTTTTTTCAGTTGTCTTGCAACTCTCTCTCTCTCTTCGTTTACATTTAATATTCCATTTCTGCTTATGAAGGCCAGCATGGAAACTGTTACATTAGGAACAACCAGGCTGCCCTAGTTAGAAAAGGAAGACACTGTTTAGCCATGTAGCACTGTTATGTAACAGTTTAGTTGTCGTTTATAATATATTTTTAATCTAAACAAGGCTTCCCTGCAACTATTTAATCAGCAGTTTATAATTCAGATGACCCAGTAGCTGAGGAATGACTTATCTAACTTTACTCTGGTATTTCTAATAAGTTGGGTTGGTGGCCTGACACACTCTCTGAGATCCTGACATTCGTTTTGTTGCAGTACCATAAAGACTGAAAAGAGCAGCTGCTGTTGATTTCAGCATATCAGATGATCACAGCAATACATAGCGGAGAGCATGTGGAACTTCAGTACCACGACACTCTCCAGTGTTTAGAGTCTATTTAATGTTCCTGTATCTCAAACTTGCTCAAAAAGAGAAGTTGCTTTGTGTTTAATTGCTTGGGGCGGATTGCTTGTTTTCCTGCTTCCTTTGCCCATTGCTAAAATGCTTATTCCTTTTCTTTGAAGTAGCATTTTTTAAATTCCTGGTTTACAGAAAACTAATGCTTCTGTACATTTGTGTTTTGATTTATTTTCTTTACCTATGTTCCAAGTCACAAAAGTTGCAAATGACTCGGAGAAACCATGAAGGAAGAGAACTGTTATGTTGACTGTCTGTGACAAGACTTGATACTTTTTGCATTCCTTTTCACTCCACTGTGGCAGCTGGAATTTTCAGAGGCGTTCATATCCATCTTACTGACTGTTCTGTTTCGGTACTCAGAGCTTTCCTAGGGCTGATCCTAGAGTGGAGGCTGAAGGGATATATGTAGTAGCAGTAATGCAAAGGGATAAAGCTTTCTGCAGAAGCAGGTGAATTTTGGGTGAGAAGGAAGAAACTATAGATTGCAAATAAAGGGCTGGAGTCCGAAAGGTTGCGTGTTATGCTTTGTAGTGCCATGAGAGTGGTTCTGGAAGTTGGACATGAGAAATGTAGAGAGAAATATTATTGGGTTGCAAGCAGGGGAGGATGAGGTTGTTTGTGTAAGTCTTTGTAAAGTGTCTAGCACACATTTTAAACTTAATAATAATAAAATCTCCACTATAATTTGCTGTTCTAGAATTCAGATTTGTGCAGGTGGAAATTTGTGTTGTGTTCCTCTGCTGCCTCTGAGCTTCTCAAGGATACTTAGAAATCTACTGTGTAGGGGCTGATAGGGTTATAAAATTATTTAAGACTAGTGGGTTTTTCTCCCCCTTATTACTTCATTTTCACTTAAACCATCTCTGTCCTTGTCCTGTGTGTTTGTGAGTCTCAGCAGAGACCAACAAAAATGACATGAAGACTTAACTATCAATCCTCTTATCCCATGAAGTTGTAAGTGAAGGCATGGTGAGATGCTTGCATTACCAGTTGGTGCGCTTGTTTTGCGCTGTGCGTGAATAATACTAATAACTGAGGTCTTGTTAGACCCGTGCCTATGAACACTAACTCTCTTTAATATAATATACACACACACGTATGTGTCTGCATACGTACACACAGGCTTTTTTAGATTTCTAGTTTAGATGGGGTAGCTACCACCCCCCAAATTGGCTTTAACTGCTCCTTCTGCTTGGATTGGGAACGATCAGCTCTGGCTGGGGTTACAAAAACATTTAGCAAAGCTGAGGAATGAACTGTTAGGGAGCTGGGATAGGGAGGTGGTTGTGGCGCACTTGCAGGAAGTAATTTTTTGTGTGGAGGGATCAGAGGTTGCTGAGGCAGAGTTGATGAGCTGAGGATGCAAATACCCTTGTTTCTCAGTGTAATTTATTTAACTCGTGCTCAGGGCTCAAATGGTTAAAATGATTTACAACTTCAGTACCTTAAACTTTACAGGAAATTCACAAATTAATGTTATGGAGTTTTCAGACTGGTTTCTGACAAACTTTTATTTTCTTCCTCTAAAGATTATTATAGTCCAGCAATGATGGGGTTGAAGACCGATCAGGAGGTCCTTGGAGAACTTGTGAGAAAGAAAGTTCCAGCAGTGGCAGAATTAATGGATAGACATGGTGTCATGTGGACTCTGATAGTGTCACGCTGGTTTATATGCTTGTTTATTGACATTCTTCCAGTAGAGGTAAGTATAACTTGAAGATATTTTAATATACATAAGTGGAGAACAGGGCAGTTATGTGCAGTATTTTTTTAAAAATGTCATCATATGCCCCTGGGTTACCTGTGTGGTATTCTCCTGCCTGAACACATAGAGCTCTGTGAGAGAGAAACTAACGGGAAATGAAACAATGGCAAAGATAAGGGGTTATTATAAGGTATACCAAGAGTCCCCAGGAAACTATAGGGATACCATTAATTAGGGGAATACCCCTTGCTTCGCTCCACTACTCTGTCAAGTTTTATTCTTCCTGGACCGAAAACCCAGGGAGCATCAAGGAGACGCACACAAACAGAGCATGCTGCGAAGAGGACTGTCTGCTTCCCATTGCTGAGCGGAATTTACCAAAGCTGGCAAGGAAAGATTTAGAATTAGTTAAGAGGATATATGCCATATAGACCCTTTGCTCTGTGAGCTGTGCACCTTCGGTGGATGGATGAATAAATAAATAATGCTTTGTTTTGAAGAAGCTGGTTTTGAGTCACTAATCAACAACCCCTGTTGCAGTTCCTGGAGGAATCGCTGGTGCCAAAGCCGGTGGGCCTGTTGTGTTAATAGGGTGGGGAAATGGGCTACAGCTCAGAGATCCAGTCTAGAAGTAGTTAGACTGAGTTTTCACTCAGTGAGGTACAGCAAGCCAGTCCTCTGATCTGAGGGGTGTACTGGAGGAGGGACAAAAAGGAGTTTAAGGTGTGATTTGCCTGGTAACTGATATGTTAGATCATTATCCCACTGATAATGCCTTAATAATCATTACCGACTACAAAGCATCAAGGTAACCTTTCTAACAGCTTTCTTCATCTACAGACTGTTCTCCGAATTTGGGACTGTTTATTCTATGAGGGATCAAAAATCATCTTTCGTGTGGCCTTAGCATTAATTAAGCAACACCAGGCTTTTATTTTGGAAGCCACAAATCTCCCCGACATTTGTGATAAGTTTAAGCAGATCACTAGAGGGACATTTGTAACAGAATGCCACACCTTTATGCAGGTAAGCGTTTTCAGTTTACAGTGCAGAACAGGTAAAAGTTATGAAACCAAATAGACTTTGAAGGGCTCAAAAGGTGACTAAAATTTGAGTTGTGTCCATGTGCATTTTCAAAAGGCCGAACAGCACTTCTGGTATAAACCAACTTTGTACTTGGCAATGTACTTGTCTTAAACTTTAAGAAGATATTTCAAAGAAATGAAATAAACCTATAAACCCACATGTAACCACTATTCATTTACATCACCTGCATTAGACAAAATGAGATTCCTCCCACTCTGTACCAATGTGAGAAGGACAAATATGGGTGACAAAACCCCCAAACAATTCAGTAAATTATGGGTTGATTCTATTTTGATTTCTGTAAATATTCCAAGCAAATGAGTTTTCAGTGGTGAATTTTCAGTTACTGCTCCAGAATGATCAAAGAGAAATGTTTTTATTTTTTTCCACAAGCATTCACATCACCAATATGATTCCAAAAATACACTTAGTCAAGGAACAAAACCATACCACCACATGGTCTGTCCATTCAAAATGGCTAGCATTTAGAACGTAAAATCTCGCAACAAACTGCTCATGTGCTGCAGACCAACGATTATTCTTGGAAATTGTCAATGTAAGTAAGGCGTGCCAGAGCTTTGGATTTTCAGTTTTATAGAAAACTGAAACCTGAGTGAAGCAAATAAGCTCCAATAACAGAGATGCCACAAAATATTTTTTTTAAATCATGAATAAGAAGAGGTTTGTTATGAATTTTTCACACCTCTGCTGTCAATCTCTGTGGGTACACTAATCACATCTTACCAATTTACGTATGTCCCCAGAACAATTCTGCATTTAAGACAGAGTTCAAAGCCCAATTCTCTTTCCAGTTTTGCCACCGACTTCTCTTGGACAAGTCACTTAAACTGTTTCTTGGTTTTGCCATCTGTAAAAATGGGGACAACAAAGTTTAATTTATTTGTGTTCGTGAGGCACTTGGATAATATGGTGGTAAGCACCACAGAATTTCTCATAAATAAACACAATTTAGTTTTTAAGGAAGTGAAAGACCAAAATCTTAAGTGAAAGTTTCTGAGTCATTCACTGACTCCCATAAACACTTTTTTTATTCTGCAGTATTGCTGGACAAATCTTGTTAAAAACATTGCCGTTGTCAAGTGATATTAGTGGCCTCTCCAGCTGGCTTGAGAATATCACTGCAGAGAGAGGTAGAAGCACATGTCAGTACTGAAATATTTGGTGTCCTTTTACTCCCTCTTCATTGGTAACTGTATAGATTTCAACAGAGGAATACACCTCTACCCCGATATAATGCTGTCCTCGGGAGCCAAAAAATCTTACCGCGTTATAGGTAAAACTGCGTTATATCGAACTTGTTTTGATCCGCCAGAGTGCGCAGCCCCTCCCTCCCCTGCTTTACCGCGTTATATCAAAATTTGTGTTATATCGGGTCACGCTATATAGGGGTAGACGTATATTAGACCCTGTGTTTGGAGGGCTCCCTTGAGTGGGTGATCTAAGGAAAGCTACCTCATCGTCTTCACTATTGCTGTAGGAAAAATTAGCCACGTTGCTGTTTGTGTCAACTCTCTCCTCTGGAATTGCTTGTTTAGTTGGGATGAACTGGCTCTTAAGACACTATATAATTGCCTATGAGTATTTAAATTAGGCTCTTGCACTACCATTGTCACAAGTGCTTGGTTTTTTCAGTAATGTAGACCCTGCAGTAGCGGATTCAGTGATAGTTCAATGCTTTAAATATATTTGTATGATTGTGTACATTACATTCCACTTTAGGGGTGTGTGTGCCCACTGCACTCAAGTGAGAGACTTTCACCAGCAGTACCACTAGATGGTGCATGCACCCTTGCTCTCCTCATATGCCCTGCTGAGAGCATGAACGGAACGTGTCCACTGCCACCCTCGTACTTCCATCTTATCGCCCATGGCAAGAGTCTGAGCTCCCCAGTGCTTTGCTAACCATTCATCCAGCTTTCTAGGAATCTTTCTGTTTATACTTCTGTTTATACGGGTTGTTCATACTAGTGTTTGTTTAGTTAGTTTTTAGTTTTAGTTTAGCTAGTTTAGTTTTAGACTAAACCCCGGGAGTTTATTGTGAAGAAATCCATGGATTTCAAACCTTGTGCCATATGCAGGGCTGTGTTCCCTGTTATGGGTAGACACAAAAGATGCTTAGGGGGAGGGCATATGAGGGACAAATACCCAATTTGTACCTCCCTCCCCAGTAGAATGACAAAGCAGAGAGACTGCCATTTAAAAGGCCTTCTGACGAAGAAGGCCATGAGACCTGTGCATCCAGTGTCAGAACTAGACCCTGACTATGAACAGACAGACTCCGAATCTCTTAAAAGTGCTCCTCCTCTGAGAGGAGAACCTTACTGTGTGGATGAGCTCTGACTAAATGCTCTGGAGATGTCCAGGGTATCTGCTAAAAAGCAGGAAAAATTCTACTGGGACCAAAGGTTCTACTATGCCAAAAGTGGAAGAGATTTTCTGTTTGGGTGCGATCTCAGCACTTGCTACCCCATTGCATTGATACTAGTCATGTACTAGATAACTTCAAATGTAGTAAGTATCTGGCATTTCAATTAGGTCTGTAAGAGTTTTACCTTGTGTCCTTATCTGTGGTTCATCTACCATTACAGGGTTTTTTTTTTCTTTTCGTTTTTTTTTTCCTTTCCCTCTGTGTCCATATTTTTGATAGGTTTAGTCAATGTCTACCTTCCAGTATGTCACCCAGTACCAGCATGGGGTCTTAACCTTTTCCTATCCAAATTAACGGGTTTCCCCATCTGAAACCATGGTGACTATGTGACTCTGTGTTATCTATGAAAATTGCATTCTAGTGGCAGTTATTTCTGTGGGAAGTGTTTCAGAGTTGGAAGCTCTGCTAGCCTTTTATAAGGATGAGGTTTCTCTCAGGCCACATCCTAAGTTCATGCCAAAGGTGATGTCAGCTTTCCACATGAACCAATCTGTTCAGTTTCTGGTCTTCTTTCCAAAACCATGCATCTAAAGCTTTGGAGAAATTTTACACCTTAGATGTAAGTGTCTAGGGTGGACAGCAGCAGTTCCACTCCCTCAATCACCTGGCCCGGGGAGTCCAATGGAGCCGGACCCGACAGTCCCCCTTGCAGGGCCAAAGTCGATGGTGCTGGCTCCAAAGTTCTTGGCACTGGGTGCCCCTTCCTGGGACGCGCACCATTGGCTGGCTCCGAAGGAGTGGGACTTGGATTTGGAGATCTGCTCCTTCCCTGCTTGTGGTGCCACTTCTGCGCTGGGGAATGGGACCGGTGCTGGGCCATTCCTGCTGGTGAGTGGCGGTGCCGCGGGTCTCTCCCACAGTCGTTCCGTGGTGCCGCTTCTCCACTGCCACGGGGGCATTGCACACCGAAGAGCCGGCACCAAGCTCATGCTGCGCCGATGTGGGTTGTGGTCTAAGTGCCTCCTCCATAAAGGAGCGGTTTGAGATGAAAGTCTCACTCCTTTTTTGTTCTGGGGCAAAATCCTTCACAAATCATGCACTTGCCTGCTTGGTGTGCTTCCCCCAGGCACTTTACACAAGCGTTGTGGGGGTCCCTGTCAGCATGGGCTTGTTACAGGACTTGCAGAGTTTGAACTCCTGGGATTTAGGCATACCCTGAGTCCCCAAGGGGAGAACGTGGTTGAGGTGGAGGGGAAAACCCCACTCCAACAGCTACCTGTTGTAACAACAGAAAACTATTGAAACTAAACTTGACTATACTAGGGATAACTCTAAACTACAGTAAACAGAAAGGCTAGGGAAATGAGGAGAGCTTGCTATGCAAGTCACAGCAGTTCCAACGACCGACCGTCACTGGTGGTAAGAAAGAACCGAAGAGGTTCTGGGTCAGCAGGGTCATATTTTGAGCATCACGGAAGTGCCATTCCAGAGGGCTCCACAGTCAAACCGATGGGTGCTGCTAGGGGAAAAACTTTCCGACGACTGTGCATACGGCACGTGCACACTTAATTGGAATTGCTATGAACAATCACTCGAAGAAGAAGAATGGCTTATTCTACCAGAGTTCAGTTTGCTTTTTCAGCCTTTTTAAGTAATGTACCCATTACAGGCATCTGCATATCCGCAACATGGTTGTCTTTGGACTCTCTTTCAAGGTATTATCCCATCACTCAAGCCTCTTGAGACAATGCCAGCTTTGGCAAGTTACTGCTGCAGTCTCTCCTCCAATGATCTGAAATCCCACCACCTGTTTAGTTAACTTTGGGAAGTTACAAAGTGAATATATATGTGCACAATACACCAAAAATGGTTACTTACCTGTACAGTAACTGTTATACTTTGAGATGTGTTGTGCATATACACTTTCCACAACCCTCCCTCCTTTCCCACTATTTTGGCCAGTGTTTCACAGGTGGTGGGAAGTAGCAAAATCTCCCCCACCCCCCATGCTCTTGGCTGGGTGCATGAGGAGAACAGGGGCGCATGTGCCACCTACTGGTACTGCTGGCAAAAGTCTGTGACTTGAGTGCATTGGGCACACAACTAAAGTGGAACGTATACACGCAGAGCACATCTCAAAGAACAAGAGTTACTGCAGAGAAGTAACTGTTTTTTATTCTGAGGTATAATGCCATACAAACGTCCTCACCATGGCTCTGAACAAAACTTGCAGAATGGGTTTTAAAGTTTACTTAGAATTCATAGCTCAATTCTGTGGGCGTCTCATTTTTCCTTCTCCCTATTCAAAACAGGTAATTGTTTCTAAAGGAATACAATGCCATATCTGTGGCAAGCTTATAAATGACCCGTTTGAACAGTTTGAAGGCTGATGTGGGCTATGAGACAAAAATTTTATTAAATAATATGTTTAAGCCAGCTCATGTTTGACTACTGTGTCTTTAAAGCTCACAATGCAGTTGAAGCAACAACTACTGTGTATGTTTGCTAGCATATGAAATATAATTTCTGTCTAGAATCATGTTACGCCCCTTCTGTAGCACTGTCTTTGCATAACACTTCTCTAAAAGTATAGTTTAGGGCAGGAGTAAATGTACGGGTGTTTTATAGTAAAAATGGGGTAGAAATGACATAGTGAAAAGATGTCAATTGAACCACGGATCCCAGATCACTGTTTGTTTTTACATAAAGTGGATTTGGTTTTATTTACAGTTTGGCTTTGGTGAATTTAGATACCTGTTCAAAAATCAAATGCACAGCTACCAGTGGGGAATAATTGCTTGGGCGGTAGTATTGCTGAAAAGGGCCTGGGCGTTATAGTGGATCACACTGCTATGAAGCAACAATGTGCTGCAGTTGTGAAAAAGGCTAACGTCGCTAGGAGTGTTGTATGTAAGACATAGGAAGTAATTGTCCCACTCTTCTTGGTCCTGATGAGGCCTCAGCTGGAGTCCTGTGTCCCATTCTAGGTCCAACACCTGAGGAAAGATGTGGACAAATTGGAGATAGTCCGGTGGAGAGCAACAAAAAATGATAAAAGATTTAGAAAATCTGGGCACGTTTAGTCTTTATTAAAGACTGGGGGGATCCTGATAAGTCTTCAAATATGTTAAGGGCTGTTATAAAGAGGACATTGATCAGTTGCTCTCCATGTCCGCTGAAGGTAGGACAAGAAGTAATGGGCTTAATGTGCAGCAAGAGAGATCTAGGTTAGATTTTTCCTACCTGTAAAGTAGTTAAGCTCTGGATTAGTCTTCCAAGAGATTTATCATCATTGGAGGCCTTTTAGAATAGGTTGGACAAACACCTGTCCTGGGTGGTTTCGGTTGATTTGGCTCAGTCTCAGTGCAGGGGGCGAATCTCTTGAGGTCCCTTCCAGCCTGACACGTCTATGTTCAGTACTGAGCTACTCATCATAGAACCATCGAGAAACTTTGTAGCGTCTGGCAGAATTACAGTGTGTAAAATAAAGGACAACATAATATGGTTTCAGTTGGCTTATTGTCTTACTACGGAACGTATCTCAGAATTAACTGCATTATTTGGAATTTTATTTTCACATTTACTTTGAATGTTGCCACTAATTAAGATCTTCTGGATAACTGTGAGTGGTTTGGAGTCAGGAGCCTTAGGTTCTGTTTCCAACTCTGCAGCTGATAATACTTACCCACCTTACAAAAGCACTAAAGAGTCCTAAACAGTGCTCTGTGCTGATATTTACAGTAGGGACCTAAGCATTTAATTAGTGCTCCTTTCATCTGTAGGTGAAATCTAGGAAGACTTTCATACACTTTGTCTGGGATCATGTTTTTAACTAACTATTCTTTGTTTTAGAAAATATTTACAGAACCTGGAAGCTTGTCCATGGCAACAGTTAACAAACTTCGAGAGACTTGTAGAGCAAAGCTGGTTGCTCAGGGATCAACCAACAATATTTAAACAGATGGACAGTTACCACAGAAATTAACACATTCCTCTATTTTAATTGCACTGACGGAAACCCAATTTCTAAACTTTCCATGAGTGTCAATTGACACTTGACCAATTTTTCCTGTCTTTCAAGTAAGTGTTGCAAACATTTTGTACTCTGTCAGTAATCTGGTAACTTGAACCTTTTACAAATGGTTTAGAATATTATTAGAGTAGAATGTGACCAATGTGGGGTACTTCTTTAAAAAAGTCACTACCCTTGTTTTTCTTCAGGGCATTTTGTAATGTCTGAGTAAATAGCTGGATAGAGCTGTATGTACAATTCTGTATATTAATCATAAAACCACAGCCATTTGTACAAAATAAATTCTATTTATTTGTTGAAATCTGTTTTATAGAGTTCAGTGTTGTTATATGTACCTTGGTATCTGACTCCCAGGGTCTGGGAGTGGCAGGCCTTCTCAGAAAATGAACAGCTCCACTATCTCAGTCTTCCCTAAGTATGAACTGCTCTTAGCTGCTTATCTTACCTGTCCTTGCCCCTACATGTCCGCTTGCTGCTTCCCTCTGGACTACCTTCCTTTCTCTTTTCTCACTCTTCCCTTGGTACTGGCCTGCAATGTGCTGGCTGCTTCCTAGAAGCATTTAAAAAACTGAAATCGTCTAGTACCAATACATATCAATGGAGCAGTGACCTGATATTTTCACCAGACCTTACCATTATTTATATAGCTCTCAGCAATTTTGTAGGTACTTTAGACAAATAGGCATGCCCTCTACTCCAAAGAGCGGAAGGAAAAGGAGGGAGGAGAAATGGGGGTTGCAGTTGTAAAACAATGGCGTTACAGGCCATTTGCAGCATGTTCTCTTATTACACGATGTTTCTATATGGTTGAGACAAAGTGGGAGGGGAATTAAGGGTGGAAGAATGGGTAGGGGGGCTGAACAGATAAGAGAGAAAAAGGTGTGAGTGAAGGACAGGAGTACACAGGCAGGCATAGAGATTGAAACTCTGAACTCAAGAATAAGACACAGGGAAGGAACAGCTGCCTGCACTCAACCCTGGTGCTGTTAGCTAGGGACTGCAGTCCCACCTCTAGGTCATCGTAGGGGTAGGTTACATCACCTTTCTGGGGCTAGAGAGGGATAAGGTATGGGGATGAATCACAATAAAATAAGGAATTGTCATGCTCATGCTACTGTAACTGAGCTGTTACAACGGTCGCCCCCTAGGTGTGTGATATGGTGCTGTCGGCCACAAGGTTGGAGACAAGTGCTGCAGCTGCTTCAAGCAGTGAGCTTTAGGTCTGCGTGCAGCTCCGTCAGTGCTCTGAGGAAGCAACAGCAGGGCTGCCATTAAGCTACACCCATCTTTCTTTAAACACTATTCTAAAAGATCAGCCTGTCTGTTCTTAAGCCAGCCCCTGGGGCCAGACCAGGAGAGAGGCAGAAAAGTAACCATAGTACATGGGGTTCCTCAGAGTTAGTGCCTGCCAGTCATCAGTCCTCTAGCCTGCCAGCCCATCTGCAGTCTCATCCTGCCCTCCACATGTGCAGCTATCCCTCATTTCCTGATGTGGTAACTGCTGGTTCCTTGTCAGCAACAGGCTGGTCCTATGCCTGGTTCTCCGCTTTACTGCTGCAGCCTCTGCTCAGCCTACTCCCCTCTGCCCTCAGGATAGAAGAGGAGGGGTTACTTACATGTAGCTGGAGGCTCTTTGAGGTGTGTGGTCCCTATTTGTATTCTAGTCATGGGTGTCCTTTCCTAGCAGTGCCCATTGACCCAAACATGCATTGTATGTATCCTATGCTCCCAGCCAAAGTTATAATAGGTCGTGCAGGGCGATGCCTCTTCAGTGACCCTCTTACCAGTGAGTAGTGCAGTCTGCAGCAGAGGAGATTGAGGGTGCGTATTGGAATACAAATAGGGACCACACCTCTTGAAGAACCTTCAGTTACAGGTAAGTAATCTCCTCTTCTTCGAGTGATGATCCCTATATGTATTCTAATCATGGGTGAGCAGTAATCAGCATGGGGCTGGATGTGAGGATGCAAGAGGAGATGCAGTATGGCACGGCCCACTGTAGGGCCCTCAGCCCCCCTTTGGGTAATGGTGTAGTGGGAAGCGAAGGTGTGGACTGAGCTCTGCGTTGCTGTATGACAGATCTCTTGCCCTGAAATGTCTGCTAGGCATGCGAATGTGGCTGCTTGTGCTGTAACTCAGGCGGTGGCGTGTTGGATAGTGTGTAGCATTCCCGGATGCACCCGGAGACCCATTTGGAGATTCATTGGGAAGAGAGGGCTTGGCCTTGAACTGGTTGGCAATGGCTACAAGGAGTCTCGTGGATGCTTGAAAAGCATGGGTCCTATGGAGGTAGAATGCTAGTGCATGACGGACGTTGAGAGAGTGAAGGCTCCTGTCTGCATGGGAGGTGGGACAGAAGACAGGGAGGGGAATGGACTGATTGAGGTGGAACTTACACCACCTTTGGGAGGAACTTAGAGTGCAGCCGTAAGGAAACTTTTTCCTTGTGGAATATGGTGGGGGTGTGTAGGGGGCAACCATCATGGCTGCTAGTTCGCTGGCCTGTCCAGCTGAGGTATGGCTACTAAGAACATTACCTTCATGGAGAGATGGGGGAGAGAGCACGTTGCTAGTGTCTCAAAGGGTGGCTTCGTGAGGGCAGATAGAACAAGATTAAGGTCCCACGGTGGTGTGAGTACTGGGGGGAAGGTATTGAGGAGACCTTTCATAAAATGAGCGGTGGTAGGGTGCGTAAAGGCTGAGGAGCCATCAATTGCTGGGAGAATGGCACTAAGTGCTGCCAGGTGGAGCCGTATAGAGCTGAGTGCAAGGCCTGACGTTTTGAGTTTGAGGACGTAATCAAGGAGGATAGGTAGGGATATCTCACTCAGATAATAGTGATGGCAGCGAGCCTAAGTAGTGAAATGTTCCCATTTAGCTCAGTAGCAGGCCCTGGTGGATGCCCTCCTGCTTCTGGTAAAGATGTGTGTAGCAGAGTGGATCTCTGCTCCGGCCCTGAAGGGGTTAAAACAGCCCAGGGAAGGAGTTGGGGCTGGGGCAGGCAGCCTGTTTAGCTGGCCTGATTGGGGGAAGTGGCTGCAGCTGGGGCCATGCCCCAAACTGAGCCACAGGCCCTTATAAAAGGGCAGAGAAGCCAGGAGCCCAAGAGTCTCTCTCTGCATTCAGAGGGAGAAGGGCCTGGCTGCTGCAAGGGACCAGACAGGTACCTAGGGTAAAGCAGTGCTGGGGAAAGGCAGAGGAGCTGGGGAGCTCCTGCCTGGAGAGCACCAGGCTGTGGCCTAGAATTAGGGCCAAGGGGTACTGGGGTTGCAAGGTGCAACCCAGGGGTAGGCCAAGGCAGCAGGCCCAAACCCCTTTGCCGATGATGAGAGGCTAACACTGCAGTCTGCCCCAGGGCGTGGGGCTAGCTAATGACTGGGCAGTTGCCAAGACCCTGAGGCAAAGTGGGGATAGAGTGGGGGAGTTCCCAGGGAGGGGAAACCCTGAAGGAACAGGGGTTACTGCCGGGGGGCAGCACCCCATGTAAAAGGGGCTCTGGGATCCAGGGAGGGACACGGGGCCAGAAGGCGGATCACCGGCCTGCAGAGGGCGCTCCAGCTGCAGTTTGAGCTAATTCCCTAAAGCAACCAGCAGGAGGCGCCGCGGGGGTGAGTTCGCCTGGTTACAATGTGTCACACTGGGGTGGAGCATGTTCTGTCTACCCTCGAGCCCCATCCAAAACCAGGCCATGAGGTGAAGAGGATCCGGCTTGGGATGCTCAGATTGACTCTCCCCCGATCTTGTGTGAGGACATCTGGGAGTGTGGTGTGGGCGGAGAGTCTGAGGAGGTCCGTGAACCAAAACTGACAGGCCCAGAACAGGACTATGAGTAATACAGCTCTCGGTCCTGGTGAATCTTGCAGAGGACTTGAGGGAGGAGCAGAATGGGGGAGGGGGAGGCGTAGTTGAGGTCACCCATCCAGGACAGGAGAAGCACGTCACCCAAGTCCTCCCCCATGGCTTCCTGGGAACAATAAAGAGGTAACTTGCAGTTTTCGCAAGTGGCGAAGAGATCCCATGTGCGGAAGAGGTAGTGGAGAGTGACATCACTGAGTTCCCACTTGTGGTTGAGGTAGGGAGTCCTGCTGAGTGCGTCAGTCAGGGAATTTTGGGTGGCCAGGAGGTGCGTGGCTTGGAGCATCACATGGTGTTTGATGCACCAGTTCCAAAGGTGGATGGACCCTGAACAGAGGAATGGAGGCTTGATGTTGCCCTGTTTGTTGATGTGGATGAACACTGCTATAGTGTCTGAGAGCAGCTGACTGTTGTGGTTGGATCAGAGGAAGAAATGCCTGGCGTGCTAAATGAACTGCCCACACTTCTACGACATTTGTGGATTTCGGCCTCTCGCAGTGTACAGATGCCCTGTGCTGTGTGATAGTCTGGGTAGCCACCCCATCCCGCAAGAGAGGTGTCCGTTGTGATGGCCTGCAGGATGGGGGAGATGAATGGGGTGCTGACCAAACTTTGCAGGGGTCAGTTCACTAGGTGAGGGAAGAGAAAATTGTTTGGGTGACAATGACTTGCCTCCAGATGGTCCATGTGGTGTCTGTAAAGGGAGAGGAACCACAGTTGGAGGCAATGCGTGTGGAGACATGCATGCATGCAGTGTCACATAGGTGCAGGCCGCCATATGCCTGAGGAGGGAGAGGCAACAGCAGACCACGGTGCAAGGGTTGTGGCATAGGTCCGTCACCTATGGCTATCAGTGTTGTAAAGCAGTCGGCTGGAAGGAAGGCCTGTGCTGCAACTGAGCCGAGCCATGCCCTGAAGAAGCTGATCATCTGCGTAGGCACAAGCACTGACTTCTCGTTGATGCAGACACCCAGAGAGGGCAGGAGAGCATGAAGAGAGACCGAGATGGAGTCTGTGGGCTGGATATACCGAAGGGCATGGAGGTGATGGTGGAACAGGTGCTGCGTGTGCAGGGGACCGCTCCACATGGGCAGGTAATGGGGTTACTAACATTTCCCACAGATCCTTTGTGTGTTTCACTTTACCTTTGAGGCAGACAAGCTTGGGTGCTGGTGCACGACATCTCACCCAACCCGGCATGGCTCGGGGAGAAAACACTGCGCTTAGAAGCAGCCCTTGCTGGGGACTTTGATTCTTTGTTCATGAGTGCTTCCTACTCTCATGTCTGGGAGTGCCAGTGGGGCCAAATGTGGGGTGTGGGAAGTGCTGGGACACATACTGAAGGTCCCAGCTAAGCATGGGCATGCGGTCCCACGGCTTCCTCCATGAGATGTATCCGGGGTGAAAGTAACTTTAAGGACTTACTGGTACTCTGGAGCCCTTGGGAGGGGAGGGGCCTTAACTGGAAGAGGCAGGGCCTTTAAATCCCCGGGCACTTTAAATCACCATCGGAGGGGGCCCTAGTCTCTGGCGGAGCTTTAAAGGGCTTCGGGCTCTGCTGCAGTAGCGGCAGCCGGGAGCCCCAGGCCCTTTAAATCCATGCAGGAGCCCTGCTGCCCCTACCCCAGGGCTCCAGCAGTGGGACTCAGGTGGCAATTTAAAGGGCCCTGAAGAGTAGTGGCAGTGGGAGCCCTGAGCCCTTTAAATTGCCACCTGAACCCCAGGATCGCAGCAGCAGCTGGTGGCTTGGGCAGTGATTTAAAGGGCCCGGGACTCTGGCTGCTGCTACCACCCTGGACCTTTAAATCGTCCCCAGAGCCCTGGAGGCAGCAGTAGGTCTCCAGTGGCTATTTTAAGGGCTGGGGTGGTAGCAGCTGCCGCAGCCCTGGATCCTTTAAATAGCCGCTAGAGCCTTGCCACTGCTACCCCAGGGCTCCGGGGACAATTTAAAGGGCTGGGGGCCATAGCTGCGGCAGACACCCTGGGCCCTTTAAATTGCTGCCAGGGGAAACTGATCTGCCTCGGTATGGCGCACCGGCTCTGGCTTACTTTCACTTCTGGATATATCCTGAGGTGGTGATCCTGTACCTCCCAAGTCCAGGGCAGGAAAGACACACTGAGTGGTGATATAAGCATCCCTGAGGCAATACTGACAGCTCTGGGGCTCATTGCTCATGGAGAACAAGAACAGGCATGAAACTTAGTTTTTAAAACCTGGAATATAGGGCAGAGTTTCTGGGAGGGAGGGCCTCTGATTAGCAACTAACTACATGTATTATTTACACTAACTATGCTGAAAAAACACCAAGAAGAAACTGGACACAAGGGAATAGCTTACTTTCTTAGGCCTGCTCTACACTGAGTCAAGTTGACCTAAAGCAGCTTATCTCAAGCCCTGCTGATGTGTTCTTCTACACAGCCATAACTCCACAGCCAGGAGAGGCATAGGGCTTATGTCTGTGTAGTTAGGGTGACACAGTGTCCATGTAGACATTCCAGGTTGCTCCTGTTGGCTGTCATTCTTGTCAATTTCATAGCTGGAGCTGTCACCCTGGGGACAATGGGAGATTCCAGGTGGAGCTCAACTGCCCCCAGGCTCTCTGCTTGGAGCCAGGCTGCTGCCCGGCTCCTGAGCTTGGAACCTAGGGGGCAGTGCAAAGAGTGAAGAGCCTGGGCTCTCAGCCCACCCCCAACTGCCCTTCTTAAGTCAGTGGAAGTGCTGCTGGTGAAGATGTGCAGCACTGACAGGAGGGTAATGTGGACATGAACTACCCCAATAATTACTGCAGTGGCTAACTTGACCTAACACAGGTTGACTTAAGCTTATAGTATAGACATGCCCTTAATGAAAAGGCTGAGTGTGAAGGCACACAGGTTCTGACCCAGGCCTTGCAGTGATAAGAGGGAACAGAAGAGATGTCAACCCACATGGTCTATTATAACCTCAGTGTAGAGGCAGAGGGGAGACTGACTGTTGTTAACCCAGCCATGCAGCAGGTGCTAGGAAAACCTTCCAGCTCTGGTCCAGGGCACACCTGCAACTGGATTACATATAAGGACCATCACTTGAAGAACTTCCTTTTACTGTATGTGAGAGTATGGTGTGACTCAGCAGCTTCATTACCATATGTAAGGTGTAAGTGTGTGGGGTTCCTGTGAGACTGATGCTAGGGAGCAAAGTAGGAGAGAGTGTTTAGTGTGGGCACTTGTAAGACTTGGCATCAGAGCAGTGCAGGCATAGGCAAGGGAGACTCCTCTAACTCTTGTATACAATACAGGTCCCATTGTATTTTCAGCAGATGGCTCATTGGACTTCAAGCTTTGACTGTGTTCCACTCCAGTAGTTAACAGGATGTATTAAATGGCAAGTTTCCTTCCTTCCTAGATGAAGGAGAAAGTACCATTAATGCTAGACCTAAATGTGTATTTCCTAAGCAACCAGCCTCTCTACTACCTTTGAACCTATGTCAGAGCTACAAAAAATGAAATGGCTGTGTGAGGGAAAGCCTCTCTCCACCCCATGCTGGCAGGTTTGAGTCTTCAGTATTCTGCATTGGCCTTGTAGGACTACTGATTGACCTCCTCACTGTATTATCACTCACACTAAATAGGTACAGCAAAATACAAGTTAACAGTGATAGTGTGGCAAAGCATATCAACAGACTTAGCACAGGATTCTACACAGTATTAAACTGTAAAACTTTTACAGTTGGGTGGTGTGCTGGCAGAGGGCATGTTGGAGTCAATGCTGGTTTTGAGAGCATAATACCAGTGGGCAAGTGTCCAGCTTGATGATAAATGGTAGCATACTAGTGCATTAGAAACAGACCCTTTGCCCATAATCCTAGTTTCCTTTGCAAGAGGCAGCACTGTCAGATTTCTGCCTCTTCCCACATAATGTCACCCAGATAGTATCTTTCTTTTATAAAATAGTTTAAATGGCTCAAACCCAACCCTGAACTAAGGCAGAATGAACAGCTTCCAACTCTTAAAAAAAAAACAGGCCCAAGGGAGAACTGTGTGTTACAAGACCTCAGCATCTGCTAGTACAACCCCCTCGCTCCTGCCACAGGCATCAGACTCCACTGAAAGGATGGGCCTGCACACTGAGGATTTTATGCCCTGCTGTAGGAGAAGAAATGCAGGCCAGTGATAAAACTAGCTCTGATCTGCTTAATTGTAGTAAGTTGCTAAACCTTGCCAGCCATTGCCTAATGGTAAAGGATTCCACCTATGCAGTGGATACATCTCAAAATTTTTTTGGCCACCTTCCTGCCTGCCAGAGAAAAATGTAGAAAGTCAAGCTATTATCAGACCCCTTACAATACTCTACTACTCCTTGTAGTAGTAATCGAGTCAGCATAACAGTGGTGTGTGATCTGTCAGCTACAAGTGCTATTTTAGTGTGTGTAAACTTGATGGGTATACTGAGGTTGAGTTTATGTGCACACTGCAAGGAGAAGTGGGACTATAGCATGAGTATGTATACCTGCCTATAGAAGTGTCAGTGAAGCTATGGCGTCACACAGCTAGCAGTGACCCTAAATATGTACAGACATTGCTAGCCTGTGCTGAAGCCCATGCCACTAGAGCTCCAGTGCTGTTTTTAGCGAAGCTCAGCTGGCATGCTCATCCAGGGTGTAATATCTCTGCTGAAAGATTAAAATAGACTAAGGGTAGATGTAAAGTGAGTGGTACATGCAGCTGCACTGGTTGATCAGATTTTTTTTTAAAAAGCAAGAACAATGTTGTAGAGAAAGGTATTGACACTATACAGAAAAATGTGTCTTTATTAGCATTGTTATAGGCAATGCATACATAAGAATTGATCCTTAAGTGTACAACCCCAGCCACATTTAAAGCAAGAGAGTCAGCAGATTAAATTGATCTTGTACTTATCTGCAGTAACAGGATTGCCCTGAAACATCCACCAGAAGAGACTGAAATTCACTTTACCAAAAAAAGTAAATAAAAACACACCCATTTTATATTTTAAAAAGGGCCAGCTCTTAAGCTGGCAGAGCATCAAAAAATATCAAATAGGGAATTGCCCAATTGTAAATGAGTTCCTATAACGTTTGAGTATTGCATCATTCACACCCTGCAGATGCCAGGCATGCTGTGCTTAAAGCTTAGTAAAAAAACCCGGGTTTTTATTATTTTTGGAGGGGAGGGGAATCAATTTTTACATTTTGATTGGTCTGTCATATCTTTAAAGTAATCAATCAGTAGAATTACTAAACTTCATCACAGGAGGGTAGTAGTACCAGCAATGAAAGCTTCCCTTTGTTAGACTTAAATCTGAGTGAATGAATTAGCTACACACCAGTCTGGAATATTTCTAACTGACATTGAATTCATGCCAGTTCAGAAAAGCACTCTTAGCTTGTTTCTAAGTAGGTAAATATTTAACCAGTTAGCAACTTTAAACACCAGAATTGAAGAGGTTATTCCTTCGTGCATAGTTAAATGCTGCAAGATGGATTCACATTTAATAAAGCAGAATTTAACAAGCATTTTGCAAGAAAGACTGTGCTCCTTTATAATAAGGAATCTCAGCTTAGGGGAAGTTAATTTATCCACTTCTTGCAACTGCTCTTTATCAACCCCTGGATTCATTTAAGTGCAAGTTATCAGATAGTTTGATATCCAGCATGGCTTCTCTTTCTGCCAATCAAATAAGCAATCAAGACAATCAGGACAAGTCCAGCAAGGGCTGCGCCAACAATTATAGGGATCACCATGTTATTTTCATCCAGTTGACATTCTTCCACTGTAAAGAGGAAAAAATTCACATTAGGAACTGGCCTATTGACAGGAAAGGTACCAAACTCTCAGCTGATTTCATGTTGGAAGATTCTACTCCTAGCATACAGATCAATGCTAAACTTGAGCCAGTTAACTTAACTTGTAGCCTGGCAGCAACAATGGAAGGAGCTCTCACCATAGCTACTGTAATCAGCTTGCTTTTCAAGATGGTTCAGTAAGAATGATTGAACAGCTTGTTGTACACAGTGAATACTGTGTATCAAGAGGGTACACAACATGCGCTTTACTGTACACAGTGCAATAGTGGATTTATATATACACACACAAAAAAAAAGTTTCCCCACACATTAATAGAGCCAATACTACTGGAGCCCACAAGCAGCTTCTCTTCCTAGCTACGCAAACTCCTCTCACTTAACACCTTCCCTTATGACTATAGCCACAGATCACTTAACCAGTTGGGAAGTCAGCTTCTCAGATCTTTGCTCCTTTGGTACAATTGCCCAAGAACACTGGTGTGAAAGTGGAACTACAGATCCTTCAAAGCTTTTCTGCACACTACAATGGTGCGCTTTGTCTTTATATACACTATTCCAAGAAAACTTTGCATTTATTTACATGTAATGCACTAGCCTTAATTCAGACACTCAGCTAGCTGTACTTGATGATCTGAGTCACGGTTATAATGAGGCATGCTGTGACTGTGAGCTTTAGACCAAGCTGAATTTATTGAACTGGCCACTAACTCTAAAGACTAGATTCTGAAAAAAAACACTCAGATATGCTTGAACTTGCATGTTTTACAGATTATTAAAACCTTTAACACTTTAAAGTGTAGATGTATGCAGTTTTTTTTACCTGCTCCAAATTTGTTTTCATCGATCTTGAAAACTTGGACCTGAACATCAAATAAGTTGACAAAGACATGGTCTGTGACCCAAAGTTTCTCCTCTGCATTACACTTATAGGAGTTCCCCAGTTTAGCTCTCAGCTCGCTCATGCTGTGGTTAAAAACGTCAATCTTTGTTTCTGTGCAACAAAAATGCAGCATAAGTAACAAAATGGGTTTGAGAAACAGAAGTTGCAAAGGCTTAAGAAAATTCAACTAGTTAAAACATAAAACGCATGTTTGCTCCCCCACCCCCGGACCCCCAGTATTAGTGGGCACATATCTATGCTCCTTAGTATTTATAGAGCTCATCTATGACTAACAAAAATCCTTACCTTTAGCTTCAGAAGGTAAAGTTGTGGTCACATTGACACCTTGCAGGAAAAACTTATCAGTACTTGCATTCTTAAAAAAAAACAAAATAAAAAACCCACAGAAGAGTTGGCATTCAGACATGTTTTAAACAGTTGAAGTACAATGTAGTTCTACAACTGAAGAGTTTAATACATCCTCACTAGAACTGCTGAGGTCACTAAAAAAAAAACAAAACACCACAACAAAACTCCAAGTCATTCTAAAATGTGATACTAACTACAGTTTTAGGGAGAAAAAAAAAAAAATGGAGAGGGATACAACTCAGGAAAGAATAAGCCAGGTAAAGTGGTCAATGGCAGTCAAGCTAAAAATGCCCTGAGACTTCTTAAAGAGCTACCAAGTTAGCATTTGAAAATGGTAAACAAGACAAATACTCTCAACACCACAGTCCCAGGAGGGTGGGAGCTGGAGAATACAGGCAAGGATACAGCACAAGTGTTCACTGGAAGGCCTTAGAGAAAGCCAGGGTCTACATTAATGGCTTTAACTCAAGCCAACATCAATATTGTCAGCATTTAAAGGCTGACAACTAGAAATTTCAAGTTGATTGTAATTGCTCAAGTCAGTGAGCAAACATACTATATCCTGAACACACTCTCCCAGGCAAATAAAAGGGCTATCAACTCCTGTCACATGTGCTGCTGATGCAACCAAGGAAGCATAGTACCTAACAAATCACTGCAGAAGACAGTGAAGCAGCAGGTACCAGTCACGCTTTATAACAGTATTACTAAGGACTTTAATCCAATTCCTTCTGCAAGCTTGTTGTCATATAATTAGATGAAACACCTATTTACAGAAGTCTGTTCCCCTACAGGCTGTTTCAAGTAACAGAGCTACCAACAGTCTCATTCATGGACAATTGCACAACATATTAACAACAAAGTGCTTCTTCATTCCCCTCCATTTCTTCCACTTACAAAAACCCTCTCCCTGCTCGTTTGTTATACGTTCCGTAGGGGATATAATGGACTTTTTTGGAATAAAACTCACTGTCACAAAATAAATCAATCTATCTTGAGTCCAGAACAATTTAGTCACATCTAAAAAGCAAGCCAGAGCTGTGCACGATACTACATTTAAACACCCTTACCAGTAGAAACTCGAATACAAGTCTGGTTCTCCCAAAAGTCAGGCTCAGAAAGGCAGAGGAATGGTCACAGCTCCCAGAGAAAGATGTATTCACTGGAACAAAATTCAGCACATCCAATCCAGTCTATGGATGAGAGAAGGGCTAGTTATTACATCTTACAGCAAGATGTTAACGCTACCTCTGTTTTCAGCTCATTGCTAACTCGCTTCTGCTCAGATGCATGAAAAATTGCATGTGGACGCACACATGCATGTAAAAAAGTGCTCGTTATGTGGGCACAGGTTCCTTGTGCTTACACCACCATTCAAGCCTTGCTGTACTCTCCTTAAGGCCCAGATCCTTGGCTACAGTCAAACCGTATTTTCCAGCTAAAACATGTTGTGGCTAAGGAAGCTAGTACTGCACTGAAGAGCCTGATGGAAACATCAGCCATCACCACCAATGCACTAAGGCTTATTAAATTAGATTAAAGCAACCATATGAACACTCTTCTGCTTCCACATGAGGGAAAGCTGAGAAAGGCCAGAAGGGATTATCTTGCCGATTACCGAGTCATGTAAAAGGCAAGAGTTTGAAAGGCTTTATTACACAACACTAACATCTCAGCATTTCAGACAATCCTGTTTGCAGAGCGCTATGGGATAAAGGTTTTAAGCCTATTGGACTGAATCAGAAATTTGCACATACAAGCTTTCTGATAAAATAACTTAACTTTCTTTTAATTTGGCAAGACTAAACACCTGTGTCTTGACTGATGTAAAACAAAATGTCCAACCTAGGGGTAAGAAGGAATCAAACTGTCTCAGCAGTACTTAGAAGTGCTGTGAACTGGTTTTGGGATTAGACTGCCAGTAGAATTTTACAGGTTGGCTGGCCCTACAAGAGATCTTTTATAAACTCCTACTATTCTTTAGGGCAGTGATTCTCAAACAGGGGTATGCATACCCCTGGAGGTACATCAGCTCATCTAAATATTTGCCTAGTCTTTCAACAGGCTAAATAAAAAGCACTAGTGAAGTCAGTACAAACTAAAATTTCATACAGACAATGACTTTTATACTGAAATGTAAGTACATCATTTATATTCCAATTGATTCATAATTATATGGTAAAAACCTGAACATCAGCAATCTGTCAGTAAGTGTGGCTGTGACACTTTTGTATTTTTAGGTCTGATTTTGTAAGCAAGTCGTTGTGAAGTGAAGTGAAACTTGGGTGTATGCAAGACAAATCAGACTCCTGAAAGGGGTCCCGTAGTCTGGAATGGTTGAGAGCCACTGCACTAGGGGACAAGTGGGGCTAGAAATTCATGTTGCAGGAATTGGCCTACTAGATTCCATACAAGAGACCTTTAACTTACAGCTAAAGGTGGCAAAATGCATTTCCCATCAATACAATCATTAGGGATCAAGCAAGCCCCCAGCAACGTTAACATCCACAGACCAGTTCACATGCCTTACCTTCTAGACCTCACAGTATCCAACGTTTGACTGCAATCATCTCCTTTGACTTGCATCCAAATCATGGACCAGCAAAAGGGATCTTGCAACCAAACTCCCCTAAGGATGCGAGCTTTTGGTCTTTCCAATAAGCCTTACTGTGGTTAGCCAGGAAAGAGCCCAGTCTATCAGAGTGGGTTTTCCAATTATTCCCCTCCAGCAGACCTGTTAATGAACTAAGTATGTGTGTAGGAAGGTACGGGCTTGACACTAAAGCTGGTGAGCTGAGCTTTGCAGCGAAAGTATAGAGCCAAGAAACACGAGTAGGCAGGAGGTGGACTGAAAAAAAGCCAATAGACTGTTGCAAAAAGGTATTTACAGGGAAGACTAGTAAGTTCGTCTATGAACCAGTTCTGCCCCCCCAAAATTCATGCGTGCTGGCCTTTGACATTGGCTGAAACTGTGAAATTCAAATTGCAATATCATAATATCAAAGAAGGACTGTCAATTGTCTGCACGGAATTTGAAAGTTTGTTCATATTCAGATGCCTCATTTTCAAACAGACTGATTCGTGTGTCTAAATGATGCAAACACATTTAAGTAAAATCTTCATTTTTCAGATTCTCCTTTTGATGTTTTCAACTGTTTCTTTGGTTTGAACAAATATATTATTTCAGTTGGATTTCAACATTCAAGTTGTAGAGTTCTGCTACGTAATGGAGACACATTTAAGGATCTTATCCAGGAGAGCTCCCAGTACATCAGGAACACACTATTTATAGCAAGTTTACACTAATTCTGTATTGTCTGAATATTCAGCATTTTAACTTGATACAGTGAACAATTCAACTGGAGAACCATAATGGAGTATGGTTAACACCCAGTCCAACCTATGAAGCATAGCTCTCTGTGTAAGTTTAGTGTACAAATCAAACAAGATATACCTTTCCATCTTTTTTTAGATACGTGACATTAAGCTGCAGACCCATATGAGCAAGTACACAGGTTCCATTTGTACCAGTCACATTATATTTCCCAGTCATTGGATTTTGTGGAGGTGAGGTTGGTGCCTGGCTTGTTGTAGGTGTCTGGCTAGTAGGTGTAGTGGCTACAGGAGTAGTGGGTGTCTTATCTGCAGCACACACAGTTTCTGGAACGAAAGGAGTACAAGGTGATAAACATCAAGTACAATTGCACAGAATTACAAGGAAGTCATTCACACAAAGATTTTAAGACTAATTTATCTTTGAGGGAGAGGAGAGAATGAACATCCCCTTATTTTAAGTTTTAGTCTTAATACCTTCTATTAAGAACAAAAGAAAAATTCAAGAGTAATTTACTTTACTGGTTAGATTCAATACAGAACTGGTCAGCTTCACTTTCTTCTACTTTTGTACTAGGCATTATGGAAAAGACATGATGGGTTTCTCAAAACCCATTCTATTTGTTATCAAGATGACACGTGCCTACTCTTATTAGTTTTAGCAGAACAGCTGTTTATGGTGAAACAGAAGCTATCCATCCATCAGTTTGACATTAATGTCTTTTCACCAAATCAAGAACATTTATACTTATCCCTGATTTATCAAGATGCAGCTAGCGCCCCCTGCCAGGATATACATAGCTAGGCTCACATTGCAACCCTAGTCTGTTGACTGCCAGCACACTGGAAAGCAGAAGCTGGTCCTTATGTTATCCTTGAAAGCCATTTTCTAGTATAGTACCATTCTGGGACCTGCACCCCTGAGCCTCTCCATGCCCCAATCCCCTGCCCCAACCCCGATTCCTCCCTATTCCCCAATGTGGCCTCAGGCCAAAAAAAAAAAGTTTGCCCATGCCTGATCTAGCTTCTTATGGAGCTTGTTCACAGGCTGCTCTGCATTGCTCTTTCTAATGATTGTCCAAAATACACCTTTCCCCTCTAGCACAGGCACAACCTGTGAGGTTCAATCCTCTGTCAATGCCTACATCCGACCTGCTCGCACTAGTAGCCACGCCCCTGCCACTTCTCTGAAGGGAACAATTTCTGGTTTATGCACCTTCAGCTGGCCAGCCTAGCTTCCATTCTTGTCCAGTTCAAAGCCAGGATCCACATGGTAAATGGGAAGAAAAAGTCATCATAGGGGAGCAGTGACCCAACCCATCCCTATTGTTTGCCAAGAGATGCTAGGGGTCTCCTAATATGAGTTCCTGACTTGTTTTAGCGACTTTTCACCCAAGGCTCCTGCATTCTGCTCCTTTTCTAAAGCAGGCATGCCAGTCAGGGAAAGGAAATCCCTGTGGTATAGGACCTTAAGCTTTGAGCCATGATTATGTCCCATTCCAAGAATGCTACCCTTTAAAGCATCACATTTATTGTTTTTCTGTGGATACAAGAGACCATGCAGCAAACACTGTAGTGCAGACCTGGCTTCTGTGTCTGAAGAACCACTCAGAGTTTAGTCTCCATGCTGTGGATGTAGTTTTTGGTTACTTACCCCGTTAGCAGTGGTTTTAAATAAATATGCTCCAAAATTTCTGCCTCTAAGTTTTATTGTGGGCTGCAGTTCAAGAAGGAATGTACTTAAACTTCAAGCTAATTAAACCCTCAAAACATACATGGTAACACAGAAACCTGTATGTTCTTTGGCATCTCCTGCCCATTTCAGGGTAAGGTATGCCAGGGAGCTTACATCTCAGTGGAAGACTGGACCAGCCTTTCTGGTCCATGGTGGACTTGGTGTAGATGCTGCATGGAAGCCCTGTTTGGCTCTGCTCTCTGAGCCAAGGCCCTGGCCTATGAGATTATTCCCCCCGTCTCAACATAAGGACAAGCCAGAGTGCTATTCAGTAGGTTCTGTCTGGTGCCACACAGAAGATCTTCCTACAATTACTGCAGCTACAGGGCCCCATATATTGAGGCCTTTAGTATGTCTGGGGAAATTGATTAGTCTGTGTATTGCAAAAGAAAGGATCCCATTTGCACATAGGAATAAGTCCCAAATACAGTGCAGATGTGTTATCTTCATTGATTTATAAAATATGGTTCCCCATAATAACTAGCCACCTTTTTAAAGCAAGGATGCCAAGCAGTCTGATCACCAGAGGCCAATATTGAATACGAGCTTGGATTCTTCAGTATTGTCTTAGACCAAGGCAAAAACTGAACAGGTAAACTTCCTGACCATCTCTCTTCAGGAAAGTAGGCAATTTGCTACCAGCAGGTAAGAGTCAGGTCTCCCTTTCTGCAGCAGCAGCTCCCACTTCCCCATGTGAAAAGAGAGCCAGGAATATATAACTAAGGAAATCCCAAGACACTCTTGGAGGGGACCAGCACAGTGAAAATCTCCGGTCTAACTTGTGACTACACTATCAGAATTGCACACTGATGAGAATGAATATAGGTGTAGCTGAACCAGTGAAGAACGCAGTCTACACTTGTATTTACACAAGGACAAGCCTCATTCAGCACCCTTTCAGAAATTCCATTGCACAGTCTTGCCCTCACAAATCCCTTTCCCAGTTTTCCATGGAATACACTGGACCCAGCTGAGGACGTCCTGGTGGGGAGAATTCATGCTGGAAGCACCAGCATGAACTTTTTTTTTTTTTTAAATTTAATTGATTTTATGTTCATGGAGTGTACTAGACAGCTAGTGTGAAATCCAGACTCTATTGAAGAGAGAGTTTTGCTATCAACATCAATGGGAGTAGCATTTCACCCTGTCTTGATGGCTGGTCCTGTTTTATCAGGTGCAGAACAGGCAGCAGCAGATGCCACTGCCTCCTGTATTGCACCACTAATATGCTTTAGGGACCCTTCCTTAATACTTACAATGTCCAGGCAGATACAATCCTTGGCTTGTACCAAGGCTGCTAACATGTGCTTGTCATGATGCGGGTACCTATCCAGCAGAAAGTGAACTGAAGCCACATGAGTTCACTGTACAGCTGTCAGATGGTGGCTTTCATGTCCAGCCTATGCTGGCAGTGAACAGAAGTCATCTTGAGGTGACAGGATATTTCTATTTCTGATTACTTAGTCACAAGCCTCAAACAACAAGGTAGGTTTGCTTGTCTCAGTATATTTTCTCAATAAACCAAAGATACTTACCATTTCCACTTAAGGTATGATTCATAAGATATGCTTGAAGCGTAACATTGCTAAGAGTTATGGTCACAATTGACATATTAATCTGGTTGGTACTGAAACATCTATATCTTGTGTCCAAGTCTGCCTGAATATTAGTTTTTTGTGAAACGTTTCTTTCTCCTGTAACACAAAATTTACAGTTGTGCAAAGATTAGGATGTCGCCAGACAACACTGCACAGAAAAATAAGAAGTGCTATTCCACATGTATAAACAATTCAGGAGCATACGAGAGAAAGTCAATAAAATTTTTACTTCACCTCCAGTTGAGTTGGGGAACACAGTTGTATCAGACAAATTGTAAATGAATGTTAGCTCATCAACGCTGTACAGCTTTGAGGTCTTTGTGAAACTCATTTGTAACAAATGTCCTGCTCCAAATCCAATCGCCAGTATAGGAGCCGATACATTCTCTTTACCACAACTGCTTTTGTTTGCCAGTACTTCAGCATTTTGTGCAAGCGTGAAATGTGCTGTCAGCTAAAGTGGGTAAAATCAAGAGAGTTTTAAATGGGATTAGTAAATGCCTTCCCTACTGTTACTTTTCAGATATCCCAGGCAATTACTCCAGCACTCTCAGCCAGAGTCCATTACCACAGGGTGAACATTCTTAGCATTCAAGTACTTAACTCTCAAAAAATACTTTAGTGTTTGAGGTTTACAATGTTTTAAAAAGCATTTAGCTCCATGACCAATTAAGGAAACACCTCCCCCCTCCTAATTTCCTCCAAACTAGCACTATGAGATGGATTGTACCTGACTTCCTGAACTAAAGAAGCTGAGGTACAGGAACTTAAAGTGGAAGTTTGGAGAATTTAAGCTTTGTTCTCTGGCACTTAATACATCTGGGTAACAAGGACTAAATTAAACAGTACAGTTTGCACAACTCTTACTTGTCTATGATTCTTGGAAATCTTATTTTACTTACTTTCTGAAAAGGAGCAATAGGAGGAGTTATGACAAGGTTTTACATTGGCACTGAAGGCCAAAGTGAACATTGGAAAGTTAACAAGCTGTATGAATGTTTCTCAACCTTTGATGCCAGGGACTGGGTTGCTGCCTTCTTAAACTGTGTCAGGGAGATCTCAGGCCTTGATGCCAATCCATGGACCAGTCATCGAGAAACACTGTGTAGTTGATCTTTTATAAAGGGCTAGTTGGTTTGAGTTAAGAAAGCAGCTTCATTTGAATGTTAGTGTATGTCAAACTTAACCCGGGTGCAATTTTTAGATAGTTTAGAATGTTAGGGCCCTCCACAGCTCATTCCTCATACATGCCATAAACGGGAATCTTGCTAGGCCAGAGTTTGACATTCTAAAATATTGTCTACTAATAAGGCAAGAAGCTCAAGGGATTACAGATTGATAGAGAAGCTAGCTGCTCAAAACGGCACTTTATAAACATGTATAAGCAGACATTTGGCTCCATCTTGTCTGTGCTAACCATTTCCCTAGAATATAATAAAACTTGTAAGAGATTGAGGAAGAAGAGGATTCACACAACAGGAAATCTCCAGTTTTACTTTCATTCTCTCTTCTGTTTCTTTCCACCATATCCCACAATCCAGTAATTTCTGCCCATTGAGTAGTTTCATCTTCCTGTACATTGTATTCTGCTCTCTCTCCCCTTACTAGCCATCTCATTTTGCATTCCTCTTCTCTATGCATATATTTTGATGTATCTACTCTCACCTTTTAACTCCTTTCCAGAGTGATTAAATGGCAACCAACAGGTTTTTTTGTTTTTTTAAAGTTAAGTGCCCTAGCCCAAGTGCTATCTACCGTGAAGGCAGCCCAAACAGACATCCTACCAATCAGCACAAGAATTTCCTTTTCGTTTTCAGTGCTTAAGTATACAGCAACTCCCAGTTCTCTTCACCCATGGCATGTGCAATTTATTCAACTGAATGATTGAGCAAAATGTTTAGCATGATTCCTAGCCTTAGGATATGCAGTGAATTTAGGGTGATATCCTGGAGGGCAGGGCAGACAAGATCTTACTCACACATCCCTACAACTTGCAATAGTATCAAAGGGTTACAACTTTAACTGCAGTGGTTTTAAAATAAAGTTAATTTAAATTAAGTCAGTTTTAAACACAAGTGAGATCAGCGGACTTGAAACTTGAAGAGCTGCTTGGCTACAAGCTATATTTTTTCAGCCAGAAAAAGCAGCAGGTGCAATGAATCAGTCTTAATTGATTTCCAGTAGACACTTTCCTAAAGATGATCACTGACACTTGGTGCACTATGATTTAAATCAGTGGTGCTACTAAAAAATTAATTTATTTATAGCTATGGAGATTTTATTAGACTGTTCTCTCTATAAAAATTAAATTCAAGATCTGGCATGATCATTGCAGCACTTTAGGAATAATGGACTTGCTAGTGTAAAATCTGTATCAAGTCAAGTGAAGCACAAATAAACTAAGCAGTTAATTTGCAGACAAGTTAACTATCTTTCAATTCTAGAACTAAGCAACATTTCAAATAAGTCCACTGGAACAGATGAAGAACGTGGACAACAGACTTTGAACCAACTAACTCCTCACTGAGATTGCTGAAGACTTTTTTGTATGTCATGCAAAAGGTTTTCAGTTTCAAAAGCTACTCACTCTCAGCTGTAGGGATAGTATATTTATGAGACACAGGAACTAAGCTAAGGTAATACTACGCTCAAAAGGTGAGAGTGTTCCAAGTTTCAGAATAAGAGAAGCAAAAATAATCTTACAGAAACAGCTTCGGCTGCTTCTGAAGAGCTCTTCATTTCAACTGAAATGAGCAGATTCAATTGGCAGTGCTGTACTGAACCTGGCATAATGCAGACGATGCAGTGTTTTAGATGCTGCTTTATAAATGGAAAAAAGACTGGCTTGGGCAATTGTTCCCTTCCTCTGTAAAATGCTTTGAGAGCTCCTTAGATACAAGGGCTAAAGTATCATCCACATTTTACAGATGAAGACACTAAGGCAAAAATCTGAAGGTCACAGCAGGTCAGTAGCAAAGCAGAGCCAATAGAACTCCCCATCCAGTGCCCTGTCCACTGGACCTAGAGTTGTCACCTCTGAGATATAAAAAACAGACATCTGGGATGATCCTGAGCCCACAAGACTAGATGCTTGCAGCGTGTAGTAAGCACCTTTACAGATTTCCTGGGACGGCTACCAAAAAAAGGGACAATGCTGGGAAAACCTGGCCAGGTGGCAACACTAGCTGTACCATGCCATCTCCAAAGGAAGACCATTACATCAGAATACTAGAAGCAGTGGACAATTTAAATACTCAAATGAGTAATGAGCACATATCATTTGTTGACCTAATAACTGGACTGGATATGCAACCCCAGCAGCTTCAGCCGTTGTCCCAGTACACTGGAGCTCTCATAAAAAACAAAACCAAGCAGACTCAGGTGGATCTAGCTATACAACTGGCAGACAGACATCTAGAGAATTCTCCTGAAGCGGCCCATAGGGGCTAAATTTTTTCTTGGCACAAAAGCAGATTAAGTGCATACACAAAGCAGGAGAATCACAGTATGAAGGGCACACTGTCTGCCGAACTGAAGGTCATAATTTAAGAAAGGAGCCAACAGCAATAGCTGCAGAATTTGAGAGACTGTCTATACTGAGGTAAGGCAAACTAAGTGTTGCTGCTCCTGGTGTAGTACAGTGGTCCCCCAACTTTTCACACTGCACCCCCCTTACCCCTGTCTATGCCCCCCACGAGCCAAGCTGGGAGCAGAGCTGGGCAGCGCCAGCGGGGTCTGGCCTAGGCCCTGCTGTGTTCCCCCCCTTTCCTGAACATTTCTCCATGCCCACTAGAGGGGCATGCCACTGTTTGGGGACCACTGGTCTAGTGTATTATGTAACCTGAAGTATTAAATGCACCCTTCAGCAGCAGCTTCTAGTACTGATGTTAGGACCCCAAACTGACAAATTAAATCACTCAAGTTCATGCAGCAGCTGGCAGTCTTAGTGCTATTAGTTTTTTCCCCAAAGTCTACTCAGGAAATAAGGTGTCAGAGAGCCATTACTGCAGAACCAAGGAGGAATAAAAGATTGAAAGAGCTTTCTGGCTTAATGTTTGCTTTAACTTCTAACAGAACCCACCTGCACCAACATCAGTTTGCCTGATTAAAATGCAAATTGAAAGTAAACATTGAGCTACTGCTCCTACCTGTTGACCACTCTTGGTGTGGTATTCCACTGAGAAGGACGCTGACAGATTAGCTATTATGCAGACTTTACCACTCTGATCCTTCACTTCAAATGCTGACGAGGACATCTGCAAAAACACTGTTAAGAGTGGCAAGAAGTTAGTTTCAAACAAAGTGTTACTTGAAGAAACAGGCTGTAGTGTAGACATAGCCTAGGTCAAAACTCACATCGCTCAAGGCTGAGAATGTTCCTCTCCTGAGCGCTTATGTCAGTTAACTATGTCGCTCGTGTGCACATTGCTACATTGGTGGGAGAGCTTCTCCTGCAGACATAGTTCCAGCCACTTGTGGAGGTGACATTTTTAGGCTGATGGACCCGTCAGCATAGAACACCTTCAACACATGCTGCAATAGCACAGCTGTATCGGCTGCACGATTGCAGCACTGTACATACAGACATATCCATACAGTGCTCACTTTAAACCCCAAGAGAAGGACTTAGGTGTAAAAAAATTATATATATATATATATTTTTACACCTATCTCATAGAACTGAAAGGGACCCTGAAAAGGTCATCGAGTGCAGCCCCTGGCCTTCACAAGCAGGACCAAGTACTGATTTTGCCCCAGATCCTTAAGTGGCACCCTCAAGGATTAAACTCACAACCCTGGGTTTAGCAGGCCAATGCTCAAACCACTGAGCTATCCCTCCTCCTTGGTACAAGAAAAGCTTTTATCCAAAGTCTTGAAGCGACAAGGTACAGTCTGATGAAAACAGTTTCATGTTTATCTCTAACGAGATCTGTGGGTGTGTCCTGAAGACACTAGTTAGTACTTCTGTACTTTCAGGGGAAAAAAATACTTTAAATTAGGGCCGTTGATTAATGGCAGCTAACTCATGCTATTAACTAAAAAAATTAATTACAATAAATCACAGTTTTAATCGTACTGTTAAACAATAGAATACCAATTGAAGTTAAAAATATTTGTGGATGTTTTTCTACATTTTCAAATATATTGATTTAAATTACAACACAATACAAAGTGCACAGTGCTCACTTTATATTACTTTTGATTACAAATATTTGCCTTGTAAAAATGACAAAAGAAATAGTATTTTCAATTCACCTCATACAAGTATTGTAGTGCAATCTCTTTATGGTGAAAGTCCAACTTACAAATGTGGATTTATTTTTTTGTTACATAACTGCAGTCTAAAACAAAACAATGTAAAACTTTAGAGCCTACAAGTCTACTCAATTCTACTTCTTGTTCAGCCAATCGCTAAGATAAACAAGTTTGTTTACATTTACAGGACATAATGCCTCCTGCTTCTTATTTACAAAGTCACCTGAAAGTGAAAACAGAAATTCAAATGACACTTTTGTAGCCAGCGCTGCAAGGTATTTAAGTGCCAGATATGCCAAACATTCATATGCCACTTCAACCATTCCAGAGGACACGCTTCCATGCTGATGCATTAAATAAAATTTGTGACTGAACTCCTTGGGGGAGAATTGTATGTCTCCTGCTCTATGTTTTTACCTGCATTCTTCCCAATATTATGGGTTATGGTAGTCTAGGATGACAACCCAGCACGTTTGATTTAAGAACACTTCACTGCAGATTTGACAAAATACAAAGGTGGCTCTAATATCAGATTTCTAAAGATAGCTACAGCACTCCATCCAAGGTTTAAGGATCTGAAGTGCCTTCCAAAATCTGAGAGGAACGAGGTAGGGAGCATGCTTTCAGAAGTCTTAAAAGAGCAACACAATGATGCGGAAACTACAGAACCCGAACCACCAAAAAAGAAAATCAACC
The DNA here is from genome assembly GCF_003597395.2 of Chelonoidis abingdonii. Taxonomy (NCBI): domain Eukaryota; kingdom Metazoa; phylum Chordata; order Testudines; family Testudinidae; genus Chelonoidis; species Chelonoidis abingdonii. Next base: position 259,547,412 of record NC_133769.1, read on the forward strand.
TTCTGCTGGTGGCATCTGACTCAGATGATGAAAATGAACATGCGTCAGTCTGCACTGCTTTTGATTGTTATTGAGCAGAACCCGTCATCAGTATGGAAGCATGTCCTCTGGAATGGTAGTTGAAGCATGAAGGGACATATGAATCTTTAGTGCATCTAGCATGTAAATATCTTGTAATACGGGCTAACAATGTCATACAAACACTGTTCTCACTTTTGTTGTAGGAACAGCAGTGATCTGTATGCACAAAAGGTAGGGTGACCAGACAGCAAGTGTGAAAAAATCGGGATGGGGGGGTGGGTGCGGGGTAATAGGAGCCTATATAAGAAAAAGCCCCAAATATCAGGACTGTCCCTATGAAATCAGGACATCTGGTCAACCTACCAAAAGGTCTGTTACACTCCCCCACCTTGTCTCCTCTTAATACTTGTGAAGTGGCTTTCCTCTTTCCCTTCCCTCCTGGAATGCTTGTGGAATGAATGGGCTGCTTGAACAGCTGGAAGATCATAAGAGTTCCCAGGCAGACAAGGTGTCTGGGACTCTAATTAGGCAGCACTCACCTCACCCAATGCATGGACATTGTGTGAGGTGGAGTGTGACCAACCAGACGTGGTCAAGTCCTCTCTAGTTGCAGGCCATGAACAGGTGTTTAAAAGGGGAAGGGGCCACGTACTCTGTATTGCACTCACAAGATCATACCTCCTGTAAATGCCCTTTGCCTGGACCACCTGGCCATTGGCTTGCCCCGTTGCATTTCATCATGCCTCGGGAAGAGTTACCTTCACCACACTGTCCATCAATACGCTGTGGGGCAGTTACCTTCAAGGATCCGAACATCTCCAGTGCCATGCCTGTCCTGGGAGCGTGAGTATGCGAGTGTGAGCTTCCCCTCACCCCCCCCCTTTTTTTTTTTTTTTTTTGAGCTTATCAGTATAATAAACATGCTGCTTTCTGCCAAATTCTGGTGGGTCATTAGTCCTCCCTACGCTTATTAGCTGGCCCATTTTCAGGTGGTAACTTTCAGGTGACATTGTCAACAAGAAGCGGGCAGCATTATCTCCAGCAAAGGAGAAACAAATTATCTGTCTGAGTGATTGGCTGAACAAGAAATAGGACTGAGTGGACTTGCAGGCTCTAAAGTTCTAAATTGAATTAAAAAATAAAGTTTTTTTTAAAATACAATTTTACATTTGAAAGTTCAACTTTCATGATAAAGAGATTGCACTACAGTACTTGTATTAGATGAATTGAAAAATACTATTTTGTTTGGTTTTTACAGTGCTAATATTTGTAATAAAAATATAAAGTGAGCACTGTATACTTTGTATTCTGTGTTGTAACAAATCAATATATTTGAAAAAGAAAACTACTATTTAAATATTTTGGCTATTATTGTTTAACAGTGCAATTAAAAAATTGTGATTAAATATGCAATCACTTCACAGTCCTACTTTAAATCTTCCACGTGGAAGCCATCTCTCCTATGATCTTAGCACAGAATGCCTTTGTAAGCTACCAGTGGTCCGTTTCCCATTCCATTGCCTTTACTAGTGGAAACAAATATCTTTCCCAATACATGTCCAGCTCACCTGGAGCAGTGGACACATACAAAAGTCAGTGCTAAAATGGGTGAGTGGTTGGTTAGTTAGTAAGAGGGCAGGAGGATAAGAATGACACCTCCTATCCCCTTAACACTGCTTGAGAATGAGGGGACTCTTCACTATTTCCCAACCCAGCAGCCCTTGACAAAACACAAATCTGTCACTTTCCTTCCCTATGATGGGAAAGAGCTGTGGGGATAAAGCCAGACGTGGACACAGCCAAGCAGCAATCTGATCCCACTTCACCAGGGATGGGTATTTTGCAAGTTTCATCAACGTGACTTGGCACAGTGAGGATTGACAGGGTGAAGGACACTGTTTAGTTGCCTTTGATCACACTGAATATTGATAGCTTACAAAAACCCTACAAAAACTGTTTATATTTCAGGATTTCCATTATTCCATGATTCCACAATCAGGGTTCATCACAAAACACACACCTTGAGGTAGTTCCTAAACCCTTGTGGGGGGAAAGAAAAAAAGGTCTGCAGCCCTTGTGATTTTGAAGGAAGCCCTGCACTGGGCTCACATTTTACTCCTACTTCCAAAAACTAGAAGTTTTTAAACCAACAATGAACGTTCCATTTTTCAATAAAAAATCAGGAAGATTGACCAAATTGGAGGCTTTTCCATGAAGGTTTATTTTAGTCAAAAAATCTTTTTTTGGGAAAAAGTTGACCAATTCTGTGTGCACACTGAATGCTGTGAAACAGCTCAGGTTTAACTTAGTTGAGGATCTAGCACTACATTTAAATTATACCTCAGGTTGCCCATTCGTAAAACGGTGACACTGGGATTTCCCCATACTTTGAAAGTCACGAATGAAAAAAGAGTGAAGACTTATGAGTGAAAAGAGTGAAGTATATTTAGGTGCCACTGAGCTGCATAGTCAGATGGCTGGATTTCTAACCTTTAAAAAAACATGCTATTAGAATTAAGATCAGGTGGCACAGGAACAGAAGGCAGCAGTGGAAAGAAATGGGGTTTGATACGAGATTGCAGGGGGAGAAAAGGCTTGGCACACTGGTAGGATGTCATTCCAGGCCAAAGAAGAGCAGCAATGTGAAGAGAGGAATGAATGTCAGAGTTAGAGATTAAGGAAGCAACAATGAAAGGAGAGAGCCCCAGAAGGTGTGAATTGACCAACAGAGTGGAAGATGAGACAGGAGTGGAACCTTATCAAAGATGAAGAGTCTGATCTTGAAGCAAAGAGAAATGAGAGGTCAAACAGAGGAGGCATAACTGCTAAAGTGGCAGGAGAGGATTATTTTAGTTGCTAGGTGATGTCAAGGTAGGAGAAGGAAGTTGCAGGAGAAGAGCAGTTTACTGTAGCCCCTGTAAGAGTTCATGCCAAGGCATGAATCAGCACTTTAACCAGTGAGAACCCATGGGACGTGACTAGATTTACTGAGAGGGAAAGAGTAACTCCAGCATTACGAGACTGACAGAAGCCAGTGGAGCTGTTACTGATGAAGTGAGGAGACCAGATAGTTGAGGAGGAAAAGTACAGTTCAGATTTTGTTGTGTTTAATTTAGGACATGCAGAAGGATAAGACGACAGAAGAAGGTTGAGGGTAGACAGTGTAGGCTCAAGACCACAGGAGCTGATTAGGTCACTGAAAGGGCACGGTGACGAATAAGATGATCAGTGACAGAGGAACACAAGAGAAGGGAGAGCAGAGAACATACCAAAAGGACCAGACAGAAAGGAGGGGAGTTAGGAAAGAACAGTCAAGGAAATCAAAAGAAGGCAGCCTCACGTCCATTGAGTCTGCAAGGGAAAAGCCATTTGTGGATTCTGTGGGGACAGTTTCAGTACAGATTGTCACAGTTTACAGCATGTGAACGTCTCAGTCCATCTACAAGATGTCAGAGAATTTACAAACTGTTAAATGCTAAAGACGGGACTGTATATCCACACACACCAACTTATTACAATGAGTCAGTGCTAGGAAGATCTATTATAGAACTGAGCCTTACTTAATCTCATTAAAGAACACTATACAGTTACAGCACTGCTTGTGCTTACCATAGACCAGGCTAATTCAGCAGACCTTTATTTTTTTCTGTTTATTTTAAGCAATCGGTGATGTGACCTTCTGACTTTTATTTTAATAGCTGACAGCTCCAAAGAAGACCGTTGCAATTTCTTACCAATAGAGCATTGGTTCCATAAGTTGGTGGTTACTTTCAGGGTATATAATTAAATAGCTCTAGAGACTAGTGTTTATGACTAACCTTACCATGAACACTGAAAGCAAAGAGAGGCCAGTGATCTCCATGGGAAATATTTTTCATTGCATTGCTACTACTGTACAGAGCAAGGTGATACAGCTTTGTAAAATGGATTCAAAGACATTGTCATTTTAAAGACTGATTTACACCACAGCTGGATAAACACAATACTCAAGAAATTGTGACTTAAAGCAAGTAAACATACAAGTGATAAATATGAATGATTTACTGAAGGCCCAGTTGTGAATCTTTACCTGTTGACCAGTTGCCTATCTGAACAAAGCAGTGCAACATATTTCTACCTGAAGTCCGTGTTTCCATGTGTATGCTGAATCTCTTACTAAAGGAGCCTTTATTTCCAAAACTGCCTTTGTTTTGCTATGACCCCAAGTTAACATGCTGGTGGAGCATTATGTTACAAGTTACCATTTCAGCTCTGTTATATACAAAATAATCATGTGGAGATACACAGGCCACCAGGCAATTCATTAGCAGAAATAATATTAGTTATTAACTTTTCACTGCTAAGTAACTTTCACTTGATGCTCAAATAGAATGTCAGGATTTCCCTTTTCTTTACCCTCACAGAGAGGTTCAAATAATACAACCGTGTACAGATGTAATTAAGTAACATAAGATTTACCCTTCCAGATTGGGTGCACTAAATTCAATATCCAGCCTCTGACAGAAAACAGGTTTTTTAAGTGTGTGTATGGGGGGGGGGCGGGGGGGGGGGAGAAGGGTGGAGTGTTTAGCACTTACTGAAACTGAAATGTTTGTTTAACAACTGAAAACATGTTTTCAGTGTATGCCAGAGGTAGTCAATTGTTTGCCATAGTCCAGACTCCAGAAAGTCAAGGTCCAGACTCTGGAGAAAATAAAAAAAAATAAAAGAATAAGTAAATAAAAAGATTTCAGGGTCAGTTCAAAAGTATCTTGAGGTCTGGATTCGATCCACAGTCCACCACTGACTACCCTAGTGTATCTGTTCCCAAAGAAAACTGCCCAGATTGCTGCCTGCAGGAGTTAATGATTTACCCTGCTGCTGGGTTGTTCCATGATTCTAGAGTTCTGTCTGGTACACAGATCTCAAGCCAGTGGATTAGTTTTTGAAAGAACAGGAGTTTGTGACAGTTTTGTTTAGCTTGGATTCACATTGTCTGCACCGCTGGGGTTTCCCCTTAGTATTTTTATGCTTTTTTGGGGAGAGGGGAGGAAGGGGGTTAGCCACTAGAATCCACCTCACCTGAAATCTCACACTGTAATCTGTTTAACTACAATGGTTCAGCATCCCATAACCAGTCTGCGTGCCAGTGAAGGCACTGCACACACCATACTTGTCACAAAACAACCTGTGCAAGTTGGTGCCTGTTCCCTAACTTCTGTACAGCTCTCTGGAGCAGCTGGGTAATTGATAGTTTGTTATTCAAACCTGTTAACATTTGCTTTCCACCATGCAAGAGCTGTGCATGCAGATACTATGGCTTGAGCGCAGCAAGAAGTTGCCTGCACCTTCTGCCAGGCAGACTCCGGGCCAGGGACACGTTCCCAAGTGGTGTGGTGCTTATTGGTAGAACAGTGCTCCAAGGAGGTAAGGAATTTGGTTTGATTTCTGTCTAAATAATTCAGCCGTTTGTCAGTCTTATTGTACTTCCGGTTGTGGGTTAGAACCTACAGTCCACAGTCACTTCAATGGCTGACTAGGAACCCGTTTTACAGCTGAATTAACAGCTTCTTTAACATTCCCTCCCACATCCAGGCAGGGGAGTGGTCCATAACAGAGTTGAGAGAAGAGCCCCCCCCCCCCCCCCAGTAATAGCATCCCAGGGGCACATTCAGTACAAGCCCTTTATTAGAGGACTGAGGAGATGATGTGAGAGAACAGTAGTATCTGGATCACAAGACATCGAATAAACAGCAAGATTTGTTTTAAGCAGGTGTTTAATGTGCATTTGTTAACTGTCCTGTTTCTCAGGAGACAAGAGCAGTGCAGTACCTGGTTAGGTTTGATGTTTTGTGACATGTAAGTTATAATCAATACAAGCATACATGAAGTTATGAGTCTACCTCTCTCCACCTTTTTTTTGGGGGTGGGGTGAGGGGGAGGAGGACAGCAGGGAACAGCAATAGGTAGAGCCAAGAGTAGACCCTCATCAACTGCCTTCAGACCCAATTAGAACAGAGAGTGGGAGGGACCAACTGCACCAGTGCAGCTGTAACACCTGTTCCAGTCCACAGGAGTGTTACAGTGAATGCAGTGGCCAATGCAAGTGCAAACTTTAAGACTTGCCCTGAGATGCAACAGTGATACACGGACCATATTTGTGTTACATTAGGACAACAGACACAGAACTATCTTGCAGTAATTGCAGTTGCCTGAAGCTGCAGTGGCAACAGCTTTTTTCTCTCTGCTGTAGATGAACCTAAAGAGTCAGAGTAAGTTTAAAAAAACCAACACCCCAAAACACTCTGGAAGATTCCTCTTATTCCAAGAGAATTCTCTGCAGCACCCAACCTGGTCAGGCTTCCATCCTGAGGAAGGATGAGGAACTGAAATCCCAAGTGGTATACCGATGCAAATAGGTATTTGGGTCTTTGAAACTCAATTTGAAGTATTACAGCTTATATTAAATGTAAACAGAATATTGAATGTAGTTCACGGGGGGGGGGGGTGTTATGCTATACTTTTCACACTAGTGTTAGATAAAGATACCAATAATTAGCAGTCTGTATTAGATTTCCACCATGAGTTAACTGATAGCCAATTAGCTCACAGTAGTTAACAGGTTTGTAAAGGCTAGTGTAAATACTCCAACAGTGTTTTACCCTAAGGTAACCAAACTATTAGCCAAAAGGTAAAAAAAGTTTGCATATGAAGCAGAGAGGACTACATCATACTCCATATAGAGCTAAATAAATGTATTCTCACCACAGAGGCAGGGCAGAATTCATGTGGAATAGCAACATGCAGTGCAAGTTTTACAAAGGATTCAGTTTTTAATTTTGACTCATGATTTTCAAGCATGTTAGGGTAATAAATGTTTCACATCAGTTATGGGGGGGAAATATTTTTGTTGATTCTTAGTTCTTCAGTTCACTATAAAGACAAGGTCAAAGTCTGCTACAGTGTTTACTCACTCAACTTTTCCAGCTTAAACAAAACAAGAAAAAGGCCATTTAGCAGCTGCAAGTGTGGTTTGAAAAGTCACTGTGAAGTTACATCAAGTTCCATTTGGTATCTGAAACTTAAAGTTTCAAGAATTTTACACCAGGACTCTAAAAGGGCAGATAAATAAAGATAGCCCACATCTTTGTGATGGGATGGGGAATACCTTCAAACTCAGGGCCGAGAGTGAACTAAATAGAAAAGTCTCCTCAGAAAAAAAAAAAGACGACAACAGAAGAGGTGCAGACCAAACTGGTTCAGTGAACCAGCTTCACATTCTAATCTAATCTAAACAAAATGAGCCAGTGCACCTTCAGCCTCCATACAGAAATTGTGCATGCCTTCCTTAAGTGCTCTTTTCAAGATGGCTGCTTAAAAAGGGCCATCTGACCAAACTAGAAATGAACTAAAACACACACACCCACACACTCCTTGTGGCACCTTAGAGACTAATAAATTTATTTGGGCATAAGCTTTTGCGGGCTGGAACCCACTTCATCAGAAATTAACTGAATTTTAATACCCTTAATTATTTTTCCTCCACTTGATGAAAATGTAGATTTCTGTGCTCATGCCTGAATGCCAAAGATTGTCTTTGTTTCTCATTCGTTAACCATTGTGGAATGTTACATGACATTTGCAGCTGAATGTTCTAGGATCAAAGGGAAGGAGTGCTACTACACTTCTTATATTTTCATTAAAAAGTGAGGCTGTCAGTACTACCTGGTACTATGTTATTCATTGCCAATGAAGGGTAGAAAAAGCTGAGCAAAGAAAAACCAAACAAACAAAAAAAACCCAAACAAGCCAGTCATCCTCACCTTGCGATCCACATCACAACCAAGGCTATTTAAACTATAAACATGCCTCCAAGTTACTAAGCAAAAGCATAAAAAAAAGTTTCAAATATCATGTTTGGCACACCAAAGTCTCACCAAATGAATAAAGAGTCATTTGAAATATGTACAGTTCAGTATAAAGATGGTGCAATGAAGTATTCAGATCAGTTTTAAAAGTGGTACTAAGGTTTGTGGTCTTATGGTTGGCAGTGGACTCATTTACATGCTAGAGCAGAATTGGTCATGACACCTCTCACTGAAGCTACTCATGATTTTAAAACGATTATATGTGACCTGGAAGGAAAGAATACAGCTGACAGCAGTTAAAATGAAAATAGCTACCGGAAAAGTGTGCATCTTTAGTACCAGAAACAGACAATCCCATCAAAATCTGGGCATATAGTTTAGCTGAAACATGCTAGTTGCCTCTATAACAAGGTAACTTTTCTGCAGCTGTATGTTTTTTGTCTTTTCAGGGTACATCTATGCAGCAAGCCTTCCAGCCCACTGTGACGCTGTATGGAATCTGGGTGACCACTTAACAATATTATTGCTATCAGTATTACAAAACTGCAATGACTCCTACGAGATATGCCATGTAAGGCATCAGTGGAAAATTTATGACTGGCTGAATATGATAATCAGGTTTATGTATGTATTGCGAGTTATAATTATGTGTGGTATACTTGTATATCAAATTTGTGCTGTGTTTCTCAGTGACACTCCCAGACAGTGTGACATCAGCTCTATCTAGCCTGCCCATGAAGGACAATCAGCTGTACAATGAGCCCATTGAGAAAAGGCAGGGGTTACACCTATGAGTCGGTGGGACAACATAGAGACATGTCTGTGGACATGGGACTCCAAATGCTTTTTCAAGCCCATGTGCTGTGAGCTTGTGTTTGGGACAAACAATGCATAAGCCACATGCAAGGATACAAAAAAGGCAGCTGCATCTTCTCCATTTTGTCTCCTATCCTGCTTCTCACCTCTGGAGTAGCTTCTCTACAAACTGAAGCTTTGAACAAAGGACTGACAGACGTTTGTTCTGGATGTGTTCCAGAGGGACTCTACAAGCCAGGAAACACACCAATGTTGCTAAGAACTCTGTCATATGTATGTATCTGATTGCTTTGACCATTTAACAGCTCTTCTCTTTTATAATATAACCTTTAGTTTTAGATACCAAAGGACTGGCTAGCAGCATGATATTTTGGGTAAGGTCTAAACTAGTATTGATCTGGTAACGTGGATGGCCCTTTGGGGATCAGAAGAACATTTTGTATAGCAAGTAGAGTTTTAAATAACTCCCTACCTTACTGGACATCTATTATGATGTTGTAAATGACAAGACTATAAAAGGATTCAATAAAGAACTAGATAAATTCATGGAGGATGGGTCCAGCAGTGGCCATTAGCCAGGATGGGCAGGGATGTGTCCCTAGCCTCTGTTTGCCAGAACCTGGGAATGGGCAACAGATCACTTGCTGATTACCTGTTCTGTTCATTCCCTCTGAGGCACCTGGCATTGGCCACTGTCAGAAGACAGGATACTGGGCTAGATGGACCTTTGGTCTGACCCTGTACAGCCACTCTTATGGTCTTACTTGCTGACTGGGAGCCAGAGAACTGGAATGCAATAAAGGGGGCTGTGCAAACTATTTTTCTTTGTTTCTTGATAACCAGTGTGGGGGATCAGGAGCACAGTTTGTGACTGTTGGTGACTAACTACAGTGTTAGCCACCAGTTTTGGCAGAATCTGCTCTCCTTTTTTAGCAGCCTGCCCTGACTATAGCATTTTCATTGTGGACTACTCCAGGCACCTAGGGTCAGACCTGGGTTGAGAGATCTAAAGCCAGCCATATACACAGTACTTTCAAGTTACAGCTTGGGTTGGGGCTTATGCTCTTAAACCCAATCTCACCCCATAGCTTCAGAGCCAGAGTAGAATAAGTCCCATTAACACAAGTCTGTTGACCTGGGCTCGATGGCTTGCTCCAATATGCCATGTAGACATACTGTCTGAGATTTAGTTTCAGCTCCTAGTATTGGCATCTCAATCAAAACAGTTTTTACCAAGTTAGCTCACCAGCAGACCATGTAATGCTACTTGTAACCAATGCCATGCACCCCATGAAAATTTAGTAAGGCCATTTGATCAGGAGCCAAAACCTTAATGCCACAACTCAGCTCCCTTTGAACAGACATCTGGGAAGCTCATCTCAGTTGGAAGAGGAGGATTACAGGATCCACTTAGCATTTGCACTTTATTACACCTTCAAGAATTTTCACTGTGCCAAGTACATTGTCCCAGAACCGTGCTTCTTCAGAAGAAGCCAGAAAAGCTATAGAAGTCCACTCTGAATGGCTCATCAGGATTTGATATATTAGGGGACATTGTAAACCATACAGGATTTTTATCTCAAGAACAGCATGCTTCAACAAGCCATCAGTGAAGATAAGATTAGCGCAGTACAAAGCTGATCTGAAACACTTACATAGAAGTTCCCTGCAACTTAAGTTTTCAAAAAGAACCAAAGCTGCAAGATTCAGATATGTGTTTTCAAACACCAGAGTTCTACAGTGTTGGTATCCAGCCCATCTGTACAGTTATGAACCTATGACAAGAGTTTTCTAGCCTAACAATCCCTGTATTGTGCCCCAGTATGACCAATGTCCATTACAAAGAGAAACAAATAGATTAACTACATAGTTCTTGCATCTATTGTGTCTGAAAATTATTTACTGGCCTTTAATCTAGATTATGCAAATTTCCTCAATTGCCTTTATGAGTTAGTGCTTTTCAGCAAGTGACTGTTAGATGACCATGTTTAATCATCACACCTAATGCAAGAACTGAGAGCCAAGACATCACCGGCAAGGTTCAAAGCTGCACCTTAGACTGGAATTAGGTGAAAGCAGCGCCTACAACCAGGGCCGTCCCTAGCTATTCTGGGGCCCTATGCAGCCCCCCCCCATGTGGCGGGTGAGGCCCAGGCCTCTGTGGGGGCAAACTTGGGGGCAGGAGTGCCCCCTCAGCACTCACTGGCAGCATGGCTGCACTTCTCAGGGGAAAAAAGTCAATAGAGGGTCCTTTACTTAGTGATACTGAATTTCATTTTACTCTCTTTGGAAGTCTTCCTCCCACTTATCAGCAGTAGCAGCTACATTTGAAAGATGGAAGTTTAATTGCATTCCCCACTGCACTCTCTCCTGTTTCTGCTGAATGTATTCAGCAGGAAATTCCTGTTGTCATTTGAAACAGTCACATTAGGCAACAAGCCCCTAAAACGAATGGGAAAGTTCACTACATCTGAAAGCTACTATTTCATCTGTCTGCAGAATCAGCCAGATAACAATGCATTGGTGACACTCTGAATGCATTACAAACACAACATTGACTATATTTGTCCCATCTACACTGACCATTAAAGTTGTCAGCACCATGTCATTTAACTTAATGGTTCACAGCCATATTCAGGCAGCAGAACTTTGTAGCACAGTGAAATCCCCTGGATACTTGATTTTAAGACATCTAGGTCCAAACAACATGAAACGCTAATCTGTGTGTGGCCAAAGAATTTATCTCATGCAGTGGAGCTCTGTATTGCTTTCAAGTTCGCACCTCTACCTCATTTCCTGGCCCAGGGAACACAAGGGAGGTGGGTTCTGCTCTGGTTATCCTCCAAGGATACAGGGTCCACTGAGGACTCCTCCACCATCCCCACACAAGAGGGCAGCTTGCCCTTAAATTGTAGCTTACGTTTATTTAGCAAATCAAGGACAACACGCAAGGTTGAGCATCTTTCCAGGAAACCCAAACCCCAACCCCAACAAGTTCAAAGTCATGACATTAAAATAGCAAACTACAGAGGAAAGCAAGCTAAAAGCAAAGGAGGTTTTCAGTGTTGGGGGCGGAACAGAGTCTCGCATCCAGCCCAAACTCCTCTGGTCTGACACTACAAGCCCCTCTCCTGCCCCCCACCGGCAGCGCTGAGGGGCAGATTTGCTCGTTCAAGAGGAACAGCTCAGTGGTTTGTGCATTGGCCTGCTAAACCCAGGCTTGCGAGTTCAACCCTTGAGGGGCCCATTTGGGGAACTGGAGTAAAAGTCTGGGGATTGGTCCTGCTTTGAGCAGGGGTTGGACTAGCTCACCTCCTGCGTCCCTTCCACCCCTATGATTCTAAGGGGACGGGACGGGTTTGGCCAAGGCGCTGAACGCAGCCCCACGCCGGGCAGGCTGCACTGCTGCCGTCGGCGCTGGGACCAGGCCCCGCGGAACCGCGGCCGGAGATCGGGGCCCCTCCCGTGGGGGGGGAGGGGGGGGAGCCGCGCGGCCCGGCCCGACGCCTCTTACCGAGCAGCCCCGCGGCCAGGAATAGCCCGCGGCCGCCGCCGACCCGAGCCATGAGGTAGGCGCAGGGGAGACTCCGCACTACGGCTACTGCTGCTGCCGGGCACGAGACACACCGCCGTCCGTCAGGTCATATGACTGCTGACGTCACCGCCCAACGGCATCACGTGATTCTGCCGCTAACGAGAGGGGGCGGGGAGAATATCGCGAGAAGGTACGAGCTGGCGGGGAAGCTGCCCTTCCCCCGCCCCCTCGGTCTTGGCAGGTTTCCTACCCTGGCCGCGGACCTGCTCTGCACCCACGTGGTACAGTCCTCCATCTGCGCCATCCCGTGTTCTATAGTGCCCGGCCCCCCGCGACAGCGCGTGCCCTGAACTCTGCGCCTGCGCGTGGCTCCGTCTGTACAGCCGGAGTGACCCCTCCCCACTCCCATCAGAGAGGTGGCGGGAGCACAGCCTGGCGCGGGCCGGCCTGTCAGAGGGAGGGAGGAAGCAATTAAGCGCCTTGGTGGAGTCAGTTGAAACAATAGGGGCCACTGCCCAAGACAGAGCAGGGCACCTGCAAGGCTGGTCCGCAAGCCCCATGAGGGGGGCAGGTGGGTTTCACTGGGGGCCGCTTAGAAAGGCAGGGGCTGTGTGTGCAGCTGGGCAGCAGGGAGCTAAGAGTCAGTAAGAAAACTGCTTGGTTCGCAGCCGTGTTAGTCTGTATCAGCAAAACAAACAAGGAGTCCCTGTGGCACCTTAGAGCCTAGCAAATTTATTTGGGCATAAGCTTTCATGGGCTAGAACCGCTTCATTGGCTGCAGGGCATGGAAAATACAGTGGGAAGATATATACGCAACACATGAAAATATGGGCGTTGCCTTACCAAGTGGCGAGGAAGGTCAGTGTTAATGAGACAATTCAAGTAAAGTGGAAGTGGGCTATTCTCAAAAGTAGAATAGCAAGGGAAGAGCTCACTTTTGTGATGGTAATAAGGGCAATGTAATCAGCGTGGTCCATTTCAAACAGGTGACAGGAAGGTGAGAGTAACAGTAGGGGGAAATCACTATGGGGAAATTAGTTTCTGTAGTAACTCATCCACTACCAGTCTTTATGCAGGCCTAATTTGATGGTGTCCAGTTCACAAATTAATTCTGGTTCTGGAGTTTCACGTTGGAGTCTGTTTTTGAAGTTTTTTTTGTTGAAGAATTGCCACTTTTAAGTCTGTTATTCAGTGGCCAGGGAGATTGAAGTGTTCATTGGCTGCTTGTTAAGTATTGCACAACTTAAAATCCAGGGCATGGGGCATGCCCCTACCTGGGCACACTAAACTAACTGAACTAAACTACTTTAACTGTAGGTACTACTAACTATGAACTAAGAGTCCAAGAGGGAAGCTGCAGCCACGCAGTGGCAGAGCAGTTCAGATGACCTTTACTGGTAGCAAGAAGGAACTGAGGGTGGAGGGAGCATGCAGCACCCCTTATACTGCACCATAGAGGTACCACTCCAGGGGTTGCTTAGGGCACTCCCCTACAGGTACTGCTACGGTAAAAACTTTTGGCACTGGTGCATGTGGCGAGCACACACACCTCTTGTGGAATGCACATGAGCAATCACTCAAAGAACTAATATTTAACCGTAAGTTAAAGCCAGGGCCAGCTTTAGGCCTATTGCACCAATTTCCCTGAATCGGGCCCCGTGCCCAGTAAGAATCCCTTCCCTGGCTAGAGGCACCTTTTTAATATTTACTCACCTGGCGGCGCTCCGGGTCTTCAGCGGCACTTCAGCGATGGGTCCTTCAGTGCAGCCAAAGACCTGGAGCGAGTGAGGGACCAGCTGCCGAAGTGCCGCCGAAGACTCGGTGCACGGCCCAGTGAGTACAAGCCCCATGTGTTTTTTGTTGTTTTTTAAGTCATCCCTGCTGGGGCCCCATTGAAACTGTTTGAATTGGGCCCCGGACTTCCTAAAGCTGGCCCTGGTTAAAGCTGAAACTATCTGCCACTTCTTCAGCCAAAAATCTTCCTTAAGAGAAGGTTTGCATCAGCTTCCAAAACTCGGTAGAAACTTGAGGTTCATTTTAAGATTGATTCCACTTTATAAAAACAAAAGGACTGCATGTTGGAAACTATGGAAAATCACAACTTTTAACTGAGCCCCCTTTGTTCTGTCAGCCTTTCATTTTCCCTTCTAGCTTTACATTTAAAGACACAATATTTATACTTCACAGGTGGCCTATTAGAAATGTGAGCTGTAGAGCATTCATATTGTGTTTCATACATGTCTGATATCTCTGTGTTCCATCAACATAACCTTTGAAATTTCCATATAGTACCATAATTTAATCTCACATGATCTAGCTGTTTGGATATAGAGATACACTAACTCTTTGTACAACCCATGGAATCTTTGTATGCAGTGTTGTTATAACCATGTTGGTCCCAGGGATATTAGAAAGACAAGGTGGATGAGGTAGTACATTTTATTGGACCAACCTTTGTGAAAGCGCAAAAGCTTGTCTCTGTCACCGACAGATGTTGGTTCAATAAAAGAGATTACCTTGCCCACATGGAATCTTTGTGAACTATGGGAAATGTCTCAGTCTGATTTTGCCTAATCAGAAATTGTTAAAAGATAACCCTAATGAAGGTCAAGGCTACACAATCAGTGTATTATTAAAAGATATTGAAAGTTTCAATAGACACTGAAGATGACCATATAATGGATAGCTATGCTTCATAGTTCTAGGTTAAGGGAACCTAGTTGAGGTTGTTTGTGTGAAGTTAACTGCACTTTTGCATACTTTAAAAAAAAGGGAGAAGGGGTTATAGTTTAGGATTTATAAGATTTACAGATTCACAGCTACCCCTCTGATACTTAGGATTTATAGATTTTTCTAAAATTCATGTGTTTTGAAAAACTAGAAAATTCTATTAAGACTTCTTCAGATAACCCAGTACAGAAAAGCAGCAAAGTAGTGTTAGCCAGTGCATTTAGGTAATGTTTATATACACCACATGTATAGCTATTTATTATATAAATACCATATATGTGTCTGCTGGGTAACTATGCTAAGTTGTACACTGCATATTTTTGCTCATTTATGCTTAGGCATATATCCCATGAGGCCCTGAGAGACACATAGCTCAGCACTTGGCTTAAGCAAATACAAAAACTGTCAAAAGTTAGATATTTGAGCATTATGAAACAAAGGTACAATGTAGTACAAGGAAATAATGAAAGATTTATGAACGCTTTGTATTAGGGAGTATCTTCATAACATTTGGTATTTAATATTCAAACGAAAGATGGGAAAGTACAAGGAGGCATCAAAGACAAAGCTGGCTTGTTGAAGTTTAAGTGCTGTTACTTGTAAACAGCTATGCTATAAAAGATGGCCAGTTTAAAGGGGCATTTGGGAAGCACATTCTCTGTCTAAGATGAACTGAACATACTGCGAGACTTCAGTTCCCAGGAAGGATTGATGATGTATTAACTTTTTCATGCACTGTAGCGTGTTTTGTCTTTAGACAATAAATTTGGCTGAGCTTGGTTATGCAGTCTCTTGAATGTTCTTAATATCAAACTGCAAGTGTAGTCAATTTATTGGCTCTACCTTTTAGTCCATAAAAATGTGTTGTCATAAAGATAGCGAGATGCTGTAGCGGAAAAGAAGATATGGAGCACAGGACATTCAATCATGTCGTAATATGATTGTTTTTCCTGCCCAGCTTGGTTAAAGGATATTCTCTCGCTCATGCTTTAGAACTATTTGTTTTACCACTGAAATTCTGTTTTAGTAATATCTTGTATTATAAATCAGTATCTCAATACATTGTGGTAGGATTTTTCTGCTTCCAATACCCCAGACCTGAGAGTATTTACGTTTCATGGTGCAGAGAATGAAAGAGGGTGAGCACTACTGCCTGACCCTTCATCAGAGAGGTACATCACTTGGTCACTTTCCTCATCATGGGTGCCCCCACTAAATTACTCAGTCCTGGGAGAAACGTTTATGTCCTAAACTGCTTTTCTGTAGTCTTACTGGGGGCTTTTAGATAGGTGATGGATAGAGGTAGCATGCTTCAACATACCCTCTTCCTAGTACAGTAACTCCTCACTTAAAGTCACTCCAGTTAACTTGTTTCATTATGTTGCTGATCAATTAAGGAACATGCTCGTTTTAAAGTTGTGCAATGCTCCCTTCTAACGTTTGGGCCTGCTTTGTCCACTGTTTGCAGGAAGACCAGCCTGTTGCAACTAGCTGGTGGGGGCTTGGAACCAGGGTGGATCAGCAGCCCCCCGCTCCCTTAAGTTCCCTGTGCAGCAGCTGCCAGTAGGCTACCAATTGCAGCTATCCCTTTCCCCACTTCCATGTGCTGCTCCTGCTCTCTGCCTTGGAGCTGCTCCCCCAGCCTCCTGTTTGTGGGGTGGGGGTGGGGGGAGAAGAGGAGAGTTAAGTTGTCAGGTGTCCCTCGCCCCCTGTCTTCACCCCACTACCCACTTCTCCATATCGAGCGTGGGAACCTAAGGAATGGAAAGCCGGGGCACTTAAGAGTGGTAGCTTCTTAAAGGTGTCAGCGTGCATTTCATCTTCACACACAAGATGTGCGTCTGCCTGGGTACAACTACGGGGGGGGGGGGGGGTTTCGATTATGATACGCAACTTAGCTACGCAATAGCCCCTTATTCCATTATTCTTATGGGGAATTGGATTCGCTTAACATCATTTCACTTAAATGTGCATTTTTCAGGTATTAATACAATGTTAAGCGAGGAGTTAATGTAAGTGAAGTTACTCTTTCTCTCCCTCTCCACAACCCTCGCCAAGAATCCACTCTCAACCGCCTCCACCTCGGCAGATCATGGTATTACTTTTCATTGTTGGTTGGATCGTTATATTCTAGCGCGCATTGCAAGAAGCTAAACACTGTTGGTGATACTGCTGATCCTCATTGAAGTCCTAAGAGCACTTTTCTCTTATAGATATTAAGGATAGAATTCCCAGTTTTTAAAAAAGCATCTAAGACGACTTATCGTAGTGTTTGAATGTATTCTGCAGCAGAGGATATGGAGTTAAATGGGATTACTGTTTGTGCTAATTTAGACAATTTAATCATGGTGATCTATTACTTATCATGTTATATATCCTGACTACCTATGGTGAATAAAGATATTGTCTCTCTACTAGAGATGTGTTATCTGGTACCTACTAACAATACAGTATTATTGTACAATATTACCATACACACTATCAATAGTGGCCACAGATGTACCCTTCAGTCTCAGTCACTGCAACAAATCCTCATTGTGACTCGCAGCAAAGGCACCTGTGGCACGTTATAGATAACAGACGTTTTGGAGATGAGTTTCGTGGGTAATACCCATTTGTCAGGAGCTGCAGTGGAAATCTTTCAGGGGCAATATTATATGCCAGCAAGCTAGGTATGAGGTTAGTTCAGTCGGGAGGAGGAGGAAGAGGCCTGTTCTGAGTTGAGTGTGAAAACAAGGGAGGGAAAGTGGTTCTGTAATTGGCAGCCATTCACAGTTTTGTTAATCCTGAGGTGATGTATCAAATTACAATGAACTAAAGCTCACAGTTTCTCTTTATGAGTCTGGTCCTGAAGTTTTTTGCTGCAGGAGGCACACTTAAGGTCACTGCTATAGTGTGGCCAGGAGGTTGAAGTGCTCTCCTATAGGTTTTTGTATATATGCCATTCCTAATATCTGATTTGTGTCCATTTATCCTTTTCCTAGAGGACTGTCCATTTGGCTGAGTACTCAGCAGAAGGGGGCATTGCTGACATATGATGAGCGTATATTACATTGGTGGACGTGCAGTGAATGATACCGTGTGGTTGGCTATTTGGTTAGGTCCTGTGATGGGTTGCTAGTGTAGTATGTGGGCAGAAGTTGGCATCGAGGTTTGTGCGATGGGTTTTTTTCCTGAGGTCTAGAGTTACTATGGTGCGAATGTGTACTGTGAGATATGTTTCAGGTTGGCAAGGTTTCTGTGGGCGAGGACTGGCCTGCCCCCAAGCCGTGAAGTGTGGGATCATTGTCCAGATGGGTTGTGATCCATTGATGTGCGATGGGAGGGTTTTGTGGACTGTATGTATGGATGGAGTCTGTTGTTCTTTCTTGGGTTTGTCTTGCAGCAGAGGCTTTGGAGCCATCGTGCTTGAATGATCTGTTTCTTTCCTTTCCTCGTGCAGGTATTGCAGTTTTGACAATGCTTGTGGAGATTTTGTTGGTGTTGGTCTCTGTGGGGGTTAGAGCAGATGTGGTTGTACATTTGCTTGCTGTAGACAATGGATGGTGTGATGTGCCCGGGATGGAAGCTGGAGGCTGAGGTAGGCATCGCGTCGTAGGTTTTTGGTATAGGGTTGGTGGTATGTGACCATCATTATTTCACCATTCTCTAGAATGTGATCCCGTGTAAATTGGTCCAGGCTGGAGTTTGGTTAGTGGGGTGGAAGCTGTTGAAATGGTGTTAATTTTTCCGAGTATCCTTCCCATGGGTCCAGATGATGTGAGCGTCATCAGTGTGCATATGTAGGAAGGCGAGTGGATGAGACTGAGGAGCGTTGTTCGCTCGCCGTAAAATATTGGCATAATTGTGGCGGGCCTGCGATTGCCCATAGCGGTGCTCACTGATCTGGAGATAGTATTGTCATATAATTTGAAATAGTGTGTGAGGTAAAGACAGCTCCGGCAGCTAGTTTGTGCTGATGGCATCATCAGGTTACTGTGCTGAGCGTGTATTCCATCTGTGTGTGGGATGTTTGTGTAGAGGCCTCTACTCCATCGGTGGCTAGGATGGGTTTTCTGATCGCAGGTCCCAATGCATTGTGAGTTCCTCAGGAATCAGTAGTGTCAGCGAGATAGAGGGGTGCTGGTGATGGTTGAGTGAGTCTCCACATATCCAGACAGTCCTTCAGTGAGAGTGCAATGCTGAGTGATGGAGGTCCAGGATTTCGGTTTGTGGTCTTGGTAGTAGATGAAACCTGGTCGGGGCTCTAAGGTATGTTGATTTGTTCTGGTGTTAGTGTAGGAGTGTCTGAGTAGATGGTGCAGTTTTAAGTGTATCCTCAGTGAAATCGAGGAAGTGGCTGTAGAATCTGGTTTGAGAGTTGTCTGGCGGCTCCTTTTGGTAGTCAACCTGTTCATGATGAAACAGCGCCTCTTTATCAGCCTCTTTGATGATGATGTCAGGTGGTTTCTGAGGTGTGATGCATTGGTTCTGCACTAGGCAAGCGATGTTGTTTTCCACAATTTCTGCTGTGGGATGTAGCGGAGCATCAATAGTATAGGTCAGACTGTATTTCGACCCTCAGAGAACCATGTGGAGTTCTTCTTTTGTGCGTTGGGGGGGGCACACCGCACATAGTAACTCAGCTCAGGAACCATCCATGCAACCCTCAATGCAATCTGCCATATCTACACCAGCGACCCATCACAGGACTAACCAGATCAGCCACACATCCGGTTCATTCACCTGCACGTCACCAATGATATACGCCATCATATGTCAGCAATGCCCCTTGCTGTGTACATTAGCCAAATTACAGTCTCTATGGAAACATAAATGGACAGAATAGATATTAGGAATGGTATACAAACTGTAGGAGAGCACTTTAACTCCCTGGCCACACTATAGAGAGCTTAGGTAGCATCCTGACGCAAAAAAACTTCAGGACCAGCTTACAGAGAACTCTGAGCTTAGTTCATGTGCAAATTGACACATCAGCGCAGTAAACAAAACTGTGAATGTGCATTACAGACCATGTGTACCTCCTTGTTTTCATACTACTCGAACAGGGCTCTCTCTCTCCTGATTGACTAACCTCTTATCTCTAGCTTGCTAGCATATATATACTTGCCCCTTGGAAAAATTCCATGCATCTGACAAAGTGGGTATTCACCCACGAACGCTCATGCTCCAAAACGTTTGTTAGTCTACCAGGTGCCACAGGATTCTTTGCTGCTTTTACAGATCCAGACTAACACGGCTACCCCTCTGATACTTGACCTCATTGTGATGTAAACACGAGAAACTGTACTAAGATCATCTCATTTCACATAAACCACTAAACAGTACGACAACTTCGGTCACTAATGACTTGGATGCAAATGTATTAGTTTTAAAATGCTTAGCCATTTGTTTGGGCTGCAAAAATTCTAACAAAAAAGGATTCTAAAAAATCTTTTATTGCTATACAAGTGAGTAATTTGGCTAACAAATACCAGTCTCTTAGTAGGTTGTTTTTTTTAATTACATAGCTCAGAATTCTTGTCTGTCAATTACCTTGCTTCCACAGGGAGAGTCATTTCATTTGTTGATGAAAATATGTAACAGCATCAATTTTTGTTAACGATTTGTTTTTAATCAAACATTAGTCAAAGTTAGAAGAGTTTATTTTTTGGGTGGAGGGTAGGAAAGATAAGGGAGAGCAGTGGTTCTCAATCAAGGGCCCAGGGGCCCCTGGGAGAGGTGGGGGGTTGCAAGAAGGTTTCAGGTCTGCCAAGCCCGGCCAGCATTAGACTTGCTGGGGCCCAGGGCAGAAAGCTGAAGCTCCACTGCATGGGGCTGAAGTCTGGGGCCCTGAGCCTGTCACTCAGGGCAGAAACCAAAGCCTGAGCAATGTAACTTTGTGGGGGGAGAGGGGGATTGTGGTGTGGGGCCCCAGGCAATTGCTCTGCTTGGTACCCCCACTGCCAGCCCTGGCTTTTATATGCAGAAAAACAGTAGTTGTGACAAGGTGGGTGGTGGAGTTTTTATATGGGGGGGGCGTACTGGGGAGGGCTCAGAAAGAAAAAGGTTAAGAACCCCTGAGGTAGAGAGCATTGTTCAAATAGCAGAAATTACTGGATTACTGCCTATCATTCACAAATCCTTAGTCTGATGAAACCTCTGCCCCTGTTATACTTGTGTGTTTATCACATAAAGCTTTTTATTTAAAAAAAAAAACCCACAAACAGCAGTATGTTTTAGCAAACTGACTTTGGCTGGTTGTGATGTGAATAGGGAATACATCAATTAGTTAAAAGTTAGGTCTGTTAATTAATCTTCAATGACAGATTGAGATTAAGTGCCAAATTCACATAGTGGCTAAGAAATTAATATTTAATACATATCAATGAGATTTTATTTGATTTAACAAAAGATTTAAATATTGAAGCAAGTTAAAATATGTCTACATTAAATTACAATATTAAATAGCTTTTAAATACATTTGTTGTACTAAACATATGATAAGGGGTTTAGTTTCTAACACAGAGGAAAGGGAACAAAATTAATTCAAAGAATGCAATATAATTCATGAGACCAGATGACAGAATGAGGACTTTAATATAGAAACCAGAAGATGTCAACTTTTAGCAATGGATTCTTAAGAAGGGGTCATGGACTTATAATTTATGCACAAAAATCATATTACATAAATTTAGGAAGTTATTTTCAAGAACATATTGCTTAGTTAAATTCTCATTAGGCCATGATCAAAATTCCTTTGGTAGCTTTTAATCAGAATGAAACACCATTATGCAAATCCTGTAAAATAAAACAGACTTGTAAATATTACCACCAAAAAGTATCTTTCTTATAGTTACAATTATCTAACAGATCTACATGTCCTTCATTCTTTAATTCAAATCAACTTACATATATACAATATGTAACAGGGAACTCACAAAATCCATAAATCTATGCTTTCACAACATCGAGACTGTAACGCCTTTGAAATCTCTTCTCTTCTTGTATTGAGTGCACTGTACAGTAATTATCCTATATTCGTCTCTAAAGACAAAACTAAATTATACTGAAGTTTTACATAAACAGTGATACAAATCACGTGCCCTAGAGCAAAATATTCCACAAATGAATACCTTAGCTAATAATCTGACAGCTCACTACAGACATTTTAATTCAGTTGTCCTCTTGGCACTTTAAAGATTTGACTTCAAAACCTGATTTATCCAAACCAGACTGAAGTTTAAAACTATTTTGAAAGAAACTAAACAAACATGAATATAACAGTATCATGGTGCATAATTTCAAAAATTCACTGAGTGTTTGTACATAAGGGTTAATTAATTAAAAGAGGTTTTAAAAGATACCCGAGTGATTTTTGTAGCTAAAGAATGCAGCATTAAGGGTCTTTATGGATGTGCAGTCATGAACACATACATAAATAAGCCAGAAAAACAGAGTATTTTTTTACCTTCTCTTCCAACTTCAAAAGTTAATTTTAAACAAAGTAGAACAAACATATCTTGAACTCAAAAGAACAAATGGAAGAACTAAAAACTAAAAAACGTGCCATTTAAAAATCACTAAAGAGTCTTGACAAGGATGATCCAAGAAACATTTCCTTTCTGTCTCATCCACACCAGTGCATGCAAACTGGTTGAATAGTATACATCAACTTGAGATCTGCTAAAAGTAAAGTCTGGAAACAGCACAGGTATTCAAAGTCCTGAATACATTATTCTGGTGTTTTCTTAGGAAAAAAAGTTCTCTCCATTATGCAACATAGTGGTATTGATTGGGGTTGTCTTTGTCTCTCTCCATATAGTCTCTATCTATGAGAGATTCAATTCTTTTTTTCAAGTCTCCAGGCTATAAGAAAAGATCAAATTGGTATTAAGTAATATAAATGAAATATAAAAAGAACTTTTTAATTTTCAATCCTACTAATAAAATGAGGACAGTAATCTTTATTTTAAAAATTGTATAACAAAATACGTCAAATTAAAAATGCATTTCTAAATATATATATAAAATCCTGATAAAACCTGCTGACTTTTCCCCCCCTCATTGTTAAAGAAAACGTATTTTAACATTTTAATCTCTGATTTTGATTCAACCATTAAATCCTACACTATTTACTTATTTTTCTCGTTTTTTAGAAGGATAGGAAAGAATAGAAAAATTAATGAAAAAGACCTCTTCTGTAACTGGTGTTCTTCGAGATGTGTTGCTCATGTCCATTCCATATTAGGAACCTGGCATGGTGGACAACATATGTACTTGTGTCCCAGCAGGCCCAGACAAACCCTGGCCGTGGCCTGGGGGAACATGGAGACTCCCATGCAGAGGTCCACCAATGCTTGGAACCTCTCCTGCGGCAGAAATGCTCTGGCACAGGTGGAGTAGAGCACTGCGCCGATCAACTCTATTCTCTGCACTGGAACTAACATCGACTTTTTGTCGTTTACCAGCAGGCCCCGGATCGGTATGCGGCCTGCAGCACCACAACATCCCTTTTGACCTGGACTGACCTTTGACCAGCCAGTCGTCGAGGTACGGATAGATCTGGATACCCCGACGCCTGGGGTAAGCTGCTACCACTGACATACATTTGGTAAAACACCCTTGGTGCTGTCACTAGGCCAAAGGGAGGACTGCAAATTGGTAGTGGTCCAATCCCAACATGAAGCGTAGAAAGCGTCTGTGTCCTTGGAAGATTACTATATGAAAGTATGTCAAGTCGAGGGCAGCATACCAGTCTCCTGGATCCAGGGAGGGGATGGAGGAGGCTAGAGAGACCATGCGGAACCTCAACTTTAGGTATTTGTTGAGGTCTCGTAAGTCCAGGATGGGGCGTAGACCACCTCTGGCTTTTGGGATTAAGTAGTACTGGGAATAGAACCCCTTATTCCTGTTCTCACAGAGAACCTCTTCCACCACACCCAGCTGCAGGAAACCTTCTACCTCTTGTGCGAGGAAACTCTTGTGAGGGAGTCCCTAAAGAGGGACGGTGAAGGGGGGTGGGGGTAGACAGTAACTGTAGGCTATAACCTCACGCCACTGTACTGAGGACCCAGCAGTCCGAGGTTATGGTGGTCCATGCCAGGAGGAAAAAAGAAAGGCAGTTGGAGAAAGGCGGGAAAGATAGATTTGGGGTATAGTCTCGTAGGTTGCCTTTGAGTGCACCCTAAAAATACCCGCTTGCTCCCCTGCTTATTGTGGGTCAAGCCTGATTAGGCGGAGAGAGGGAGTGGGTGGCTCGGCTGGCATTTGTAGCCCCTGCTCTTTTTGTGGGATGGCTCCTGCCATGAGCTGGCTGTGGTTTGAACCACTTACGGACTGGACCAGGGACATAAAACCCTACAGTTTTTAGGGTAGTACGGGAGTCCTTGAGCCCATGCAGCTTACTATCTGTTTGTTCCGCAAACAGGGCCTGCCGTCGAAGGGAAGGTCCAGCATTCACGGCTGAACTTCTGTCGACAGACCCGAGAGGAGCAGCCAGGATGCCCTCAGCCTCGAGATGGCCGAGGCCATGGTGTGAGCCACAGAGTCAGCCGCATCTGAAGCTGCATGGAGGGCCACCCTGGTGCCCTCCTTGAGGATCACCCAGAATTCCTTCTTGGACCCTTCGGGAAGCAAAACCTCGAACTTGGCCATTGCCTGCCACATGTTGTAATCACAGCGGCCAAGGAGGGCTTGGTGGCTGGCCATTCTCAACTAAAGGCTGGAAGATGAATAAATCTTTCACCAAAACAGATCCAGTCTCTTCGAGTCTTTATTTTTAGGCATAGGACCAGGTTGCCGCTGCCTCTCTCTTTGATTAACAGCCTCAACTACAAGAGACTTTGGGCCTGGGAGGGTGCAGAGATACTCCTGGCCTTTAGCTGGCACAACGTATTTACATTCAGTCCTTTTCGAAACGGGGGGCAGGGAAGAGGGGGTTTGCCACAGAGCATTAATAATATGTGATTCATGCAGGGGCAGGTGCCGTGGAGCAGAAGATGTAGTAGTTCCTCTTCAGTAGTTCCTTATGTGCCTTGGCATCATCTTGTGGAACTGGGTGAAGGGTACCTATGATGGCTTCGTCCAGCAACAATGAAGATGACGACAACATTGCTTGATGGTCCAGCCGGCTGTTTCCCTGTCTGCTCATGGGCCTGGGAAGTTCTGTCTTCTGGGGCCTCCACCTCTGGTCCTGTTGGTATCCAGGAAGTGGGCAGGCAAAGCCCACCCACTGCTAAAGGACCTCCCCCCAGCCTAAGGGGAGGATCCACAGGTCTGTGATACCAAATAATTGCATGGGACAACCAATGAAAAAAACAGGATCAGGGGTGAGGTCATAGGGCTAAATGAAGGGAACCTGATGGGGATACCGAGCAGAGAACCCCAGACAGCACCCACTGCTCCTCTAAGGTGTCAAGGGAGCCAGCGGATGCTGCCCAGAGGAACTCTGCCCAGATGCATGAACGGATGGAGGAGCGGAAATAGGCCCCACAGTCACAGGAAATCCCGTCAGCCCACCTCCTATCCCTGGTTATGTAGATGGCTAGTTTGGCCAGGGCCAAGAGGAGGTTGAGAAGGAGAGCCCACAACTTTGTGGGGCCAAAGATGGGGAGTGCATAGATAAACAGGTGAGGAGAAAAGTGCAACCAAAAACGCAAGAAGAGATCCAAGAGGAGCCAGAACAGGAGCTGCAATCTGGCGCACTCTAAATAAATGTGCGCCAGGGTCTCCTTCATGCCACAAAAGGGGCAGGTGTTGGGGACAGGGGTAAACTGCGCCAAGTACAAGCCCATCCTCACAGCCCCGTGAAGGAGCTGCCAACTGACATCCCCGGGGGCCATCGAGACCAGGGCAGAGTATAAGCTGGCCCACCGGGGCTTCTCACCCTCGAGAGGTGGCAGGAGGTCCCGTCACTTCGTATTGGGGCGGGACGCGAGAGTGAGTAGTGAAAAGTGTGGAGCACGAGCGTGTACAGATGTTCCCTCGGCGCAGTCTGGAACAGAACCGGCTGCAGATTGTGCAGCTGGCTCGCAGTGAAACGGCGGGGGGGCCCGATAAAAAGGTCCATGGGGCCTGGGATGGAGGGTGGGTGGGGCATGCCCTCTCGCAGGACCCGGTCGAGGTAGGCCCGAGCAGTGGGCAGTAAAGCAGCCTTCACCTCCTGAAGTACGCGCTGGAGATACGAGGTCTGGACAGCCCCATGCGCTGAGCGAGCGTCAGGGGATCCAGCCAGTCTCCCCGGTTGTAGTCCCTCTGGTGACAGGCAGGATGATGAGGCCGATGGCCTATCTGAGGACCCCACCACTGAGGGGACTGTCTGTGAGCGCTGGGAAAATCCCCACGGGTTCCAGGGGTACCAGGCCACTGCCGGCCACTGGCTTTGGGCCCATGGGGTTGGTTGCCGTGCCAATGACGTGGATGGTACCGCCAGTGTTTGTCCCGTTATCAAGGACTCCTGCTCAGTTCTGCAGCTGAAGGTGGAGTGTGCACTGGCATGTGACCATGCTCGAGTGGTCCGGCATTCCTTCTTCATGCAGTGCCAGCCGCCTCAACATTGACCTGACTGACTGAGTCCCTCATGTGGGAACTCAGGGACTGTTCGCACTCGGTGTCAGTAAACAGGTGATCTATGCCTCACGCTGCTCAACCAGTGTTGGGACGTGGAACAGGACCGGGAGCTGGAGTGGGCCAATTGCCGGGAGGTTCTCCCCAACTGCAGGGATCCGTGTGTCAGCAACTGGCATGGGTGGGTTGGTGACCAGTGGCTGCGTTCAAACGATGGTTCATGTGACCAGTGCCGAGGCCTTGGGGACATGAAAGGCTGGTCTCTTGCCAGGGGGCACATGCCTTGGTAGGTCTGCACCACGTTACCGGTGAGCCACACCTCGAATCCCGCTGTCAGCGCCCAGGATCTGGAGACCAAAAAGGGCTTTGTTGAGCTTGCCTCTTTGCCTCTGAGACATGACAGATCAGAGCACGCAAGTGCTGGCAGGAGGTCCCCCACGATGGGGAGCGGTGTCGCTGAGGTGCGGACACACGGTAAGGTCCCAAGACAGGTTTACCCTTTGACTGAGGTACCACCGAAGCCAATGTGGGCAGCACTGGTAGCGACAGGATCTCCTGTGCTGCCTTCAGGGCCTCTGGTGTTGACGGAACATCTAGATGACGGAGGCCCTCGTCATCGTCTGGGGTGGCAGGCACAGAGTGGGATGAGCTGGACCGCTGAACTTGAGCTGGGGCCCGACTCCCTGACAGAGGTGTTGAGCCACTCAGCACGAGTCTTGGCTCTCCTCCAGCCCTGTCCTTTTCCTTACAGAAAGCGCGGAGGGTGGTATGGGGTGTGGGGGGAGCGCAGGGATCTTCCCCTTGTGGTTCTCTTCAGCTTCTTGATCAGAGCCAGGGAGGGGGATCAGTGCTGGATCAAAGATGGCGTTGGCGGGGCGCTCCGCACCAACGCTGTGGTGCTTGGGGCTGAATTGAACCTCTGCTCCAGTGTCGGAGTCAATGTCGACTCCATCAGGAGCGCCCTGAGACGGATGTCTCTCTCCTTCTTTGTTCGGGGTTTGAAGGATTTACAGATGTGACACCTGTCGCTTGTGTGTCCTTCACTTAGACACCTCAAACAATGTGTGTGCGGGTCACTGATGGGCTTAGGCCGCTTACAACAATAGCAAGGCTTAAAGCCTGGTGACTGGGACATGCCCAGTCCCTAGGCCAAGTCCCATCCAGGACCACTGAACAAGAATGAACACTAAGGGAACTATTAACTATCTTACAACTATTTTACAGGAAACATTCAGAAGAAATACTGAATGAAACAAAATGCTAGCCGAAGCAGCAGACGTTCCAGCACTGTCACTGGCGGCAAGAAGGAAGGGGGAGACGGCAGCGCCCCTTATACCGCAGCACGAGTGCACCGCTCCAGGGGGCGTCAGAGCCAGTCCTCTATGGATACCACTGAGGGAAAAGCTTCCAGCACCAGTGCATGTGGTGAGCACATACACCTAATATGGAACAGACATGACTGAGCAATCGATGAAGAACCAGGTAGTTTAAAAAATTCTAGTATGGATTTAAAGGAAATTAAGTTCACTTGCCTTTACTGGAAATTTCAGCTGATTATACAATTCAGAAACAAGAAGGTTATGGCAGAGCGTCTTTCTCATCTTCATTATTCGTACAATAGCAGCATCAATCTGATATTGTCTATCTTGAAACACTCTTTCAGTTGTGCTAACTTGTTCTTCAACCTAAAGGACAAGACAATATGCATCAAGTCATCTTTCATTGCCAATTCTTCTGTCTCGGAATGTTTGGTTAAGCTTTAGGGAAATATACAAGTAACGCGTGGAAAGAAACAATATTCATTTATTCTTCTCTTTCTGACACATAAGCACAGACACCTAAAACCTGGGCTCTGGGATGTTCTGATGCTGTTAAAGGAAATTAAGGATGTTAGAGCAGGATTTTATAATTGTACTATGAGAATTAATGTATGATTTGAGTTTATCCTGTCAATCACCCTTTTTGAATAGCAGAAATGAATGACAGACCAAAACAATCCTTATGACTGATTATGGTCACCCTTTTGTTTTAGGATAAGTTATAATGTCTACTATGGTTTCCTATATGTATTACAAATTAGGCACTCTAATTAAATATACATTTCTTTGTTTTAAGGTTTTAGTAAGTAAGAGATAGGATCTTGTATTATATCTGTGTTAAGGAGATCAGAGGAATGTTGAGGGCCTGAAGCCCCAATGTGAATTGTTTTAGTTATAAGATTTAGCAAGGCTTGATTTACAATGTATTCTGCTGAATATAAAATACTGCTGTCTGTATACCTTTGAAGTTTTCTGTAAGAGATTGCTTGTGTGAATGAGGAATGTATGCATCAGGAAAAGAAGGTGTGAAGGTCATTGTTATAGCCAAATGAAGGAAGGAAAGAAGGGAAGCCATAATGAAGGAAGGGCAGATTGACGACCCTGAGGTGAAGGCTGACACCCCTAAGGACAATTGATTAAATCTAAACCAGGACAGGATGGCCTTCTTGGAGGTGTATTGGAATGTTTACACCAATTAAGACGTAACCGGTCAGAAACTGACACAGCAAAATCCATAGACTTCAACAAAGAAAATAAGACTATAAGAACAGAGTGCTCTGCCATGGGGCTTTGGGTTTGTCTTGCCACGCTCCAGAGGCATCGGATCACGACCGACAGAGCCCGGCTCTCCTCTGCGACCAATCTGGCTGGCCACTAGATTGATCCAGACTCTGAACTGGTAACTATAAACATCAGCTGGCAGGACTGTGTGTGAGAAAGACAGACCAAAAAGCATATATTAACTGTTGTATTTTCAATAAATGCGTCGTATTTGCCTTCTCCTCTATAAAAGATCCTGTGTGCTTTGTATGAAAACAAGGATACAAATAAAGCATATGTAAAGCAAATTCATACATTTCTTATAAAGTGTTAACTTGATAAACCAAACTAAAATTAAAAAAACCACAACAGTATTCCTTTAATTAAAAAAAATACATTAATACAGATGAGGTTTCTATGGAACCTTAATGTATATGGGCCTTCTGAAATAGAGAATCATTCCAGGACTGTACGTTTCAAAGAGTTCTATATGCTAATGACAAGGAAAACAACTGGACATGCTAATTAAACACATCAATCATGCTGACCCCAAGAATTGGGATCCATTCCCAAAGATATTCCCAACTCAGAGGGGATGATAATTATTTCAATACCTCTCTTCTCTCCAAATAAAAACAGTTGATGTGTTAACAACATTACTTTTGTTCTGCTCAATCAACGTAATGTCAATACTTCAACTGCACTGTCCAAACAGTTAAGATGTATTGAAAGGTATGTGAGATCATACCAATTTAGGACACAAGCCTCCCAGAATGAGAAAAATATTGCTGAAAATGCAGAGAAGTGTCAACTCAGCCAGGACATATAGGTAAGCAAGGCACAGTATCAAAATAGATGGAAAGAGTACGAGTATTTTAATACATACTGTTTCTTTCATCTGTATTTGGTTGATCTTTATTCTAAACAATTTATGCTTGAAGTCACCATTAAAGATGAATTTGTCTCCATCTTCTACATCTTTGCCTTTTGGATTTTTAATCAATACTCGTGCTTTCCCACAGGCCAAAGACTGCAAGGTTCTTCGCAATTCATTGTCCTCTGTAAACAGGTTAAAAATGCAATAAAAAGCTGACTAGAACTTTAAAATTTGAAATATTAAATTGTTAATTTATATATACACAATTTAGAACATTCCTCCTTTTCTGAAGTATATTGCTCATAATTTCTTCTCCTCCCTAATTATGCAACGTAATTCATAACTTTAAAGGCCCAATCCTGCAGATCTTCTATGTAAGAAATAACAGTATTTCAACATTGTACAAGACATAAACAAAGACATGGCCCCAGCCTCAAGGAGTTTACAATACAAACAAACAAACAAAAAAAACCAAGATCAGACAAGAATGTATTTGGAGACTTAAGAGATTTGGAAAAAAAAAAAAAAAGCAAATTGTGTTAACCTGTGCTTCATTAGTGAGTACTGAGATATGAATATGTTTTAAGGTGGATATTATGTTAAAAGAAAAAGTGGACATCTGTCCATGCTACCAGGAAAACATTTATGCACTAAAAACAATACAATATGTAAGAACTAGAAACAAAGGAATGACATAATGAATCTTAATACGTGAAGCACAAAGTCAAAAGCAACTTTGGTGTTAGGTAAAACAAACAGATTAATACACTAAGCATTAAACTTTGTGAAGACTTTTGTTAAAGCCCTGAAAATTTCATAGTGAATGTGCATTTTGTTGTTCTCTGCCTAATCTCTTGAATACTATTACCTGAAATATAAAAACCACAATAAAATGTGTTAGGATAGCACTGTGTGTAGACCTGTGAACTGAAATAGCAAAGATTTTGCAAGCTAGTGCTGAAGAGTTACCACTATTAGTTAGAGAATAGTTTAGCTTTCACGTTCCTGCAACATCACCATTAAGAAAACCCCTTTTATTCCTTCTTTTGATGTAAGGGAGTGAATGTACAATTATTTACAAAGATATTAAATTTACAAAGATATTAGATTGCAATAATTAAACAATAAGCATCTATATGCTTTATATTTTTGAAACACTATATTTGAAGCACTATGAAGAATGGTTATCCTCCATTAACTGAGGTTCTTCAAGATGTATTGTCCACATGCAATTCCACTTCTGGTGTGCATACATCCCAGGCACAGAAAACGGGATTGTTTTTGAACAGCCGTGTCTGTTGAGGCCATAGCTTGTCCTGTACACTCTGGGTATGTCTACACAGCAATTTAAGCCCAGGTCTAAAACCAGGCTCAAGCCAAACACCCATTGTATCCATACTGCAAATGTGCTAACCTAGGGCTCAGACCCAAGGTCCAAGGACCCTGCCAGGATGGAGGGTCCAAGCCTGTGTTAAGCTGGGACCTAGGGGTGGGACCTACTGGTTTCCTGTGGGTATGTGGCCCCAGCTTGACTTAGGTCCCAGAAGTCCTCCAGATATATCCCAGAGTTCCTGGCAGCAGAGGAGCAGTACTGCAGGCAGCCAGCGCAATGGCCCTTGCTCCTGGGGCCCCCCTGCTCTACCTGCGGCTGTGTGGCAGAGACGGCCAGGCAGCGTGCACTGTGAGGGTGGTGAGTGGGAGCCAACCCCAAAACTTTCCCGTAGCCTCTTGGGGATCCATTATCCCTGTTTCCCAGGGTGCGGCAGGAGCAGAGATAGGGGATCCTCAGGGGCTGCTGGTGCATACTGCACCCCAAGCCCTGGGGATGCACTTCATGACTCTGCAGCAGGCAGCAGCCAGGCTGGGGGTGTGTGTGTTTGTGTTCCTCTGATAACTTCATTTTATGTCAAACTTCAAAACAAACAGACTTCCCACTTTAAAAATTAAGAATGGCAAAGTTTCGTTTTAATAGTTTGACAGTCCTGGAGAGACTGATGTTCTAATTATCCTCAGAACAGATGCACATGGGCATTTTCCTGCCATATGACTCAACTTAGAGCTGGAGAGCCCAATTTTCAGATTAGATAGTAGTTCAGTAGAAGCCTTCTCAAAATGCAGTCATCCTACTGAGACAGCCACCAAAGGAGCTACTTATGCCGTTTATGTACTCATATGCTACTTATGGGCACCCAAGTCCCATTAATAGCACCACCGCAGTTAGGAAACAGGGTGGGCAAGAGAGTTTAGCCCTTCAGTGTAGCACTGTCGACAGAGTGTCAACACTGGAGGTGGGGGCGTTAGGCATAGGGTTACTGGGATAGGGTTACTTTGACTCAGATTTGTGCACTACAGTGCAGACTTCAGAGTCCTAGGTTTGAGCACGGGTCAGAAAATTCTTAATCTAGGGTTAAAATGCAGCGTAGATGCTAAAGCCCAGGGTTCCCTGACACACGTCAGCTGACTTGAGTCCCACTAACCTTAGGCTTACACTGCTGTCTAGACATAGCCTCTCTGGTGCTGCATAGAAGAGAATGTAAAGGGGGAGTGGCTGCAACCACCCTTCACCAAAACAGAATCCAGCCGATATAGCACGCGAGTCATGGCGTACATATAGACAACATACCTTGAAGAACCAGTTACTATACCGTAAGTAATGACTCTACTCTTCCTCAAGTGATGTCCATATCTCTACTTCTGGTGACTCACAAGCAGTGATATCATGTTCTGAAAGTGGGTGATCACAGTCTACTGAAAGAATGTCTGTAAGACAGCTCTGTCAAAGTATGTGTAAGACCTGGAGTCCTATACCAAGAAGTAGTGCTGGGCAAAGGTGTGGACAGAATTCCCGCCAGCTGCTCTGCAAATCTCAGATATTGGGATGCCTATTAGAGAAGCAGGAGAGATGGCTGGAGCTCTGATGGAATGGATCCTATCTGCACACATGAGTCCAAACACACACTCATAGAGCAAGACAGTCCGAGTTTCATTTAGATATGATATCTTTAGGTGGATATAGGCTGACTTTTCATCCCCCCAGCAAAGGCCAGAAGCAGTCTAGGCAAGCTCCTGAATGGTCTTGTTCTGTCCAAATGAGAGAATTCCAACAACATCTAAAGTGAAATTTAACTTCCCCCGGACTAGCACAAGAATTGTGAAAGAAAACTGGCAGGTGGATCACCTGATTCAGGTGAAAATCTGAGATAACAATTTTAGGAAAGAACTTTGGGTGAGGTCCTAATATCACGTTGCCCTTATGGAATACCGTAAACAAGGGTCCTGCTATGAGGGCTTGGATCTGTCCTATGTTTCTGGATGAGGTTTTAGCCGCTAAGAAGGTGGTCCTTCATGGACAGGTAGTATAAAGAGCAGGTAAATAAAAGTTTCAGGGGGAGGCCTCATTAACCCTGATAATACCACAATGAGGTTCCAGAAGGACAGGGTTTCTCAGACTAGAGGAAAGACATGAAGCTCTTGAGGAACCTAGCAACTGTTGGGTGTGAAGACATCTTCAATAGGAGGACGAGCAGAAAATGCCATCATATGGTCTTCCATAGAAGTAATGAAGAGTCCCAAATGCATTAGGGCCAGCAAGTAATAGTTACTACCGAGTTTTCTAGTGGGAGTAGGTGCTTCTGTATTGCCCAAAAGAGAACCTCTTCAATTTAGCTGAATAAGTTACTCGAATGGAACCATTTGTGCTACAACCCAAAACATTCTGGACTTCCACGGAGTAGATTCTGTCTGTGGCTGTTAGCCAGCCAGCATCAGGCTGCAAGGTACAGTGATGCTGGGTTTGAGTGTAGGATCTGGCCCTCAGTTTGTATGATTACATCTGGCTGAACCACAAGTGTGACTGGGGGCTGTGTTGGGAGGCTCATCAGCTCAGACTACCAGAACTGTCTGGGCCATGCTGGTGTTGTCATTATCATCCTTTTTGAGCTTTCTCAGGATCCTCTGTATCAGTGGAATGAGTGGGTAAATATGAGTCCCAAAATCCAGGGAATGCAGAAGGCCAGATCCTCCTCTAGAGCAGAATACTTGGCATTTCTTGTTCTAGTCTATGGAAAACAGGTCTATCCTTGGGCATCTTCACTTGTAGATGTAGCTGTCTTGCAGAAATGGGTTCTTAACTGAACGCTTATGTTTGTGTATCACATGCAGAACTGATCTGCTAGGGTGTTCTGTAAGCATGAAAAATGTAGGTCCAAAAGGTGTTACTTGGAGGCTGATACACCAGTCTCAGAGATGGATTGCTTTCTGTCAGAGAGGTAATGAGGGTGTCCCTCCCTGGTTACCAATGCAGTACATTGCTGTAGTATTGTCCTTTAGTACTTGGATTGTGGTTCCTCAGAATATGGTGAATAGGAATGCCAGGCAGACTCGGCTAACAGCTCTTAGCTCTAGGATATTATGTGGAGATTTAATTCTTGGGGGCGGAGGGGGTCAGATCATAGTCCCTGCATCTTAAAATGGTCCAGATGAGCATCCCTTCCAAGAGTGGATGCATCCAAACACCAGCTGTTTAGTGGACAGAGGCAGTAACAATGGCACTCTGCTGTGCACATGTGCAGGGTCCTTCCACCAATCTACCAAGGAGAGGGCTCCCTGAGAGACCATGATTGTCATATCTATGAGGTGTCTGCTGGGTAGATAAACTGGTCATAACCATGCTTACATGGAGGATAAGTGAAGTCTGGCAAACTGCATTACTTAGTGCAGGAGGCCATTTGTCCCATGATATCCTGATTGATGTCTCTGGATAATTCTCGCATTGCTCAGTAAGGTTGAGAATGGTGTCCAGAGCCTCTGTCTCCCAGAAGTGGGAGTGGGTGACAGGGGATGGATCGCTTGATGATTACTGGTCTGTTCATTCTCTTTGAAGCACCTGGCATTGGCCACTGTCGGAAGACAGGATACTGGGCTAGATGGACCTTTGGTCTGACCCAGTATGGCCATTCTTTTGTGAGGAACCTGTGCGGTGATGGGCAGGATTTGCCACGGGGCAGTCCAATGAAGCTCCTGTGAATTCTATGCTTTGCGTAGAAGTAAACGTGGCCTTTTCTCTGTTGACTCTGAAACCCAGGGTAGCAAAGAGTTCCAAATGGATGGAGCTGATCACTTGTTGAGGTGACTGCCCCAAATCAACCAGTTAAAGTACAGGTAGACTTACACCTCTTGTCTCCTTAGGTGAGCTGCCACTGCTAGGTTCTTGGTGAATATTCTGGAACTGTGTGGAGACTGGAAGGAAGCACTCTATATTGAAGGTAACCTGGAATGTGAGGTATTTCCTGTGGGCTGGATGAATTGCAATATGGAAACAGTCATCCTAAATGAAGAGCCACAAACCAGTCTTGAAGATCTAAAGTAGGATTTATAAAAGCTAGTGTTCCCATCCTGAACTTTAAACAATGGATGCATTTGTTGAGGTCCAGAACGGAACACCATCCCCCTTTCTTCTTTGGGATTAAGAAGTAATGTGAATGAACCCCCATGGCCTGGAATCCCACACACACATTTCCCATTACTAGGAGTTGCAGAAGGGAGTCTTCTTCCCTCCTTAGCAGTATCTTGTAAGAGGGGGTCCCTGAAACTGCATGGAGTACCCTTTGTTCATGATTTCCAAGACCCACTGAGCCAAGGTTACCTGTTTCAGGCTTCTTTGAAAAACAGATTGTTCCCAAATGATGGGAGAGGAAAATATTCTACAGTGCTATGCAACTCTCAACTGTACCATCAACCTGCTAAAAAAATGTGTGTGTTGGGGACAGCAATAGGAAGAAGACTGTTTTCGGTTGGGGTAATTCTGTGGCCCGTATTGCTTTGTCCTGGGAGCCGGAGCTTAGAACCTCAAAAAATATAAGGTGGCCCTTGCATCCTTTAAAGTTTGAAGATCTTTTGTGTGGATGTTGAAAAGGTCAAAGACTTTGAAGAGCATGTCCTCAGTGGTTGTTTAGAACTTCTTTGGAATATTGGACGACTCCAACCAACAGGTTCTATGCACAGTACAGTAACTCCTCACTTAACGCTGTAGTTATGTTCCTGAAAAATGCGACTAAGCAAAACGATGTTAAGCTAATCCAATTTCCCCATAAGAATTAATGTAAATGAGGGAATTTTTTTTCACTAGACAAAAGACTATATATATATATAAAAACACAATTTAATACTGGTACACAGTGATGACTGTGAAGTCTGGTTGAGGAGGAGGAGTCAGAGGGTGGGATATTTCCCAGGGAATGCCTTACTGCTAAATGATGAACTAGCAATTGGCTGAGACCTCAAGGGTTAACTCTCACATTTTGCAAGGCAGTAGGAATGGAGGGAGGGGAGACAGCATTGCAGACAGAGACACACACCATGTGTGTGAGAGAGAGATGTGCATTTCCCCTTTAAGTACAGTAACCCTACTCTTAAGTACCCTGCTTTGTTAATTAGATGAGCTTGCTGAGACCGCAGCTGCTGCTAGCAAGCTCCCTCTGTCCTGAACCCTGTCGTGTGTCTCCTCTGCTCTATGGAGGATGGGGTAAGCGGGGTGCAGGAGCAGGGGGACACCCTGACAGCCCTCCTCTTCCTCCCCTCCCCCCCACACAGCAAGCAGGAGTCTCAGGGAGTAGCTCCAAGGCAGAGGGCAGGAGCAGCACATGGGGGTGTGGGGAGGAGACAGCTCAACTGCCGGCAAACTGATAGCCTGCTGGGCAGCTGCTGACCAGGGAACTTAGGGGAGCAGGGAGCTAATAGGGGGGCTGCCAGTCCACCCTGGTTCCAAGTCCCTACCAGCTAGCTGCAACAGGCTGCTCTTCCTGCAAGCAGTGGACAAAGGAGGTGGCTGCCAAACGACATCAGAAGGGAACACTGCACAACCTTAAACAAGCATGTTCCCTAATTGATCAACAATGAAACAACGTTAACCAGGATGACTTTAAGGGAGGAGTTACTGTAATCGCTGCATCTGAGGCATCAAGGGCAACTTATTAGCACTTACTCTTCTACCACAGCAGCTTTGAGTTCCTCCCTGTGATCCTGTGAGACTTCTGAACTGTGACACTTGGTCCCAATTCTAATAAGTTCTATATAGCCAGGAATGCTTGGTAGCTCAATATGGGCATTTGTAAGCTAGCTTGAGGAACAGGCCTTGCTGCCAAAGAATTCAAGTTTCTTCAGGTCCTTGTGCCATGGTGTCATTTTGGGTGGTCCCTGCTGTTTGGACCTCTCATAGATGGCTGCAACCACCAAGGACCCAGATGTGGGGTCATTACTGAAGTAACCAAATTCCTTTGAGGGGACTTGGTAGCACCTATCTGCCTTATTTGAAGTGGGTTCCACTGAAGCTGGGGTCTATCATAGGTCTCTTGCTGGTTCCAACAAGGCTTCATTTATTGGCATCGCCTATCTACCAGAGCCCAAGGAACACAGAATGCAGAAGTTAGTGTGACCTTTCCTGCATTCTCTCTACTGCAATTTCCAGAGTAACTGCCATTTGTTGGAGAAGCTCCTGGAAGATCAGATAGTTTATTTCAGCACTGCCAGACATAAGGGGGGCAACGTCATCAAGCGAAGATGACAATCTCACTATTGAGATAGGCTGGACATCCGTCTCACATAGACTATTCTGCTCTACGTCCTGGTACTGATGTTGACAAGTATAGTGGACCAGCTGACCTTCCTGAGATGGAATAAGAGGGGACACAGACCTGGTTTTGGAGGCAAGAGAACCAATGAAGTCTTTCTACTGGGTGGCTCAGCATGACCATTATTGCTTAAACTAGGAGTCTGGAGAGAAGGAAGATACCACAACAGGTTCAGGACCCAAGGGTATCCTGTGCAGGAATTGAGATGGTAGATCCAGATGGCACCAGGGCTAGGAGTTTCCCAGTAGTTGTCTGCAATGGTGACTTCAGCAGATTGGCTACTGTCAAGTCAATCAATACTGCAAATCTCATCAGGACTAAGAGCTTATCCTCCAGATCAGCTAGTGTGGTGGGTGCTTTGAATGACGGTATGGAGCACTCTAGTACCAAGGCAAGGTGTTTGGATGTCAGTGATGGGTGTATCAATGCTGAGTGTTTTGTGGTCAATCGATCAGTATTGGTCGAGTCAGAAACAGGCTCCAAAAGCAGTGCTGAGGTCATCTGGTGACAAAATGGTGCAGAGACATTAGCAGTATTTAATCTGAGCCTTGAACTGCCTCCTGGTCTGGATTTACTCAGTGCTGATGAGGGAAATCTGTCTCTCCAATGCAACCAGTATTCTTTCCTCCCTCTTGCCTCAGAAGATTGAGCTGAGGCTGGGTTAGAAGCGCTCTCTAGTCAACAAGTGAGCCCTGAAGTTCAAGGTAGACCCAAGACTTACTGGAGCACTCACAGATACTGGTCTAGTTTGGCTGTCTTCTTCTCAGGCTCAGGTAATGCCCTTACGCATCTCTTCAAGATGGAAAGTTTTGGCAGGATTCCCTTTCTTTGTGTGTTCTCTTTGA
Source organism: Chelonoidis abingdonii (assembly GCF_003597395.2). Lineage (NCBI taxonomy): Eukaryota > Metazoa > Chordata > Testudines > Testudinidae > Chelonoidis > Chelonoidis abingdonii. Next base: position 259,585,837 of record NC_133769.1, read on the forward strand.
AAAAGAGAAACATACCAAACATTTATCTTGTGTATATGCTTCATAGAAGCAGAAGCAGCACATGGAGTGTTCAGGATTGATAGGAATAGCTACCTCACAAGAAGGATAGGATCTGAATCCTGGGGATTTCAACTGCACCACATCCAGGGGATCTGGTACTGGGAATATCTCAGAAGCTGATGAGCTTGCCTTCTCATTTTTTCGTCCTTTTTAAAAAAAATTATGCCAACAGACTTACTATAAGCTAAAGTATACTAAGGAACTCTAACTAAAAACTAGAGAAAACAAGTGTACAGTGTGCAGAGATGCGGAGAGTGAAGAGGTTCCATCTTGCTGCCCTGGGTAGTAAAAAGTAACTGGAAGGGGGTTGCAGCTGCTCTGCCCTTTATACCCTCAGCTACGGAGTGCCAGAGGACATGTGGGCTACAGGCACAGTCTCAGACGACACTGGTATTAAAAAAAAAATATTTGATCTTGTGCCCTTGGTGCTCATGCGCATCAGAAGTGGAATACACATGGACAATCATGCAAGGACATTATTAATTCAACCCCCCCCTCCAAACCAAAACTAATGCAATTGTTCTAAAAAGGTCATTTTAAAGTATGATACTTGAAACTACAATAGAACATTAATAATCTGCACACAAAAAAATGGAGTCTCTCTCTACTTCTCAAAGAATTAAAAAAGCTGTAGTGAGGTCTTGTTAATAAGAACGCATCAGTTTTACAAAATATACTCCAGATCATTTACTAATACATTTATGAAGTATCAATGTTATCTAAGTAGTAGAAGTAGTTCATTTAGCTTATCTTTTTAGTATTTACATGTTCTCTGATTCACAAAAGTGTCTTAATAGCCAGTGCAAGTTACTGAAATGAGCAACATTCTGCTGAACTTAAAATTAGACTTTTACATCCAAAGTCATATTTAGAAGCTATTCAAATGAAAGAAAATAATGAATGCATGAAGTAAGGTTTCATACCTACACCAGTAGCCATTTTAATTTCTTCAAAAATAAATTCATCTCCTTCATTAAACATAAGCAGCACTAATGTCTGGAAGAGTGACACATGAAACTCTTTCTTTCCCTACAAAGGGAACAAAAAAATGACAAGTAACTGTAAATGATTTCTAGAGTTGTGTACAACTTTAGAGTATCAACTGTATTCTATACAGTGCCAAACTTCAAAAACAACTGATAAATAATTTATAGATTGTACAATTTGTCAACAAATAGCTTCTAGACGAAGAGAAATGTGTATTTAAAAGGATTCGGCTGCCTGATTATGTATCCAAGAATGTGGTGCCAAGGAACAAGACAAATTACAAAAAACACTTCCCTACAAAAAAACCCAAAAACCAACCGCTCCCCCCCCCCCAAAAAAAACAAAAAAACCAACCAATCCTGGACATTATATTGGTAGTGTAGTGCACCAACAGGTTACCAGCATAGCCCAATATTCACCTAACAGCATTTTCTTCTAGGTACACACAATGGGTGACATCCTGACTTCAATGAAATCAATAGCAAAACTCTCATTGACTTAAATGAGGTTGGAATTTCACCCAATATGTTGTTTAATACAGATAAGCAAACTAATATGAAAGATATCAGTGTCAGATAAAACTTGACAGAACATGAACAAATTCTCTAATTCATGTAATTTTGCAGCAACAGTGTTAATAGAAGTGTGGCGTTTGTAAAATTAGGCAATGGGAAGGAGATTAATAATTCAAGATCTCCATGCGCAAACAACATTTTAAGTCTGTTGTCAGTTACAAATTTGTCAGTCATCTTAACTTCACATGATCCCATAGCTCTAAAGTTTGCATTTATAACTAGTCATCATTAACATCAGAGTACAATGTGGTTATGTTACTGATGAAGATCGCTTTTGTTCTATGTCATGAGATATGTTAACAAACATTTCAGTTATTTAATATATTAATAATTCAAAAGCATTTAAATTTAACCACATTCATTAAATTATACCACTGATACTTTTCAGCATGGCTTTGTAATAGCTAAAGTTAATACTCAATCACTAGTTCCTTCAAAATACTATTAAAAATATTTCCACCCCAATCTTTTAGTTTCCTGCCTGTCACAGGCGTCTCTTCATCAGTGAATGAGACTTCTTACTGACCCACAAAAGTCACTGCTGGAAGATGTTTCACACTGAAGTTTTAACATGTTTCACTAAGATACCACATTCTAAATAAATGGCAAAGAAAACAAACACTTTTATAAATAGTTAATATAGACTATTGTTAGATTCTAGTCTTCTCTGCAAAAAAAATTGTTTTATTAATGTACTGCTTAAAAAGGCAAGAGATGCCAAATACGTTATTTTATTTAAAAGCAGATGATCATGCATTAAATAAGCAAACATACTTCCTTAAATTCTGCTTTCAAGACAGCATGCCCTAAAGTGGTCTGCCATTGAAGTTTTCGACCACTGTGTTTTCCAAGATAAAAGGTCTTAAATACCTCTTGAAGCTTAACCATCTGTAAACAAAGAAGAAAAAGAGAGGTTAACTTTTTTTCCCCATCTTATACCAATGTAATTGATCAGACTGATTTTCACAGTAATGTGTTAGGCTCATCTTAATATTTAAAATCAAAGTCTACACAAAAGTAAAGTTCAAGGGCCAAATCTGCCCTCATTTACATTGGTGCCATGTTAAACAGAGCAAAAATTGATGCCAAACATTCAAATAATAAAATTTTCCTGAAACGAAATAAATTTTAGTTAAGATAAAACCAAATTCCCAGTAAAAGACTAAGAACATATACCAAAGTGGAGTTTTCATCCTAGGCCTACCATCACCTGTTCCCCACATGCGACGAAGTCAGAGGAAGAGGAGGAGAGAAGGTTCTGAAAAGCCCCACTCCCATTTTGCACTCTGCTCCCAAGTCCTCATAGACTTTAAGGCCAGAAGGATCATAGTGATCATCTACTCCAGGGATAGGCAAACTATGGCTAGCAGGCCAAATCAGTCCCGCCAACCATTTTAAGCCAGCCCTCAAGCTCCCGTTGGGGAGCAGGGTCCGACATTTGCCCCGCTCCGCCACTCCAGCCAGGAAGTGGGATTGGGGGCCGCGCCATGCTGCTCCCAGAAGTGGCAGCATAGCTCCACTCCAACTCCTATGTTTAGGGGCAGCCAGGGGCCTCCGCTCCACACGCTGCCCCCGCAGCTCCCATTGGCCAGGAACTGCAGCCAATGGGAGCTGCAGGGGCAGTGCTTGTGGATGGGGTGGTGCACAGAACTGCCTGGCTGCAGTTCCGTGCAGGAACCAGAGTGGGGACATGACTGCAGCTTCCGGGAGCCGCTTAAGGTAAGCGCTGCCTGGAGCCTGCACCCCTGAGTCTCTCCCCACGCCCCAACCCTGATCCCCCTCCTGCCCTCCTGCACCCCTCGATCCCAGCCCGGAGCACCCTCCTGCACCCCAAACCTCTCATCCCCACCTGCTTCCCAGAGTCTGCATCCCCAGCCAGAGCCTGCACCCCAACCCCCTGCCCAGATCGCCCTCCTAACCCCTCAGTCCCAGCCTGGAACACCCTCCTGCACCCCAAATTCTTCATCCCCAGCCCCACCTGAGAGCCTTCACCCCCAGCTGGAGCCTTCACCCCATCCCGCACCCTACTCTCCCACCTCAGCCTGGAGCCCCTTCCTGCACCCTGAACTCCTCATTTCTGGCCCAAACTCCGAGCCCACAGCCCCAGCCAGAGCCCTCATCCCCTCCTGCACCCAACCCCAATTTCATGAGCATTCATGGCCCACCAAATAATTTCCATACCCAGATGTGGCCCTCAGGCTAAAAAATTTGCCCACCCCGATCTAGTCTGAGTTCCTGCACATTGCAGGCCACAGAACCTCAACTGGTGGGATTTGAAAGACTCTGAAACCTACTAGTTTCTCCATGTGGAAGATGGGTTATATCTGGTAAAACAGGCATGTATATAAGCTGTTTACTGTTTTCAAAATCTTTTTTTCATAATATTTTTCCTAAAATATTTTATGTTCTGAAGGCTGGCTGGTTAACCATTTTGTGAATTTTCAACCACTTCCTTTCCCCCCCATCCCACCTTTGAAATGTGAGAAGTTTTGACCTATTCTAGTTTACTCCTGAGGGAATTTTGCACCACTGCGTGTGCGCAGAATTATTTGCTTCCCTGCAGAGAAATTACTTTCTGACAGGGAAGCTGCAAAAATAATCATGCGCCGCTCCCCAGCAGCGTGGGTGTGTTGTTTCGGGCATCTGGGGCGGAGGGGTGGGGGGAGAACGGTGCTGGGGATGGACCGGACAGTGGCTCTTACTCTGTGCAAGGTTCAGCAGCTAGTCCTGGCTGGGCAGGACAGGACTTCCTCTTCCCCTACAAGTAGCAGCCAGAGCTGGGTTAGACCCATCCCCAGCAACCTCTCCGGCTGCAGGAAACTCCGCAACCCCCCCTCTTGTTTCTCAGCCATAGGGGGGAGGGATCACAGTACAGGGAGCTGCTCCCCCATCCACTCAACTCCCATGCATCTGGACCCACCTCATACCCAGATTGCCCCTTGAAGCTTCACCTCCTGCACCCAGAACCCCCTAAACCTGAGCCCACACCCCACCAAGCCTCACCCTCTGCATCTGGACCCCACCCTTGAACCCAGACCAATCCCCACATTCAAACCCCCACCCCAACAAGCCCCACTTCACCTGCACTTGGACAACCCGACTAGACCCCCGCACCCAGACCCCTACCCCAGTGAGCACCACCAAGACAGCACCTGGATCCCCCTCCGCAGAGCCCTGTATATCCAGATCCCCCTGCTGAGCCCCAAACACCTTCATCTGGACCCCACTGCATGATCCCATTGCCTCTGCACCCAGAACCACCCCCAATGAGCCCCTATTCATTCAGATCCCCCCAGCAAGCAGCCCATGTTCAGACTGCCCCACAAAGAACCCTGTCTCTCCACACTAAGCCCTTCCACACTTGGGATCCTGCTAGGCTGAGCCTGCCAGCCTACATCGAGTATTCTTGACATGGAGGAGCAGGGACCCAGAATATTTCTGGGGCAGACCTGGCCCTTGTGCTGTGTCAGGGTCGGAGGCAGCTTCACCACTGAGTCCATGTCCTGAGGAAGGGAGAGACTTCAGGGTGATCTCCCACCTCTGTGAGTCTGTGGCCTGTGTTCCCCACTGTCATGCTGGAGCCTCCATATTTATTGACAAAATTTGTAGAATTTTAAAATATTGTGTGCAGAATTTTTAATTTTTTGGCGCAGAATTCCCTCAGGAATACTAGTCTAGTTATACGTAATTGAAAACAGTTATAATTGGATATGTTAGGCAACCTAAATATTGAGATTCCTAGCCCTCCGCCATGATAGACTGCAAATTCCAGTTCTAAAAGACTCACCTCTGGAGTTAAGTGGATTTCCACAGGTGTATAGGTTGGCCAATATCCCATAGTAAGTATATTTACCGTCAGGTCTATATTGCCTGGATCACTTTGGTTCTGCATATACTAAAATAAAATAAAATTAAAACCCCCAAACCTATTAAAAATCCTGCTAACACAATAAATTAAAAATAAACTTGGAAAAGTAAATCAATTTATGGCTTCTATTATCATCTGGAATACTGATTTTTTTGTTTTAAACAGTGAATTAATTTTGGCACAATGAATTAATTCCAGCAAGTCATTAAAACACTCAAAGAACTGACTATAAACCAAAGTTGAATTTATAAAGCATTTCTCATTGGAGCACTGTGTAATATAAAAATCTGTGATCAAATACAATTATTTTCTACAGCAAACATAGGCACTCTTAATTTTTTAAAATACTGATTCCAGTTGGAAATTATGGACAGTATCAGGAAGTTTTCTAGAGGTGATGTCCACAGTTGGAAAATGCTCTAACTCCCACTGTCTAAAAGTCATGCAAAGGCACACTACTATATATGTAGGCAATTCAGAACATAGTGAATAGTTGGGAACAAAACAGACAATATGATTATCTATCAGATCTGTTTTTCTAAAGGACTTCAAAGTCAAAAAATTTTTAAAGAATCTATACAAAAACATTTGAGGGACGTTAAGATGATAAATGATGGTACATTTTGAAAGAAATGCAGTCTAGACAGCACTTGGGCTGGGCATCCAGAGAACATATCAGCAACAATCCAGTCTGTATGGCACAAGAACATTCATCACCAGATATAGGTCATTCATACTAAACTAGTCACAACCTGGCAATAATTCTCACATGATAAAATGGAGTCTTAAAATCAATTTTAGAGATGGGTCTAATAATAAATTTAGTGGCAATACTACGTTTAGGCTTCATTATTAAGAGTCAAAACAAAATCATATGAAACAATACGGTCAGATAACGTCCCAGCAGATTGTTTGTAGCTCAGCCTATCTATGGAAAATCTGTTTTGTCACTGTTTAATTCAATACAATTGTGTGACATCATCTTAGCTAGTGTAAACATACCATGCATAAGTGAAGTTAAATTTACCTGCTTAAACTGAATCATGACATCTTTTGAAAGTTCCATATCCTTGAACATTCCCTCCAGTTTACTGGTGAAAGCAGCACCACATTCTGTCACATAAATTAAAGCAAAGTTTCCATGATTACAACAAATATAAAACAAGTAATAAAGGCTTAAGCTTAATATTGGGCTAGTGGGATGCAAATCCAGATAAGCTGAGGCTCCTGCCTTTTCTGTTTCTTACTCATCTTTACAATTTCCTTTGTTCTACTTCCCTTACAATTGTTCGCAGCCTTTTCACTTGAAAATCACTTCAAACTATTTTACTAGTGCTTGAAGTGTAAACTTTAGTTAAAATACCAAGCTTTGTGCAAATCCTGCATAACTATACCACTGTGCCAGGGTTCAGGTGCAAACCCAGACCAGTGAGGGGTTGTGTCACCACTTGCTCTGCAAACCTGGGTGCCTCACAATGCTTTGCTGCTGTAGTTCCCAACCAGGGACACTCACAGCCAGCCTATCAGCATGCAGGTCATACCCTGAGTGTCTGTGCGCTAGGACAGCCCTAACTCAGCCACTTTGACTCCAGCAGCCCATATATAGTGGTTATGACACTTTCAGGGTGACCCCAACACACTGCCAGTCCCAAATTTTCCCCAGACCGTGTGCTCTGTAATGTCCAGCCCTCTTCTCGATAGATCAGAGAAATTATAAGGTTAGTCTGTTCTCTAAAGTTCCAAAAGCACAGCACAGATTAACATCACAGATTTCCAAAAGAACTCCATTCCTATTTAGGCACCTAAATTAAACTTCCACATTTCCTCGAGTACATAGCAATCAGCAGTTCCTACTCTGAACAGTGGGAGCCGTAGGGTGCTCAGATCTTTTGAAAATCTGGCCCAGTCACTTTAACATAAATATAAATAAAGGTTCAGGTTTAAAACCTAAAGGAAGTAAAAAATTCAACATTTGCAGCTGCTCACCATGTTTAAGCTTTGACAGCATTGACTTCTCAGCATCTACTGATGCACTTTTTCCAACCAGCAGTCTTTTGGCCAAATCTTTCTTATAAAATGCCTCAAACACATCTTTACCTGTATGGAGAAAAAACAACAAAAAACTCTGAGAAATCAAACATTACACCTTTACTACTTATCTTCAATTATACAGAAGTGTCCTTTCTGTTGACTTGCTGAAAAGTGGAAAACAGTTATATATCTGTACAGTAACTGTTCTTCAAGCTGTGCTGTGCACATATAAGTTTCACTAGAGTTGTATGTGCTCCTAACACACTTGAGTTGTAGATTTTTGCCTGCACGAGGCTGCACACATGCCCCCTGCTCTCCTCATGCACCAAGTCGAGGATTATTGCCATCTCCCTCTGTTCCCTCATACCACAGTCTAACATCCAAAGCAGTGGGGAAAGTAGGAGAGATTATGGAAGGTATATGACTTTCCAAAGTTGGTGTCATCTGATGAAGCTTGAGAAATAGTTGTATGTGGAGAAGGTATGTAAAGAGGACCATGTTGCTGCCTTGCAGATGTCTAGGAATATTGCTCAGTAAGGTAATCAAAAGGTAAGAAGATAGAAAAGTCATTCTGTATTGCTGAGAAGAAGTGAAGTGGATTCTTAATTAACTGAAAGGCCAGATGATTTCAGATGCAGCAGGTAGTCCAGTATGTATGTAATCTTCATATAGTGAGGAAATAATGGTGAGATGGCACCCAGATCAAAAGCTTCTTCACCAGGGCCACATACGCCACACAATGGGAGTCCTTTCTGCTGCTCATCAAGATGGCTTGGACTTCTCAGGACCATAATCTCTCACACATATTCAGCCAGAAATTATCCATGCAGTGAGGTGGAGAGATTTAAGGTTAGGATTCAGAGATCTGTCCAAGTTTTGACATAGGAGATCCTTGACCAGGGTAAAATTATCAGTGGCCTGATAGAGAGCTGATGTAAGTCCATGAACCAATATTGTCATGACCAAGCTAGTTTTACGAGGATTTATGTTGCCCTGTCTCTTTTCATCTTCCTGGAGTACTCTTGGCATGTGAGGAACTGAGGGGAATGCACAGAGCAGATGACTGGACCAGAGAAGAAGAAAGGCATCCAGCATGGAACTTGGGCTGCAGCCTATTCTGAAGCAAAATCCTCTGCATCTGTTGTTGAGGTTGGTCACAAATAAGTTTATTATTGGTACCCCCACTGTTGGAAGATCTGGAGAAGAACATTCTTCCTAACTGACCACTTGTGTTGGTCAAGTTCCTACTGAGGGTATCTACAATAGTGTCCATTCCAGGGGTGAGGAAAAGCTTTTAGCAAGACCTTGTTTCTTATACAGAGATTCCACAAACAATTTGCTTGTTGGAGCAGCTGAGATGACCCTGCAACTCCCTTGCTTGTTCAGATAAAATATGCTAGTGGTATTGTCCATCAGAACTTAAACCAACTGGTTCCTGATGGTGGATATAAATATCTTGCAGGCTTGATGAATAGCACAGAGCTCTAACACTTGTATGTGGAATGAGACCTCCTGAGGTTACCAAAAACTTGTGCCTGCAGTTGACTGAGATGACCCTCCCAGCCTTTGGTGAATGCATCTGTTACCAGAGTCATAGTCTGTTCTGGTGGCAAAAAGCGAGCCACACTGCAGATGTTCAGAGGGTCCATCCAGTAGTCCAGGGACTGAAGCTCTTATCCAGGTACGCAAACCAACATGTCTAGTGAATGCCACTCAGTCAGTATGCTGAAGAAAGCCAGGCTTGCAGATAGTGGAGGTGAGGTGTGGCATGAAGAATCACACGTGCAAGAAGCCACATACTCCAATAGTTGTAAGCAAAAATAAACTTGTCTTTGACTTGGATGTGAGGTTTTAGGCCCGAAAAACTATGGACTGAATCCTGACCACAGAAAGGTACCCACAGCGGTTATGGCGTCAAGAACTGCCCCCATGAAAAGTTATTCATTGTGTGGTCATAACTTCTGTTTGTCTATATTCAATTTCAGGCCTGGACCAGAGAGCAGCGGTCTGATGACAAAGATGCTGTTTTGGATAGGAGCACTTGATTTTTCCCGAACTCGCCAACTGTCTAGGTAAGGAAATATCTGAACACCTACGCAGTGCAGATGGGCTACCACCACCATCATGCACTTGGCAATGATTCTTCGGGTCAAAGATAACCCGAAGGGAAGTACCGTGTAAAGGTAGTTGTTGTTCCTTGCTATGAACTGAAGAATCTTTTTGTGGCCAGGATGTATTGCCACATGAAAGTAACCATCATGCAAACCAAGGGCAGTATACCAATCTCTAGGGAAGGGATAATAGAAGCAAAGGTGACTGTCCTGAACTTGATCTTACTGATGAACCAGTTTAGCTTTCTGAGATCTAGAATGGGACAAAGACCACAAGATTTTGGGGAATCAGAAAGTACTGGAAATAAAAAGCTTTTTTTGGTAAGGAACCTCCTCTCTGCTCCCAGCTCCAAAAAAAGACTGCACTTCTGAAATCAATACAGTTTTGTGAAATGGGTCCCTAAAAAATGACAGGGAAGGTGGACCAGGGAAGAGGAAGGAGCTGAACTGGGTGAAGTATTCCTCTTTTACAGCTGTACACTCACTTGCATGATGTGATCTGCTTCCTAAGACTGTGTGAGAGAGAGAGAGAGAGAGAGAGCACGCGCGCGAGAGAGAAGTGGAATTCAAAGGGAGGGAGATGAGATATGGTCAGTGTACTGTCCTCAATGGAGTAGTCAAAACAACTGCTTCAAAGCTGCAGTGGTCTGGTAAGGGCCTGTTGCGGACGAATCTGACTGATGACATCTCTAGGAGATTTAAACCTTCCTTTGGAAGTATTCTGAGACATCTGCTAAGAGGTCTTGTAGGATGGCAGGTTTAAATGGTTTCTTCTTGTTACTGGGGTGTAAACCTCCAATGACGGGAGGTCACTCAGGGATCTTGTAAGGTGCACATGCCATCATCCATTTTCTGGGGAAACACTTTGAACGCTAAATCTCCTATTGTATTCTGCAACTTCCTTGGGATGGCAGAGGGTTGCAGCCAAGAGGAGAATCTCATCAAGATAGGTATAGACAAGGAGCATGAGACAGCATCAGTCGTATCAATGGTTGCTTGAAGCGATGTTCAGGCAGCGAGGTGTTCTTAAGAAACTAATGGCCAAGAATTCTTCTCTGTAGTCCTCAGGCAACTTGTCTGCAAACTTGGACACTGCTGACCAATTAAGAAAAAAGTGTATTTAAACAACAGTGCCTGGTAATTTGACACTCATCTGAAGGCTGGCAGTGGTATAGGCCTTTCTGCCATACAAGTCCAGTCTTTTAAACTCCTTGTTGTTAGTGTCCCTGGGGTGAGACTGCCTGGAACACTTAGTAGTGGCCATAATCTCAAGGAAATCAGGCGTAGAACAGAAAAGAAATAATCAAAGTCTTGCTGAGGAACATGATACCGCCTAGTCACCTGCTGGAAGTTCGTGGGATAGAGGCTGGCATCTGCCGGAGGGAACTGACTGGCTCCAGCAAAGGCTCCATTAATGAGAAGGGTGATCGTTCTCGGGGAAGGGACCTGTAAGATATCTAGGAGCTTGTGTGGGTTACCTTGTACAAGCACCACCTGTACTCACAAAGATATGGCCACCCTTCACATAAAGCCCTGGAATTTTAAAGTCCTCCAGAAGAGATGTTGATTCCAGGGTTACAGCCTCATCCAGAGAAGAAAGGAAAAATCTTGGGCAGGGGTCATGAAGTGATTCCCCCATTATCTTCCCTTCTTCTGTAGGCTCCAACAAAGGAAGAGGTAGAGGGACAGCAGAAGAAGCTTCCCTAGAAGTGAATGGTATGGATAAAGGTGATCTTATAGACTGGAACTCTTCTGAGAGGGTCTAGACCAGAGGTGGGGAAACTGCTGCCCGCGGGGCCGTCCTGCCCGGCCCCTGAGCTCCCGGATGGAGAAGCTAACCTCCGGCCCCTCCCCCGTTGTCCCTCCTCCCCTGCAGCCTCATCTCGCCACACTGCCAGCGCCCTGGCCCGCCGTTCCTGCCGGGCAGCATGGGCGGCATGGCTGGCTGCAAGCTTCTGCTGCTCTGAGAAGCATGATAAGGGGGTGGATAAGGGCAGGGGGTCCCCAAGAGTAGTCAGGGGACAAGGAGCAGGGGGCAGTTGGATGGGGCAGAGGTTGAATAGGGGGTGAGGTCCTGGGGCATGGTCAGGGGACAAGGAGCAGGGGGGTTGGATGGATCAGGGGTTCTAAAGGGGGCACTCAGGGGCCAGAAGTCGGAGGGGGCTGATAGAGGGTAGGGGCCATGCTGTTTGGGGAAGCACAGCCTTCCCTACCCGGCCCTCCATACAGTTTCTCAATGTCAATGTGGCCCTTGGGCCAAAAAGTTTGCTCACCCCTGGTCTAGACCTCCATCACAGTTCAAGATGGCCCATAAACCCAGTGGAGGTATTCCATCATGCTTGGGCTTCCTTGTAAGAGTGCCAGTCATGACTTTCAGATTTAGTTTCTCTGGAATAAGGTCAGTAAAATGATCTAAAAAGACCTTGAAGGGGATCTTGGTGTTTCATGATCTGAGTCTGAAGAGATGCAACTCTTGCCAGTAAACAGAAGAGCAGTCTCTGTTAGTGTTTGTGTAGATCTCTGTGCTGGAGAAACATGGTGCTGCCCCAATAGCACCCACCCAGAAGCAGCATCTGAGGGAGCAGGTGGCAGCAGGCAAGACAGCTGGAATACCAAGATAGACAGATGCCAGTGGTGCCAATGGAGCTTTGACGTCCGAAATGAAAAAGCCAGAGAAACAGATGGAACCATGCTGATAAACACTGTTAATAATTTTCTAGTTTGGATTTTCTCCTTAATTCACTGTGATATGGTTGCTTCCCTCTCCGGTGTCCAAATGTAGCTGATGACTTATTTTCCCCCCTTGGTCAGCTGCTATCACTCACTCATACAAAACTGTATTTGCCAAAAACATCATCATCTTCCCTCCTGGAGTCTGGTTTATTAATACACAAAATAGGCCTCTCTATATGTTTCAGAAAACCCATTCTGTACATACTTCCTTCTCAGGCTTTTGGTATACCTGTCACTGGGCTCTGCAAATAGTCCTTTAAAACATAAAAGTTATATGAATTTCCACAAGCCTTCATCCCCTTCCATCAGGGCTTCCCCAGATCCTCTCCTTAGGTTTCAGGGTCCACCATCTCTTGGCACAGAGGTACCAGGAGTATATTTCAGACGCAGGGTTCACTTTTCCTCCAGGAATACATAGCTTCTTCAAAGTATTCTTCCTCACAAACCATAGCAGACTCCTTCATTAGGATCTGCCAAGAGGAACCCAACGCTACCACAGCAATTCTGCTTCAGATTTTCCAGCACAGAGACTCCTACGGACCCCCTAGGCCTCTCCCACTGATAGAGTGGTTTGGTTGTACAGAACAGCTATGCCACTTTATTAGTGGGTGAGAAGCCCAGGAGAGAGCAGGGAGCCCTTGGGAGTCTCTGTTGAGAGATACAGTCACCAGCTATTTCCCTTCATAAGTCCCAGAATATCTGTCCTTAAAGGCCAAGACCCAGAAACTTGAGTACTCAGCAACACGTGCCCTTAATGTCCTGCTATGACCTATGTATTTATAAATTAATATTTTGATCTAGCCTTTTAGTTCATTTTAAAACTTTAAAATTATACATATACATATATTAAAAGAAAGATAAACAAAAAATGTAGTTTCAGTTTCATATTTAGCATATCAAATTAAGAAAGATTAATCTCTTAGCCTCAAAAATATGTACCTCCATCACCTCTGCCAGGATTTTCTTTGGCTTTGACAAACAAAAATCAGTCTGCACACAGTTCTATTTTATGGTGAACATCTGCTGTCTGGATTGCTATATGATGGTAATTCTGGAAAATAGCTCCATAGCAAGAGCAAAGAGGGGTAAAAAGAGGGCAGCCCTGCCTACGTCCCCCATATAGAGGGCACAATATTAGAAACTGCAACTATTTGGACATAAAAAGCTTTTTCTCTCTAGTTCAGAAATTTAGGATTTAGCCCATCTCCCCCCCCCTCCCCCCCACCCCCAAAACAGCCAGCATGTCGTTCAATTAGAGTTGGTGATATGCTTTTCCTGCTGTTCATTTTAGCAGAAATGTTCAGCTAAAATGCTTATCTTTTTAATTATTTGCTACAGAGTCATTTTTGGAAAGTGCACTGCAGTAAGCTGTCGAACATTACAGTGACATACTCTCTTCTCTCTATTGTGACCCATTCCATTTGCATCCTTATGTAAGGGAGGGATTGGGGATGAAAAGGATGAGCCACTGTTCTTTGGGCTCCCACATACTCTATCTGGGAGGACAGTGGAGGGAAACCATCAAGAGAGGAAAAATGCTATCTGCTTCCTGGTCAGAGGCCACATTTTATCTGTGGTCTTTGTGCAGACCTCCCACTAACATCAGTCTCTAATTTTGTAGTCCCAGTTTATAGACTCTTAAACACATAACAAGTTTGTCACTGCTGCACTAAATCAATTAACAATTCGAGCAGTAGCAATGAAGATCATCCTTTAATCATATCAATTTTAAACCCTTCTTACCATGAATGAATCTGAATATTATCATGATTTTGTCAAGAATCCTTTCCAGCTCTTCATCTGTTGCTTCTTTATTTCCAGCTCTTAACTTTGAATCCACGTGTTTTGCTACAAATAAATAAAAAAATTGAGCTTAAAAAAAAAAATTCCTCTAAAATTACTGTGATGTTTCCACTTCTAATATTACTAGATATTAAAACATTGGTGAAATGCCAAATGTTCTGTTTTGTAATCAATTTTCCCTCCACCAAAGTCAGTGGAATTATATTCAAGTATTACATTATTAGTGGAAAAATTTATGCCACAAAGGAACTGACCAAGATAAAGATTAATATAACAAATTAGTTTTAAAATTAATATACTAAAACACAAGAATCTTCATGTTATGTTCACTACAAGAACATTACTTGTTGATAGACAATGTTTTGGAATTATGCAATGCATATGAATGTATTATATGAGAAACAAAAATAAACAACACAAAGACAACTGTTTTTGCAGACCTTTACCGTGCCCTCTGGCTCTCACCAAAACTTAAACAGAAGTGATGCTTTCAAGTTAGTAGCTTGATAATGGTAGAAAAAAACATAATTACGCCATGAATTTTAATTTAAGGTATAGAAAGCCATATGAATACCACTACTCTGGGTCTTGCTAGGTTACGTGTCAGTGGGATGAGAAGGAAGCCATTGCAACAGCTGAGGATACAGTACCCACAAGTGGCAATAAGCCCGTATCACTGCTTTGCACATGTCAAATAGTATTCAGTCACCTTTCCTATGTAAGGGTATTTTTCAGAAAGCCATTTTTCAGATTAGCAGGCAAAAGCAAAAGAATATGGTATAGACAGAAACTAGGGGGCAGCTAATGTAAATTGCAGTAGCTCCACTGACTTCAAAGTCAGAGCTACGACAATTTACACCACCTATGGATCTGTCCCCATACTACTTATTCAGAAACACTTTAAAATACTTTGTCTAATGTACACTAACTGATTAAGCTTCCTTTTCCTGACTTCTCAGGTCCTGAACAATTTTCTTCTTTACAACTCAGTCTTCCTGTAGCTGAATGCTTTTAAAATTGGTGTTCTCCTGAGTTTAGCTCAGGGGAAAAACAACCAGACAACCAAAAAAAACCCACTACTACTTCCTTCTTAGGCACATTTATCTTAGCAATGACTGTCAGACTGTATGGGAAACTGAGGTTTAACACCAGTATAAGCCTCATCCACAAGATATAGCTAAATTTCTTTTTCTAAAAGCTACTCTTCCCCCTTAGCAACTTACTTTGCTTTAGGAAATTAGCCACATGGGTTTCTAAGCAACTGTGAGCATCAGTCACAGTGTAAGCAAGTAGGGTTGCAGCAATAGCAGGAGTTAACATGCTCCTTCACGTGACTGAGCACACACCTGACATAAACACATCCAGACTTTTACCGGATCCCATGACATATCCAGACTAATTTTTGCCTGGTATCCCAAAAGCAATTCTTCCAGTGAGCTATGCATTGCATTGCAATTATACTAGCATACTCAGTATGCTTTATATTATCACGCTTTCTATAGGTTTTAGAAATATTTTACAGAAAAATATTTTGTACCTATCAATTCTGCAGGCTTATTTGGTCTCTTGTTGATAAATGTTTCAAAGGATTCCTTCATCAAGTTTATAAATTTCTCATTTTTCTGAAAGCACGCTTCTATGATATGGTCCACTTTATCCTTAAAATCTAGTAGCTCTTGCACCATATCCTTGTCCTTTTCAGGATTAACCACTATTGTTGTCCCAAAGTTCTGTAAAAACAAACACTTTTGATAATCAAATACTTCATTGCTACCTATCTCCCCCCACAGACACATACACCTTATGAAATTTAGCAATTGGAAAAATTTATCATAGAGGTGCTTAATAATAATTGAAATCTTAAAGCTATTAAAAATGATGAGATGCACTGAAATTTAAACACAAAACCAAAAATATCCAAAACACACATTAATGGATTTCAAACAGCAATGTTTAAGAGATCACTTACATTTAAAAAAGAAACTAAAACAAAAATTACGTATTAGACAAGATTGTACATACACAAGTTTACAGTTAAATATATGATTTACGTAAAAAAGGATGTGGAAAAGTGTAGCAAGAATGTTCAATGTAATGAAAAACTTTGCATGACTTTTTTTTTAAACCCACTGAACTGTTTATTTGCAGAAATAATTGGATATGATTTAGCTGCTTCTGGTCACTCTAAAATTCTAATGTCAACAAGGGCTACAAAAGTGGAAAAACAGAGCTGCCATTGGGTTGGGGTGGGGGTTGGGAGGGAAGGTATTGACTCGTAAGGACAAAATTCTTGCTTTATCATTTTTTATTTTTATCTTGTTTCTACTTGTGCCCAGCTCTCCAGTGGAATTATAATACTATTTGTCTACTGAATCAAACAGTCTACATAACAGTGTCTGATTGACCTGCTATTTAAGATGGCTTAAGAATGTTATTATCTGCTATTTGTCATAAGCAGAGTGACCAGATTTCCAAAGTGAAAAACTGGGACAACCGCACAGATGCAGCAGGATGACAGATCCATATTTTAACATTCGCTTCTACCTTAGCCACTCTAACAGCTGAAAAACCAAAAAAGGCAAGACAACTCAGACCTCCCTCTTAACATTTAACTAACCATAGCAATAATTCATAGATATGATACTTGATACACTGCCTTGATCGTGCCTGAATCCAACCCCTGGTTCCCAATGTCCACATACCCCACATCTCTAGGTATTCACATGGCCCCCATTACTGTAGTATCTGAGCAATTTACAATCTTTAGTGTACTTATCCGCACAACACCCTGAGTGGCAGAGAAGTACCATCGCCATTTTATAGATGGGGACCTGAGGCACAGAGAGACTAAGTGACTTACCCAAGGTCACAGAGAGAGAGAGTCTGTGGCAGAGCAGAGATTTGGTCCCAGGTACCTTAATTTGCCCTATACACTCTCTCATATCCCCAGGACTCACCCTCTCCAAAGCTGTCAAACCTTCCCTGTGACTTGACCCCTCTCCCATCTATTCACCAACACTTGACCAGTTTCCTGCTGGTGTTCGTGGCTCCCTGGACTCCACCTCCAGGAGTCCTCAAAACTGGGAAATGTACAAGTTAATTAAAACCTGACCAGAAAGGGGAGTCTAGTCCTAAAATCTGGACTGTATCAACTTTTCAGGGGCATCAGGTCATCCTAGTCACATGGGATTTTCTCTCACTATCCCTTGGAGTACACAGTATCAAATACCCATCAGTCTGTCTCCTATCTCAGAAGCGATAGTTGAGTGGTTACAACCAATGATCTGACTAGCATTTGGGAAACCAAAGGTATAATGTTTCGAACATGCCTTCCATAATACTACCTCACAATGCAAGACACATGATTCCAAGAGTTGCACTGAAATGTTTTCTTATTATACAGTCAGACCCAGCTTAAGGTTACAATTTGAAAGAGTCTCCGCTAGACTGCAAATTCTTCAGGATGAGTAAACCGTTGTATGTTTGTACAATGTCTAGCACAATGGAGATGAGACCTCTAAGTGCCACCAGAATACATTCTTGAGAAAATTCTTTTCACTTTCAAAATAACAATTTAAAAAACCTTTAGCCTGTTAACTGCTAACTGTTAACAAGCAGCAATTATTTATAGCATAACAAAACTGCAGTGCTGATGCAAGTATCAGCCGAGATCTGATGTTCCAGTAGTTTCAAAGGAGAGTGAGTAGAGTGTCAGGAGGAACTGAGAACTATTTATTTTGAACCAAATAGCCAACTTTCCAGCCCAACATTTTCTCAAATCATATGAAATTCTGATTTTAAAAAACCTGTTTGTACTGTTCAGTCCTGTAAAATAAACTGTTCCTAAATATGATTTTAAATCAAAATGTGTATGCACTGTGGTTTCTCATCACGTGAGCTTTCAGAATATTGCTGAACAAAATCGGTGCATTAACAAAACAAATAAAAAACCTACATACCTGCTTAAAATATAATTTTCATGAACACAGTTGAGTGTTTTATTGGTTCTCATTACTTGTTTTTAAAAGCCAAGCAGTCACTCCACTGTGGACAGCATAAATATGAGGACAGTAAGATGCAATGAAGTTTGAAATACCTTGATGTATTCACTCCAGTTTTGCAACAGGATCTGTTGCCCACCTTTTACCCGGCTGAACAGCTGGTATGTCTGGGTGAGATCTGATATTCTGTTTTCATCAAGCAGATTATCAAGTCCTAAAATAAGAATAAACCAACTTTAATGTAGTGATAGAAATGCAGTTAAAGATAGACTAGAGGGTAAGTGAGCTCTATGAAATAATCAATACAATTATAACATTATGGCAGCTACAATTTATTTTGTAAAGAAGAGTTATGCTCAGTACTGACAAGTGTCTATGGACTAGATCCACAAAGGGATTTAGGCACCCAATTGCCATTTTAGACAGCAAAGTCCAAAATCTAGATCCTTGGAATACCCCATTCAGTTGCCACCTAATCCTGCACACATCTAAATGCCCTAGGTGCCTATGTTTCCACCGATAAAGTCCCCATAGGACCTACATTTCTGCTGATAGACGTCAACACAGCTAAGTCCTGTTGCCCAGAACTAGCTCACACCTAAATCCCAGCACAATTAATAATATAGGAATTCCCCTGCCTATCTCACCTGTGAGGTCCAACATTGCAGGGTAAGAGAGGTGCCCTCCTTATGCCCTATAGCCCAGTGGGTAAAGCACTCAGCCAGGATGAAAGACACCAGGGTTCAAAACTCTACTTTATCTGATTTGGAGCAGGGACTTGAACGCTGGTCTCCCACTTCCCAGGCGAGTGTCCCGATCACTGACGTAAGGGGTATTGGGTGGGTGGGGGTAGTAGCCCATAGGGCTAGCTTGCCACTATTATAATCACTGTCTTGCCAGCAATATGTTTCTGCCTTTATTATATTCAGCAGTAATGCAAGGAACCTAATAGGAAGGGAGGCTGGAACAATTTGTATAGTGGAGGTGCTGAGAGTTATTGAACCTACTGTAAACCCTATATATAATGGAAACCATTTCAAGCCAGGGGATGCAGCAGCACTCCCAGCACCCTGAATTCAGAACCTTTGCCTACAGGCCTGTATCCTGTAAGACACAGCAGTGAGCATAACTGGCATAAATAAGGCTTGAGGCCTATGAACTCTGGCATAGATAAAAGGCCCAATGGAAAATCCCAAATATAGGGGAGCTGAAAATAGACTGTTTAAGGGGAATTTTCAACCACAGGAACATGGGTCCAACCACAAGAATGTCATAGAGACAAACCGATGCACATAGCAATAACAAAAGGTAAATTAGCTACATCTGCAGATACCTAACTACAAGAGGCTCATGGCAACAAATTGATGTATATGATAGTAAGTTGAGATCATTAATATACTAATATAGGAGAAAGACAATCCAACATTAGTAAGGTAAGGAAATACAAATAAGGAACAGGGGAGAAACCCCTACTGAATATGCACCAGACATAATGGCATCCGCATAAAATATTACAAAAGTTGCATCCCAGCCTATAGGTAGCAGAAGGAAGATGTAGCTTTTGGGACGTGTCAGAATGACGGCTGCTGGTGATGATGGGGAAGGTGATGGTGAAATTCTTAAGTAATAAATGCAATACATATATAACCTATAGCTCAGGCTACAGGGTCTCTCTCTCTCTCCTGTTCAAGCTGTTTTACTTCATATAATTAAATATTCATCACTGGAGCAGGATCTGGTCCGAGAAGTGAATACAGCTGGAACACGTGGTAATAGCGACCATCATATAATTAAATTTAACATCCCCGTAGCAGGGAAAAACACCACAGCTGCCCAACACAAAAGCATTTAATTTCAGAAAGGAGAAATACACAAAAATGAGGAACAGTACAGTGTCAAAAGTGAAATCCCTGCAAGGTGCATGGAAACTTTTTAAAGACACCATAACAGACACAACATAAAAGTATGCCTCAAGTTAAACAACATAGTAAGAGAATCAAAAAGGTGCCACCTTGACTAAACAACAAAGTACAAAAAGCAGTGAGACACAAAAAGGATCCTTTGAAAAGTGGAAGTTAAATCCCAGCGAGGAAAATAGAAAAAAAGAGCATAAACTCTGGTAAATGAAGTGTAAAAATACAATTAGGAAGGCCCAAAAAGAATTTAAAGAACACCTAGCCAAAGACTCAAAAAGTATTAGCAAACATTTTTTGAAGTACATCAGAAGCAGGAAGCCTGCTAACCAATCAGTAGGGCCACGGAATAATTGAGATACTAAAGGAGCACACAAGGACAATAAGGCCAATGCGGAGAAACTAAATGAATTCTTTGCATCAGTCTTAAGAGGATGTGAGGGAAATTTCCAAACCTGAACCATTCTGGAACTGCCCCAGATTGATGTGTCAGGTTTTGAAAGAAATTGATAAACTAAACTGTAATAAATCACCAGGACCAGATGGTATTCACCCAAGATGTCTCAAGGAACTCAAATGTGAAATTGCAGAATTACTAACTGTAGTTTGTAACCTATCATTTAAATCAGCTTCTGCACCAAACAATTGGAGAGTAGCTAATGTGACGCTAATTTTTAAAAAGGGCTCCACAGGCGATCCCAGCAATTACAGGCTGGACTTCAGTGCCAGACAAGCTGGTTGAAACTATAGTAAAGAACAAAATTGTCAGACAAAGAGATGAACATAATTTTTTGGGGAAGAGTCAACATGGTTTTTGTTAAGTGAAATCATGCCTCACCAATCTACTAGAATTCTTTGAAGGCGTCAGCAAGCATGTGGACACGGGGGATCCAGTAGATATAATGTACTTAGAATTTCAGAAAGTCTTTGATAAGGTCCCTCACCAAAGGCTCTTAAGCAAAGTAAGCTGTCATGGGATAAGAGGGAAGGTCCTCTCATGGACTTGTAACTAGTTAAAAGATAGGAAACAAAGGGTAGGAATAAATGGTCAGTTTTCAGAATGGAGAGAGGTAAATAGTACTGTACCCCCAAGGATCTGTTCAACATATTCATAAATGAGCTGGAAAAAAGGGCTAAATAGTTAGGTGGCAAAATTTGCAGATGATATGGAACTACTCAAGATAGTTAAGTCCCAAGAAGACTGCAAAGAGCTACAAAAGGATCTGTTGCCTCTGGGTGACTGGGCAACAAAATGGCAGATGAAACTCAATGCTGATAAATGTGAAATAATGCACATTGGAAAACATAATCCCACTACACACATAAAATGGAGTCTAAATTAGCTTTTTCCACTTAAGAAAAGTCTTGGAGTCATTGCAGATAGTTCTCTGAAAACATCCACTCAATGTGCAGCAGCAGTCAAAAAAGCGAACACAGTGTTGGAAATCATTAAGAAAGGGATAGAAAATAAGAGAAAATATCATATTTCCTCTATATAAATCCATGATATGTCAACACCTTGAATACTGTGTGCAGACGTGACCGCCCTATCTCAAAAAAGATATACTGGAATTGGAAAATGTTCAGAAAAAGGGCAACAAAAATGAGTAGGGATAATAGAATGGCTTTTATACGGAGGAGGGATTAATAAGACTGGGACTTTTCATCGTGGAGAAGAGATGACTAAAGGGGCATATGATAGAGGTCTATAAAATCATCATGACTGGTGTGGAGAAAGCAAATAAAGAACTGTTACTTACTCCTTCTCATAACACAAGAACTGGGGGTCACCAAATGAAATTAATAGGCAGCAGGTTTAAAACAAACAAAAGGAAGTATTTTTCTACACAACGCACAGTCAACCTGTGGAACTCCTTGCCAGAGGATGTTGTGAAGTCCAACACTATAATAGGGTTCAAAAAAAGAACTAGATAAGTTCACGGAGGATAGGTCCATCAATGGTTATTAGCCAGGATGGGCAGGGATGGTGTCCCTCGCCTCTGTTTGCCAAAAGCTAGGAATCAGCGACAGGGGATGAATCACTTGATGATTACCTGTTCTGATCATTCCATCTGGGACACCTGGCATTGGCCACTGTTGAAAGACAGGATGCTGGGGGGCTAGATGGACCTTTGGTCTGACCGAGGATGGCCGTTCTTATGTACCTTGGAAGTGGAAGGTCCTGGCGCAGTTGGTACTGATGGGGTCTGCCAAGTCAGAGAATGCCACTTCTTGGCTGAGAAGGGGAGTTCAGAGCCTGCTTTTTAGTCACCTTCTTGGCAGAGTACTTTTTTGCCAGAGTGGGTGGAGAGGAACCTCTGTCAGATGCTGCCATAGAATACCATTGTTGGGGAGGGGAACGCAGAGGCCTCTTCATCATGAGGCACTTCCAAATGCAGGTTTCTCACCTTCCTGGCCTGGCCTTTCAACTTGTGGCAATCTGAGCACTTCTGCAAGATGTGTGTGTATCGCCAAGCAGCAGCCACACTATGAATGCCCGTCAGAGACCAGTACAGAGTCTGCAAGTAAGGAAGCATTTAAAACCTGGGAAGCTGGGCATGCCCCTCAGAGAAGGGTTTTCTCCCATGAGGGAGGGTAACAATGCTATTCTAAGGGGTGACTAACAACTGAAATTTAATTTCCTAATATAAGACAAAAAAAATTTTTTTTTTATAGAAAGAAAAGGTAAACCGTGAAAGGGAAGTAAGTATTAAACTAGCTAACAACTAGCTCTTAACTAAACAACTAGAAATCTAAGTTAGACTAAAGAAGCTAAAGTACCGAGGCATGGCTAAGTGCTTTGTATGAAACCGAGGGCAGAGAAGAGACTGAGTGGGGTTGGTCGCACAGTACTATAACTGCCTAAGACAGCGTGAGACGGGGGCAACGCATGTACGACCCAACCAAGCACTGCTACTACAAATCTCCCATTACTTGCACCAAGACACTCCTCAAAGAACATTTAGTTATTTTACACAAAGTGGAACAGCTTCAACAGGAAATACTGGGCTAAGCCCACCATAGAATTCTCCAGAGCCCTATGGTTAGGATACTCTCCTAAGATATGGAAGACCAGGGTTCAAATCTCTATTCCAAATAAGGCAGAGTGTGGGTTTGAACCCAGGTCTCTCATATCTTAGGTGAGTGCTCTAATCAGTACATTATGGAACCTAATGAGGGCACCCTACCACCTCATTTTTTTTGCACGAAAGATCAGCCCTAATTCCAGGAGAGGATACATGTCTGTGAATTCCAAGTGGAGAGAGGTGCCTAAGTCTCTCTGGATTGGGGCTTAGGCTACTGCTCTGTTCCTGACTAGCTTAGGTGGCTCCTTGATAAGAATTCTGGCTTTTGGGAACTCCGTTCTTAAGTAACTAATTCTCCCTGTGCATTGTATATGGAGCCTAGGTACCTAACTTTAAAGTGCCCTGCCACTTATGGGAACCAACAGCCTCAAGTCAGGTATTTCCAAGCTGAGCCTAAGTCCCCTTATGGATCTAGGACTGTATTTAAGCAGTTTGTGGTACAATATTTTTGAAAGAAACAAACTATTTGAACTGAAGGATTTACATTTTCCTACCAGCTGCTGCCTACTAAGAGCTTGCTGTAAAGTAATAATATCACCTAGCTTTAATATAGCACTTTTCATTGGGAGATCTCACACAACTAACAGGAGCTCAGTAAGTAAACTAAAAAATCTGCCCCAGCTCTAGAGCAGTAAAAATATATATCCTGTGAGAATTTCTTTTGGGGTGCTGTGGTGATTAATGTTTCCTGTGTTAAGTATCAGCATAAACTCTGTGTTAAATAGTATCAACACAAAATTACCACAAATTCTTTCCACGCTCAACTTTTGCCTTTACTAATGCAACCTCTCTCATATGAGAACAGAATTCATGTCATCAATTTAGTTGATGTTATACTCAGATTTTGGGTCATGTTCTAACATATTACACATACACTTCTATTTATGAATTTTGAAATTTAATTGGATGACTGGTAATGACTCTAAATAGTGCTGAATTATCTCATGTTCAGATCAATTCCTGAAAACCCAAATCATCCAGTTCTTACCAGCACTGTCATTTTGTGCTGTAACTAAGTCTACTTTTACAAAGGCCAGGAACTTATTCTACTTTTATAAACAAACAAGAGAAGCAATTCAAGGATGATGCTGGATAAGAAAATGCAAATAAAACTGCTTGCTCAGTCTTTAGTTATTGCAGCAACATACACCATAAAAACACCTAAAATAGATAAATTACAGTGTCTTGAAAATATATAGTAGGTTTTCTACTGGTGAGCAGTGGGCGATGAAGAAAATTATACTCCACTGCATCAGAAGGTAGCCTCCTATTAAGTCAGAGATAGCGGCAACTAAACAGTACAGGGAAGTCTCACATCCATCTATTTGTTTTTTTCAGCACATGAACAACCAATTTCATCTTGTAGTGCTCTCTTCTTCAATATTTGTCAGTTAAAAGGAAAGTCAAAGATGGTGACAACCTCCCCTGCTCCCTCAAACCAATATAGTAATACTTCTCTTTTTCTTTCCATCTCATGTGCTTGGACCAATCACACAACTTCTACTATATCACACATTTGATAGGCAAGGAAAATATATGTGAAATTACTCTGTAACGGGAAGGCTGCACCGAACTTCTTGAAAATACTGCCATACCCTTTGAATGCCTTATTACACTCACAAGACAAAAACTCAACAGCTGGTCAGCGGCAGCTGTACTAATACAATAAAAGTTTCTTATACATACTCAAAGCATTTTTAAGCTTTTATTTTCCTGTATCAAACTGATTATACCACATGCCTTCTCCTAAGGAACAAAACCTACAAAAGGTAGCGTCTTCTTCTATTTGCATGGCACACTTGGATGTCAAGTGGATTATCATGTGCCACTAGATCAAACGAATGGAAAAAAGTTATGCAAATCGACAGGTGTTAGACTTACTCACATTTAATTTTTTTAAGTGCAGATACAGAATGTGAAAGCTGAACTAGTTTAAATCTACAGATAGCACAATCTCAAAATGTAAATATGAAAACCTATTATGAAAGTTGCACATACACCTCTACCTCGATAGAATGCTGTCCTCGGGAGCCAAAAAAATCTTACCACATTATAGGTGAAACCGTGTTATATCGAGCTTGCTTTGATCCACTGAAGTGCACAGCCCCGCCACCCCGGAGCACTGCTTTACCGTGTTATATCCAATTTCGTGTTATATCGGGTCGCGTTATATCGAGGTAGAGGTGTAGATATTAATTGTCCATAACTATATGAAGATATATTATAAACTAAGAAAGAATTCATAATTAAAACAAGACCACATACTATTTCTTACTCAGATGTCGGCTACATAAAAATGTCACTGTGAAAAACTTTTAAAATAACAACACTGACAAATGACATCAATTCCACTGATAGTTAATTCTCTTGTTGATATACATCTAAACCCCTCTATTTCAAAATAAGTTTAAGACGGAATAAAACAGCTAAAATAAAACGAAGCACATAAGTGAAGGCCAAAGATTGCACAAGTATATTTATATATTTAAACTAGGGACAAAGAAAAAGGAAGAAAAGTAGTAAGATATCTAATTCATCACACAAACATTACGATGGTTTGGCGGTTGCACAGCAAGCCACCTTGATAGACTCACACACTGATGGAGATTAGAAAACAGTAGAGAATTGAGTGTGGGATATTAAAGCCAGTTTAGGACTTAAAAAAAAATTAAAAAAAATAGAAGTTTGGTGCTAGAAGCCCTCTCAACAGAGAGCAAGATAGATACAGTAAGAAGTAGGTTCTGGAAGAGATGGCAGCTGGTCAGTTACAGGCAGCTTGACAGCAAATAACAGAGCTGGGCTATTTTTTTTCTGTTACTAGAACTATTTATGAATTCAGGTTGAATTTTGGTCCACAGAATGGAAAAATGTCAAAACAGTTTGTTTTGCCCATTTTGAAATTAAACATTTTGACTTTTCATTCAAAAATAGCATTTCATTTGGAAATTTTGCTATTTAAAACAAAAAGGAGAACAAAAATATGGATGAAAAATATCTGAAATAGAACACTGAGAAAAAAGTGTTTTGGATTGAACTAATAATTTTGTTTCACCCAAATCAAATATTTTTCTTTTTTTGTTTCAGCAAGGAAAAAAATAAAAAAGAAAAGCATTAGTTTTGCTTCAAACCAAATAATTTTTTTTCCTGAATATTTTGGTCATCCTCGAACCAAAAAAATCAATTATTCACTCATCTCTAGTCAGTAATACTCATAGGTCCTGAGAGTAAGTTACTGAAATGTGAGACAGTTAGCGAAAGAAGTAGACTGGTAAAGTAGACCAAATCAGATAATCTTCCATCTGATCAGGCAGACAACTAAAAGAAGCCAACGCCAGAAGTTTTGAGAAAAATATCTAAGTATTTTAAGGAAAATAAAGGAAGAATAAGTGGTGGGGAGGGGACATTTTCTGCAACATGAAGAAAACAAAGAGGGGTGAGGCTAAGTTACCAGAACACACAGAACCTAAAGCTCACCCAGAGCTAAGAACAGAAAAGATATTTTATATCAAAACATATACAAGATCAGGAAACATCAATGAAGCTTAAAAATCCAGTAAAAGAAGAAGATTGACTGTTCCTGTTAATTTTTAAAAAACCAAGAGGATATCAGAGGCACTGATCACTCAACAAACACTTCTGAAGAAGACTAAGACAAATCTGAGATTTCCAGAGACACACCAAAGGAAGCAAAGAGAGAATATATATTGTACAGGTCTCTCACAACTTATGTGCATTTAACATGCGCGATTTCAGCTTTACGCTGAAAAGTCTGGAGTCCGGGAGGGGGCGTGGCCTCAAGTAGAAGAGGCATGGCCTCAAGATTTAAAGGTCCTGGGGCACCAGCTGGGGCTGGGAGTCCCAGGGCCTTTAAATCACCCAGGGGGCTCTCAGCTACAGAGGTGGTTGGTAGCCCCTGGCAAACTAAAGGGCCCGAGGCTCCAGCCACTCTGGAGCTCCGGGCCCTTTAAATGCCAGCCCCAGCCCGGCTGCCAAAGCTGCAGGTGGGATTTAAAGGGCTCCTCTGGGCTCCATGCCACAGCGGGAAGCCTGGTAGAGCCCTTTAAATCCCGCCTGCAGCTCCCGTGGCAGGATGGGGCCATTTAAAGGACTCCGCTGCAGCAGGAAGCCTGGCGGAGCCCTTTAAATCCCGCCTGCAGCTCCGGCAGCGGGAGACCGGGGGTAGGGGCATTTAAAGGGCTCCACCAGGCCCTGCTGTGGCGGGGAGCCCGGTGGAGCCCTTTAAATGCACCCCCCCACCCCGCCAGAGCTGCAGGCGGGATTTAAAGGGCTTGGGGTTTTGACTATACGCGGTTCTCGCTTTACGCAATAACCGCGGAACGGAACCCCCACCAAAGATGCGACAGACCTGTAGTGGCTTAACAAGTAACCTCACTGGGACTTGGCTGTATTTGACTGTACAAAGATTCTTTAACTATATAGTGACAAGCAAACTAGAAGTTAATTCCACCTGTGCTGTGTAATTTATACAGAATTAGTGCAATAATTTAGGTGCTTGTTTTGGAAGTTTATATAATCCTGTGCCATTAGCAGTTTTTATTTTGGAGATGACAAGTGGCACTCTCAATATGTGTGGAAGTCGCTGCTATGGCTCACATTCTAATAGTTGTACAATCTACCATTGTTGCAGAGTATGAGAATCTGTCCTTCACTGTAGGTTACAAGAACTAAGAAAGATATACCTTTTTGCAAAATAGCTGTTAAGTGCTCTCCTAGTAGTTGCTTTTCCACACAAGCAATTAGTAGTTTCCTGTGTAAGGCAAGAAAGAGCACATAAGAAATACTGCACAGTTTAAGGTAATTACTCTCTTATCAGGATGCATGTGTGAATAACTCCCATTATTACATGACAAAATATTGAACATTTACAGTTTATTCTAATTTTGCAGTCTGTATTTTACATAAACAAAAAAATTCTAACAGGAATAAACTCAAGATAAAATACTGCAAAAATATATGCAATTAAGAAATGGAGATTCTAATTAAAATGTTACTTTAAAAAACAAGCTCTTGCTATTATTCATAATACCTTAAAATTAGATATTAAAAATTAGAACAGTTTTAAAGATTCTTATTTACTTTTTATTTTGATAGAAAAAGAGATGGTTCTAAGCTGGAACCTCAAAACCAAACAACCCAGGTTAGTGTGGTTCAAAATTCCAACCCAAATTCTGAACTAAGGTTTCATGGTTATAGAAGCACACTTGTGAGCTGAACTAGAACCCCATATCAGACCACCAAACTCTGGGAGAAGATATTAAACTTGGTTCTGAATTTTGCAATGCAGACTTATCTCTACTTTCCACCTAAAATGCAGCTTACTTACTTACTGCATTTGACTAAGACTGGTCAGGTTCCTTTTCTGGCTTTTATGGATTAGTAAGGTGGTGCAATGTTTCGGTTGAAAATATTGCAGAGCAATATTCTGCAATTTTTCAACAAAAAAATACCCCAAAGCAAAACAAAACACCCAAATCCTGGCTTTACACTAATATATTGTAAGCTGACAAACCACAGAATAACTGTATTGGTCTTAAGTTTTAGAAAATATGTTTTTACAAAACCTAATATATAAGTTTAAATTAATCTGACATTATTCTTGATATGCAGTGTTGCTGTAGTCATGCAGGTCTCAGGATATTAAGACAGTACTATCAGCACTTCACCTACCTTGTCCTCTATTATTTCTAATGTTATTTTTGTGCCTGAAGGATCATATCTATTCCAAGTACAAATCTAATGTTAAATTTTTTATTTTTTTAAATATTCTTGCTGCCCCCTTCACATATCTAGAAGAGTGGTAAACTCTGAGATATGAGGATCACTAAAGGAGACTGACTTCAGATCCCGCAAATGCTGCTTCTTTAAAGGATCAAAGGAAATCAGTAATGATTTATACAAGGCTCTCTCATTTTTCCTTCTCAGAGCTCTCTGGCCCCCAGTGGGCCCAGACTTTCATCCTGAGCCAAGACAGAAGCCAGGACCCACAATAAGTTTCTGCACAGACTAGCCTTGCTAGAATTCCAGGCTACTCTTTATTTGGGCTTCACTTTAAAGCCATGATTGTGCAAATACTTATGCATGTTCTTAAATTCATATATGTGAGTAGTTCCATTGACTTTGATGAGACTAACTGTGGAGTAAATAATATTAATCAACCTGCAAGTAAGTATTTGCAGGATCAGAATCACAGTTAGTATTTTATAATATATCGCAGCTGTCTAAAAAAATATTTTCGTTTGCATTATACATACATTATCTACTGCAATCTATGTTGTAATTTTAAGTAATGAGAAACAACAGATATACTTTAATAAAGTCATCATTGTAACACAGTCAAATGCCAAATATAGCCTAGAACACTGTTAATAAAAGTGGACTGCCATTTTAAATAGAGCTCATGAGTGAGGATACCTAACAGTTTCATTAGGCAAAAAGCACGTTCCCTTCCCTCAGGCAGTTAGAGCTAAATGTCATTATCAGAGCATGAATGGTTAACCTGAACTACTGTTCTGAAAGTCCAAATGATACATTATATAATAACTCAAAAATTTCAAAAACCTCAAACTCATATTGCTAGATCTTTCCAGATGTTTTTCTCTCCCACTTTTTTCTTGTTATTGTGCATTTTAATTTTAATCAAGATATGCAGCCTTTGCAAAACAAAGTTTGTTACAGATAATCTCATTATTACCCTTTTAGATACTATTGAAATAATTCTGCCTTCTTTCGAACCATGGATAATCACATTACTTTATGAATGGATAGCACGCAGGTTTAGCCTACAGTGCAAATGGAAGAAAAATTGTACTCACTGCGTGCTGTGGTCTAAATATGTTATCACTCGATCTCCTTCTTCTTCTAAACGTTTGTTAACGTGGTGAAGATATTCTGGGACCTAGCAAAGGAAAAGAATGCAATGATTTCATTAGTGAACACAAAGGAGTATGACATATGCATAACCTTTTTATCATGACAATTATCTTAACTATACATTAGCAGAGTACTGACAAGATAGGATTATTCCATCCTTAATTTCTTCTCTAATGCTAAGAGAGACGAGTGTGACATGGCAATTTACATCAGTGTCATGTAGACAGTTGCTTTCAGAATATTTGCAGTGAGTCAGTTAACTTTCACAGCTTTCATTTGGGAGAGCCAACACATTTATATTAACTAGGGGACATTTATTTGTTTTACATTTTGGAAAGTGTCTAAATTCGTGGCCAAAACAGGACAGTATCGCTTTAACCCAAAAGAATAGAAAATACAATTGACTTAGTCTATTGAGTAAATAAGCCTTTTTTAAAAACTCAACTGTTTAATTAGGTATTAATCAAAGAAAAAATGGAATGACATTAAAGGACGCACATTACAATTTATTGGGTGAAGTAATGTTGACAATACCCCCGTAGCTCTTACTATTGTGCTCTCCAGCAGCATGATTGTAGATAGCCCAAATTTCACTGAGTTATCTCACTTCTAGTCATGCACTTAAAGCAGTGCTTTTCAACCTTTTTTCATTTGCAGACCCCTAAAAAATTTCAAATGGAAGTGTGGTCCTTTCTGGAAATCTTAGACATCCGTGGACCACTGACTTAAAGATACTTCAAAGCACTGGATTCAATTCTCCCTCTCAGATACACCAATGCAGCTCACACTGCAGTACATGGAGTTTAACGTGTGTACCTCAACACAGAATTGGGCCCCACGGTCTTTAAATTAATTCCCAGTGCTCATTAACACTGTGTATTTACCTCTCTTTCTTGCATTAACCTTTGGCCCTCTGCTGCATATAAACAATTTGTCTCCTCCAAAAACTTTTGTTCAAATGATTCCTTGTAAACCTAGGTAAAAAATGAAATTATTAATTTACTTACTTATTAACCTCATGCTTAAGGCTCGCTTTTTTATTTTTAGTTGTCAAGATGAAAAAAACAAAATATCCCATGACACAAAATTGTCTGTCCTCAAGGAAAGTGCCACTGACACTACTGGATAATGAAGTTCCTGGTTTATTTGTATAATAAGTAAAGAAGGGGATTGGTCCTGCTTTGAGCAAGGGGTTGGACTAGACCCTTCCAACCCTGATCTTCTATGATAAACTGCACTCATGTCTGTATGAATGACCAACTGCAATGGGAGCTTTCCCACACCATATCGTAAGTGTGCTTCAATCAGGGATTCAGTGTCTGATTTGTCTAAATCAATAGGCTTCTGTTTAAAAATCACACAGATAGGCACCAGTAGCCAATATAAAACAATTATGGGACTCCAGTCCAGTTGAGTTTGATCCTCCTGCCAGCATTCTTGCTGCAAATGCAATAGCTCCAAATTAGTGAAATCACAGCAAAGCACTGGTAACTCCTTTTTGGTGAAATGCTTGGACTAATCAGGAACACTGTCTCCAAAATAATCTTCATCCAAGCAATTTGGGGTCTGTCATCTTGCTTTGGCTCACTGAGATAAATGAGGTGCAGATGAACTGGACTATCCTTTCCCTCTTCAATGTCTATTACTGAACTAGAGGGGATTCAAAGAAGAGTAACAGGAATAATCAAGAGCAATGAAACACCGTCATATTAAAAGAAATTGAAAAGCCTGGGACTGTTTACTTTGGAAAGAAGACTAGTAGAGAAAACAGGATAAAAGTATACACAATAATTCATGGCCTGGAAAAGGCAAATCAGGAGCTTTTGTTCTCCCTGCCTCATAACAAGACCTGGGGGCATTCACTGGAATTAAAAAAAGGTGAGAAATTCAAAACCAATGGCAGGAAATTTTTTCATATAATGTGCAATTAAATCGTGGAACTCACTGCCACAGGAAGTTGCTGAAGCTTAACAAGATTTGTATGGATATCAAAAATATCTAGTTATGAAAATGAATGATAAATTTTGTTGAAGTGAAATTAAATGTCATGCATCAGAGTTTAGTTATTATATTGCCTGGGAGATATCAGCACCTGGCTGAAGAGCCACTGGCTGAAGCTAGGCTCAGGCAAGACAGGGCAATGCCAATTGAGAGAAAAGCACTCTGAAAACTTGTTGCCACTGTAACATCAACCCACCATGGAGGGAATCTGCCCTCAGACTGTCAGACTCCTCTCTATAATGTACACTGAAGTTGCCACAGCTGTGAAAAACACCCTCTATATCTACAAGTAGCCAGACAGACCGAAGCCCACTCTGATCAAATTCAGACTTGATCACAGGAATACATTATTTTGTAAGTTTTAAGTTTTACTACTACAAAATGACTACTTACAAATGTTGAGAATGCAGCAGCCCACCAATTCATCATCCCAGCTCCAGTTCTTTACATTGGCTCCCTGTTGAAAAGCGACTCAAATTCTATGTTTCATTCCTTATCTTCAAAACCTTCCAGCAGAACTGGCCCAAACTATATAAAGGGACACCTCCACTTTCTGGGATCATGACCTCATGCAGTCACACTGCTTTGGAACAGTAAGCCTCAAGAATGAGAGTAATGTGAGCAGAAAACAGAACTTTCTCAGCAGCTGGCCTTCAACTACAGAACTGATATCTAAGGAAATCAGGATGAACAGCAGCCTCACTGCTTTCAAACAAATTGTAGAACTCATTTCATTAACTTGGCTTTCACTTAATAACCAACCTTTTTCTGTGGGGCTGTGGAGGGAGAAACAGCAATCCATGTTTATTTACTGGAGAATCTACAAGGATTTTACCTATTATAGCAGCAGCCATGGTAAAAATACCTAGATTACAGGCTATCTAGCATAGAACTAGAAGTATCTGTTTGAAATAATTCAAAGGAGAAAATTGTATCTAAATGCACACATGATCGGAAGAAACCAAGGGGGTATATTTAGCCTTGTTTAGCAAAGATAAAAAAAAACTACTGTTAAACCCTCGCCTCTTAAAAATCTGACAGACATAAAAAAGGTGATGCAGCTGTGAATACCTGGGCTAAGAAAGGGGAGAGCTCTGGCAAACGAGAACACAAGCCAGATCCACATCTTTCAGCATGGACATTCATGGAGCGTTACATTGTCTAAAGACAATGACTGACAGAAGCTTATCTTCACCCACTGTAACTACCTCAAAAGAAGGAGCATTACGTATTTATTTTCCAGATATACCAGAGCCCATTATGGATGACAGTTAGGAGGCTTAGCAGGAAAGGCAGATTGGCTTTGCAGTGCCTTATCAGAAAATGAAAGTTATTGTTTTTGCTCTTACCCTTCCCCTAATATCTCAGACATATTTAAATACCCTGTGAACAGAGAATACTTAACTAAACTAAGGCAATCCAAGCTAAAGAATTTCCTAGAAGGATGAAAGGAGGCTCATGACCTTTGTTCTACCAAAACCAGAATGGACAGCATGACTGGAATGCTGACAGGAGGCTCAAGTTTACTTGAATAAAATGTGCAAAAATTATTAGTCCACTTGGTCACTCATGCCTATTCAAGTATAATCCAAGGGAAAATCCATGAAATTACAGTCTGACTGCATCCATACAGTGAATGCTTGGACTTCACGCCCAATCTTTTTTGGCAGTCTCTTAGGGTACGTCTACACTGCACGATTATTTCGAAGTAGTTTAAACCGATATTACAAAACCGATGTTATAAAATCGGTTTTGCGCGTCCACAATGCGATCACAAAATCGATTGCTTGCGTCCATGGTCCAAGGCTACCATCGATTTAAGGAGCGGTGCACTGTGGGTAGCTGTTCCTCAGCTATCCATAGTTCCCACTTCCGTGTTGAGAGCACAGTGCCTGATGGGGCAGAAAACATTGCCCCGGGTGGTGCTGGGTACAGCCTCACCCCTCCTTTGTGAAGGCAGCAGACAACCCTTTGGCGCCTTTTTCGCGGAGTGCATTGAGCAAACGCATAGCACAGCAATCATGGACCCTGAGATCACAAACGGTATCCTGACCGTTGTCAACACCTCGCGTACTCTCGTGCTGACTATACTGAACAATGAACTGCAAAGGCAGGAGGAGAGGAGGAGGCAGCTATTGCTGAGCGGCGAGGACAGCGATGACGAGATGGAGGCAGAATTCTCCATAACCGCTGGCCCCAGCGTTTTGGAGCTACTGCTATTAACGGGGCATCTTCTACCCATTGAACGCCGAATTTGGGCACGGGAAACAAGCACAGACTGGTGGGACCGCATTGTTTTGACGGTGTGGGACGATTCGCAGTGGCTGCGAAACTTTCGCATGCGTAAGAGCACTTTCTTAGAACTTTGTGACATGCTTTCCCCTGCCCTGAAACGCCGTAATACAAACATGAGAGCAGCCCTCACAGTGGAGAAGCGAGTGGCAATAGCCCTCTGGAAGCTTGCAACGCCAGACAGCTACCGGTCAGTCGGGAATCAATTTGGAGTGGGCAAATCTACTGTGGGGGCTGCAGTGATGCAAGTAGCCAAAGCAATCGTTAAGCTGCTGCTACGAAAGGTTGTGACTCTGGGAAACGTGCAGGTGATAGTGGATGGCTTTGCTGCAATGGGTTTTCCGAACTGTGGTGGGGCCATAGATGGAACCCATATCCCTATCTTGGCCCCAGAACACCAGGGCACCCAGTACGTGAACCGCAAGGGGTACTTTTCAATGGTGCTGCAAGCACTGGTGGACCACAAGGGACGTTTCACCCACATCCACGTGGGATGGCCAGGAAGGGTTCATGACGCTCGCGTCTTCAGGAGCACTAGTCTGTTTAAACGGCTGCAGCAAGGGAATTACTTCCCAGACCAGAAAATAACCGTTGGGAATGTTCAAATGCCTATAGTTATCCTGGGGGACCCAGCCTACCCTTGATGCCATGGCTCATGAAGCCATACACTGGCAGCCTGGACAGTGGTCAGGAGCTGTTCAACTACAGGCTGAGCAAGTGCCGGATGGTGGTAGAATGTGCATTTGGCCGTTTAAAGGGTCGCTGGCGATCATTACTTACTCGCTCAGACCTCAGCCAAACCAATGTCCCGCTTGCTATTGCTGCTTGCTGTGTGCTCCACAATCTTTGTGAGACTAAGGGGAGAGACATTTATGGCTGGGTGGGAGGCTGAGGCAAATCACCTGGCCGCTGAGTACGAGCAGCCAGAGACCAGGGCGATTAGAAGAGCACACCTGGAGGCGCTGCGCATCAGAGAAGCCTTGAAAACGAGTTTCAGCACGGCCCAGGGTACGGTGTGACTCTGTTTGCTTCCCCTTGATGAACCCTCCGCACTTGATGGACTTATTCAGTGTAAGCAACCCACCCTCCCCCCTTTTCATTACAGGTTGGCGAAGGAAATAAATTCTGTATCGTTTAAAAATCATTTATTATTCATTAAAAGTAATTATGCATCTGTTAAAAATCATGAGTTTTTCCTTACTAGATTTCCCTGTAAGCAACCCACCCTCCCCCTTTCGATGTATTCTGTATTACAAAGGAACTATAAAAAAAGGCAGAGAATTAGGAAGGTGTCCCTGGCTGCTGTGCTTTGGAAGGAGGGGAAGGGAAAGGCTATTAAGCACATTGTAGCGTAATTACAGCCTTTTCCTTGAACTCTGCAGGGGTGTGGAGGAGTAGGCGGGTGCAGAAAGCCTTCCCCACGCGTTCTTACACGTCTGGGTGAGGGAGATATGGGACGTGGGCTTGCAGGGAGGTTATACAGGGGCTGCAGCGGCACTCTGCTACTGTGCTGCTCTTCCTGAAGATCCACCATGCGTTGGAGGATTTCAGTTTGAGAACGCAGCAGATCCAGCGTTGCATCTCTCCAACGCTGGTCTTCCTGCCTAGCCCTCTCAGATCGTTCACTGGCATCTTTCCTGTACTTTGCTACCACATCCTTCCAATCATTCTGTTTATCCCTCTCATTGCGTGTTACTTCAATAATTTCTGTGAACATTTCATCTCGCGTCTTCTTCTTCCTCCGCCGTATCACAGCACGCCCTCGTGATGGCATAGGGACTTCAGAGAAATGTGCAGCTGCATGGGGAAGGCAAACCAGGGTGATAAGTATGTGGAAAGATACCTTTTACAGAGCAATGATAGTACTCTTTCACATAGAACACTATCCACCTTACAGAGCACATGTGATCTCTATACAAGGTCGCATTTTGTATCGTTTAAATATTCAGTGTCTGTGTGACTGGTGTGGCACACACAGACGCAGGTACGGCCAACCGTACGTCCACGCGGCGATGGTAAGTGAGGCTTTAAAATTTTGACTTCTCCGCCGTTCATATACACAGTGATCTATATGATGCCTTGCTCCTGTTAAGAGGAACCTGCAAAGCCCAAACCCCCTCTTTCACATCCACCAACAGCGCATGGCTCCTATCATATACGATCGCTGCTAGTGATCACCCTACATCACCCCCCGCAGCGCGTTGCTGGTAGCAGGGAAGAATCCTGCTTGCCAGACGCTGAAAACTCGTCGCTATCCCTCCCTCCCATCCCCCCGCTCTGGCCAGTAGCAAAATCGCCATGTCTGCCCCCTATTTACATTCCTGATGTTCTACAAGGTAACAATGGATGATATCTCTCTCCTGACAATAGCACCGCAGGAGGCAGATCGTTTGTTTATGCAATGCCTTCAGTGCAATGCCTTCAATGCCTGCAGTACCAAATGTCTTGCAAAATGCATGGCGTTGAAAGTTACCTACTATGGGGGAACGGAGAAGGCTGTCTTGGCCAGAAATGTTCTCATATAGCATAAGGGTTTTTGAGTTCCTCCACGATCGATTCATGGAGATTAATTTGGAGGATTTTCGCTCCATCCCCAGACATGTTAACGAAATTTTCCTGTAACAGTAATGGCTGCGACTGCAGCAAAAGCCCTGGTGTCAATGCGATCTAAAAAACCGTCTTGTTTTAATCCGTGTTTGGTACAGAATGAAGGGACACTTACCGGAGGTCGCTTCCATGGCTTCACTGTCTGGGCTTCTCGCTTGGGAGCGCAGGGACTGTAATTCTTGGGTCTCAAAAAGATCCTGGCTGTTGGGGTTTACGGACTGCTGTGTGCTATCACCACGGTCATCTTCATCCTCAAATTCGTCTCCATCTTCCCCCTCGGCTACATCCTCAGAAACACTTGATATTTCAATCCCAAAGTCTGAATCCACGGACAGGGGTGGGGCACTGGTAGCGCTGAACCCCAAAATTGCATGTAGTTCAGCATAGAAGCGGCATGTTTTCGGCTCAGAGCCTGACCTTCCGTTTGCTTCTCTGGCTTTCTGGTACCCTGTCTAAGTTCCTTCACTTTCACTCGGCACTGAAGGGAGTCTCTGCTGTGCCCTTTATCAGCCATAGACTTTGAAATTCTTTCAAAAACTTTTTCATTTCGTCTTTTGGAACGCAGTGCTGTGAGCACTGAGTCCTCACCCCAGATAGCGATCAGATCCAGAACCTCCTGTGTGGTCCAAGCTGGCGCTCTTCTTCGATTATCAGGAGACTGCATTGTGACGAGTGCAAATGAGCTCTGTGTGGTCACCTGTGTGTGTGCTGACCCTCACGGTGGACAATCAGGAAATGGAATTCAAAAGTTCGCGGGGATTCAGGCTTTTTCCTGTTTACCTGGCCAGTGCATCACAGTTTAGTGTCCGATGCTATCATGAGTGCCCCTGTGACAATGGTTCTGAAACCCAAATTGGGAGTGGCTCACTTGGGGCAGAGTCAATCGCTCCCTTCTGGTTTCTAAAAATTGAGTATGTCCTGCCTGGACTGTCATAGCCACGACTGCCTGCCTCCAAGTGCCCCCCCCCCCGGTTTATGTCACGAATAAGTCTATGTTTCTTATTCTTGTATTCCTCACGACTGCATGACAAATGGGGGGTGGGCCCTGCCACGGTAGCTGCGGAGGGTTGGGAGAGAGGTGAAGCAATGGTTGCGGTTCTTGCGGGGAGAACCCCTGTTAATACAGCCACGGAGTAGCTGCGCTCTTCTAATACACTTGACTCTTCTTCAGAGGAGTAGCCGTGTTAGTCTGGATCTGTAAAAGCAGCAGAGAATCCTGTGGCACCTTATAGACTAACAGACGTCTGTTAGTCTATAAGGTGCCACAGGATTCTCTGCTGCTTTGACTCTTCTTGTAGTCAGGACTGACTCTATTTTTAGACAGCATAAGGGAGGGATTGACTCAGTGGCCAGTGAGTCAATCCCAAGTTTGCTTTTGCGTTGCGCCCCGGCTGATTTTAGCCAGGGGCACTCATGATAGCAGCGGACAGTTCAGAGAAGGAGAGATAACCGTCATGTCATTGCCAGTTTTCTCTGGCAGTAGACGGTACAGAACGACTGGTAACCATCTCTGCTATCATTGCAAAAGCAATTGAATGCTGGTGTGTAGCGCTCGAGTGTCGCCTCTGTCTCCACGGCATCTAGTACACAAATGGTGACGGGAAAAACAAAAAGCCGACGGTCTCTAGTGCTGCCGTGCTATTTGTTTCTGCAAGGGCAATCCAGGAGAAAAATGTGCGAAAGGACTGTCTGCTGATGTTTTCCCCCGGAGCAAGGAATGACTGACGACATTTACCCAGAACCCCCCGTGACCATTAACATTAGCATCAGGGGCCGGGGGATCATGGAGGACGGAAAGGGGGTGCTGAGGACTCCCGCTATCCCACAGTCCTCAGCAGTCTCGTAAAACTATTTGCATTCTTGCTTAGCGCCCAGTGTCTGTAGCTTACAACACGGTGTCTTTTATGGTTCACGGAACAGCTATTCAGTTTCTTTCCCCTACCCCAGCACGAGAAATGAAAGTTAAATAAAGCAATCCTTGAGTACTTACAATGTCACCCTCTTTGTACTGAATGCTACTGATAGAGGCGAATCTGCAGCACTGAAGAGCATTAGAGCTTTGCACAGTGGCAGTATCATAACCAATGAAGTTAATCTGAGGTGTGATTATTGCTACTTGAAAATCCGCTCTCTCCCCCTTCCTGGTGGTAGATGGTACAGTACTACTGTAGACAGCAGAAACTGTTACCATCTCCCCTCTTTTTGTTACACTCACCAGTAAATGGGACAGAACGGATAATAACCCTGTGTAAATTTTTGAAAGGAAAATGGGGATTAACTCACTTGGGACTGAGTCAATCCTGCCCTTTACGGTTAATAAAAATAGAGTCAGTCCAGACAAGAATAGGATACAGTGTATTTAAATCAGTGTCAGCAGCTGCAGCTGCTCCGCGTCAGTATTCACAGAGGGAGCCGCTGCAAGTAACGCAACCGTTGCTTCCCACCTACCTGGGCTACCACAGCAGTGCCCCCCCCCCCATTGTTGGCATGATGTTATGAAGAATGCATGAATAAGAATCACAGAGTAGTTACTGAGATCAAATGAGGGGAGGGAGCCACCATGGGCTATGACAGTCCATGCAGTTCAGAATCTTTTCTTTACGCAAGAGAGGAAGGGGTCTGATGAAGCTCAGCCCCCAGGTGATAAGATGAAGACAGTTACCAGGCGTTCTGTACCATCCACTGTCAGAAAAAGGGAGTCATTCCCATTTTCACCCCGGAGCCCCCGGCCACACTCAGCCAGGAGCACTCACTGGGCGGCCGTCTACCCCTGGGGAGGGGCAGAGGAGCGGATACTGCTCTTCACCGCAGCAGCATCGCGTCTGCCAGCAGCATTCAGTACACAGAGGGTGACATTTACAGTACTCAAGGAATTATTTATTTCACTTTTGTTTACCGTGCTGGAGGGGGGAAAAAACTGACGAGCTGTTCCGTGAACCACGCAAGACACCGTGTATTACGCTGCAGACATTGGGCGCGCAGCCAAAATGCAAATAGTTTTTCAGAGACCGCTGT
Organism: Chelonoidis abingdonii; assembly: GCF_003597395.2. NCBI lineage: Eukaryota > Metazoa > Chordata > Testudines > Testudinidae > Chelonoidis > Chelonoidis abingdonii. The sequence continues at coordinate 259,625,811 of NC_133769.1, forward strand.
GGAGACTGGTAGCTGTAGTCCTCATTACCCCCTCCCTCCCTCCATGACCATCCGTTTGAGTGTCTGGCTTCCCGTTACGGTTGTCACGCACCGCTGTGTATCCTGTAGTTTATATTTTTCAAACGCTTTGGCATTTCCTGTTCTTTAACGGAGCTCTGATAAAAGAGATTTGTCTCACCATACAGCGATCAGACATCTGTATCTCCCGTAAGGTTCAATGCAGGAGCTACTTTTGCATTTGAACTGCATCGCCACCCCGTGGTGATCAGAGCTGGACACGTGAAAGCAGGAAATGTCACTGTAAAGCTCTCGGGGATTTCCCTGTTTACCGCACTCCGCATCCGAGTTCGGATTGCGGACCAGAGCGGTCAGTGGTGCACTGTCCTGCCTAGAATAATAGGCAAGTGTAATAGAGATCCAGTGTATCAGAGAGCACAGGTGCTCCGTGTCAGTATTCACAGGGGTTGCCCCTGCAAGAAGCGCACCCGTTGCTTTCCTCCTCCCTCAACCTTCCTGGGCTACCGTGTCAGTGCCCCTCCCCCGTTTGTGTCATGAAGTTGTAAGGAATACAAGAATAAGAAACAGAGACTTGTTAGTGAGAGAAAATGATGTCGGGGGGGAGGCACTTGGAGGCAGCCTCCCCGGGGCTATGACAGTCCAGGCAGAATGGACTCTATTTTTAGACACCATAAGGGAGGAATTGACTCATTGCCAAGCGAGTCAATCCCAAATGTGATTGCAAAAATTTTCAGCCCCCAGTTTCAATGATTAAGCTTGTTATTAGCCGTTCTGTCCTATCTACTGCTAGCAGGTAGCATAATGTTGCCCTCGATGTTGAGAATTTAGGCATGGGTTCTCCTGGATGGTGGGCAGGTCCTGCAGCACCATCTCTACCACCAGAGAGGAGGAGATGGAGAGGAGCGGATACTGCTCTTCAGTGCTGTAGCGTCCCGTCTACCAGCAGCATTCAGTACACATAGGGTGACATAGAAAGTAGTCAAAATGATTTCTTTACCCTTTTTTTTCACGTGGTGGTGGGGGAAAGAAACTGAGGAGCTGTTCCCTGAACCACGCCAGACACTGTGTTTGACCCTACAGACATTGGGAGCTCAGCCAAGAATGGAAATAATTTTCAGAGACTGCTGTGGACTGTGGGATAGCTGGAGTCCTCAGTACCCCTCCCTCCCTTCATGAGCGTCCATTTGAGTCTCTGGCTTCCCGTTACGCTTGTCACGCAGCGCTGTGTATCCTGCAGTTTTTTATTCAAATTAACTCGATATTAATGACGACGTCGTGTAAACGGATACAGCGTTAAATCAGTATATCGGCCATTAAACCGATTTAAAGTCGCAGTGTAGACCTGGCCTTAGAGAGGCCAGAATGTGGTGATAGGTTTTGTGATGTAGACCCTTTTCCACTGTGATCTGGACTAAGCCCAAATTCTTTTACTTATGCCAATGATATATATTTTTGTTACTACGTTTAATCTGGGTCAGGATTAAATGGAAAAAAAAAGACTTTTCAATCAATTAAAGGCCACATATTTTAATATAGAATTACACTGTTTAAAAATACAAATATGAAATCAATCCAGTAGCTGGAGAACATTGCAACATTGTCTCACGCTAGAAACTCAGATCTGGAAGCAGTCAATTTTCTCACTACCAGGACTGAGACCTGCCTTTGGGTACATGCTCCATGAGAAGGATTTGGTCCCATTTATAGCAATTTACAGTGGACGTATATTATTTGGGAGCTGCATACCCATGATTTACGAATTACAATTTAAAACCTCTGCTGACCTATGTTGGTCATTGCCTACAGTTGGAAAAAAAACAGAAAGCAAAATGGCCTCATTCAGAGGACAAAAGGAGAAGAGAATGACGGAGTAAGCGAAGACGGGACACAGCCAAGGAGATAACTTTTTGTCTATTGTAATAATGAGTTCTCAAATACTTTCAACGGATAAGTTTAGATTTGCTGTTGACACACACTGACAGTGAAAAACAAAAAGGAGCATTTCAATACAGTGCAACCAATTTTTTTTTGAAAGAAAAATCAGTACTAGATTTTCCCCAGATTTTTTGGTTGGAGAAGAGCGACAAGCATGGGTGTTGCAGCTAATACAGCCATTTACTTGTATCACCCAAAGGAGCATCCCTATTTAAGCTTCTTTTATAAATGTGTGTCAAGCCATCCAAATTAGTTCATACCCAATACATTTGCAGCAATACTGTGTTTACATGATAAATACAAGGAGGAGCCAGCAAAGATACAGGCACGTTAATCCAGATACAGTATTTTTAAGTGTATTATTAGAGACTTACTACAGGATGAATTAACCTTGTTAAAAATCTCACTAAACTAAAACTTCAATCTAGCCACTGGTATGAAAAAAGAATAAATGACATGCTCGATTTTATTTTACTGAATAATTTATTAGAATACAATTTTAGTGGAAAATTAAGCAAACTATAGACAGACACCGAACAGTTATATGTACAGCTACTAAACTTAATCATGATCCTAAAAATATGGTTTTAATTCCAAAGCACATTAATTAGAAAAAAGTTACTCCTGTAGGACACAAAAGAATTAGAAAGGTCCACAATTTGTGTCTGCCTTTAAATGTGGCAGCTATTAGTAAGGTTTGCTATTCTTACCTGTAGATCAGACAGCATGCTTAACAGACTTCGTAACAGGCTTCTGTCCACAGTTTCACCATTGCGTTCCCGTTCAATCAGTAGGAGGATTCCATCAATGGTCTTGTTTTGAACTAGTTTATCACTAATAATGTGCTTTCTAAAAAGCTCTAGCCCCATATCCCTGTGTAAATATTGAAAATTAATTAAAAAAATTAGAAATATAGCTTGATTTATATAATATTCCCAGAAAAAAACTGATCCCACACATTATTTAACTCCACACATTTATAGGGAATTTTACAGAAATGAAAGATGTTACATGTGTTACATACACAAAACAAAATAATTGTGGGGGGAAAGTAAAGTTTAATCTTTACAAAAACAATAAGTTCACATTCAACAATTATGTCAAGCGCATACTTACACAGATACCTACCATATAGAAGGAAGCAATGAATTCTGAAGCACGTATGTACGATCCAAAAATAAGAAAATGCTTCTAATCATGATCTGCAAAATGTAAAACACTGACTGAACTAATTTGCTTGTTTACCAGCACACAGGATTATATTTTATATTAGAACCTGTGTTTGTGTAATTAAGATGTCTTACAAGTCAATTAACTTCATTTTTGCATGTGTTAAATCAGATTTGTATAAAAGTAAATTTTTAAAATTGTAGACCTTGATAGCAGTACTACCTAACCACAAACTGTATTATAAGATGTATCCCAAATAATTCCAAACTCTGTAGTCAATTTTAAGAGCTATTAAGATTGTTTATCGTCTTGCATTATTTCTACTCTTCAACCACCCAAGAAGTGCACCAATACACTTCCAATGCACACCATGCTGTGGTGTACTGCTATTAATTAGACATTAAAAATGTATTTTTAAAAAGCAGTTTTATGATAGGAAGAAAGTGGGTTATGCAACATATCCATTGCCTATGAAAATCAGTTCCAGTAAAATGATGAGAAAATATGGGAAGGTTATAAACACTTCTCACTATCAATATGAATATATCTGATGCCTTAATTTTGCCATATCTCTTGCTTAAAAAAAAATTCTCTAGGTTATTTAGACCCCTTCCACCTCACTCCTCATCCCCCATTAACGGAGCAACAGTTTCACATCCAGCAACCAATTTTAACTCTTATAAAAAGAATTAAATATGGAAAATTGGCCTCTTCCCATCTTAGATTTCATGCTAGAACATACATTAGAGGTGGCTAAAGAAGCCACACACTGAAACCTGGAACTCTTGAGAGGCAGGGGAAGAGAGAGAGAGAAGTTTAATACTGACATCTTCTTTCCTTTTCACTTTCTTATAGGCGTGGTTAATATTTATTGACTGAAAAATCTTCCCACTGGAAAATGTGGTTTAGTCTAAACATCTTTTCACAAGAAAGCTCCAATTTCAACAATTTTTCTTCAGTTTTCTGACTGGAATTTTTTTTTTTAATTCTGTTGAATAGAAACACACTTTCTTAATGTTTAAGAGGAAAGCAGTAAATAAGTCGGGGGTCTTCCCCTTCTACCTTTTCTTTTTTTAAACCAGTAGAAAAAAGGGAAAAGTAAAAGAGAGAAAGGAGAATAAAACCTCCAAATGGAAAAAAAAATCCAATCATTTTTAGTTTTCATAAACCAAAGCAAAATGACATTTAAAGTTGAAATGACAATTTTCGTTTCAGAATAGTATGTGAAAACTAAATTAAAGACTTTTCTTTTGTTTAGAAAATTCCCATGAAAACCTTTGAACGGTAATTTTTCCTGCAACATTTTTAATTTGTGGAGCAGGAGTGCAGAGATTGGAGTTTCCAACCAGTTTGTTCCTTAATCTTCCTAACTGCCCCTCTGCCATCCCTGTAAGCTGCCATTACCTTGTCTTTTAAACATTATAAGTAATATGGAGAATTAAGAATACTTCATTAGTGTGTGATTCGTGCCCCAATGTCCTATATCACATTTTTCCCTGTGAAGATATCAAAACCAATTTGAGTGAAATTATCCATGTGAGTTTAATGTTTTCTCTGTTCTTTCAATGTTAACTTTGAACCCTTCTGATTTTACAGGTTGGAGAAACACCCAAACACTGTTAAATGCTGCCTAAAAGCAACCAGGAAGTACCCAGAAAAAAAATTGCAAGTGGAGGATAAGCGCAGACCCCCTTACTGTTTGGAGTGAAAATATATATAAATAAATGAATAAATTAAAAAAATTGGGGGAAGGTGTTTTGATTTTTAAGAAAATTATTTTTCAGTCAAGGCTGAAGGACTCTTTGAACTCCCTCTCCACTTCTGATTTTTTTGAAATGTACCCAGTATTTATTTACCAGATTTCTTGATGTCTCAGGGATTTGCATTTTGAACAAATAGTCAACTTACCATTTGTCTGCAGTGATCTTGCCAGCATTTATTTACCTTCTTTAAAAATAAAAGGCTGTCCAGAGAATCTGTGCAGCACCTGCTAAGGAAAATTAGTTCAACAACATTTTTTTGAGGCCAGATACTAGTGATTAACTTTATTCAGTACATTTTTGTTCAGCAGGTTATTCAGTAAAGTTGCTCTATGGACACACATGAAATTGCACTGGAAGTTAGGGATCACAGTTCAGTTGCTAAAAAGTTCTGGACGAGCAGAGGGCTGAGAACTCTTCCAAAAGCATGACTCAGTTTTGTAGTGAATACCTCAGGTTGCTCTTCTGCAACTCCATCTGCACTACATAACTCTGACAGGTTAAAGAAGTCATCCCACTTAAATCAGAAGCAACTCTCCTTCCCATTGAGGAGAGCTGAGGGGAAGTGTCTGAAAAGCAATTTGTTCATTAAACTGGTTTATATCAGACATAGTTCAAACAGCTGTATTCTTTTAAAAATCTTCCAAGGGCTTAAATAATCCTCATTAAACCCCCCACACGGTTCACCTAAAATCCCAGATTTTTGTGAATTTATTTTCATGAATTGTCATGGCTACTTGACACAACAGCTGTGATTCAAGCTTTCTGAGTTTCATTAAACTAATTATGAAGAAATCCAAATGTGGCTACTCTTCCCTTCAAATACAATAGCAACTCAAGTCTCCGTAAGACAAATTTTGATGACTGACATCTTGTGTCAGTGAAACACGAAAGGAGTATATCTGTCAGATACAGAAATATCAGATCTCTAAAAATAATTTCTCATACAGAGAAAATCCTAAATTTAAAAACACTCAATTCAGAAGATCAGATGAAGTCTGGGAGTCTGAAAAAAAGAGAGGGTTTATATATAATTCTGACTGAAGATAGATAGATAGATAACTTTTGACGAAATGAAAAAACCAACCCCACACCCACAAGTTCAAGCACTGAACACACAATCCTCCGGTATTTGCAGAGCCACAAGGGAACCGCATCAGCAGGGAACATGACAATTTCATGGGAGGACAAACTGCTGCAGGCCACAGCAACAACCAATTCAAGGTTGTTGGTGGCATTTACAGAGCAGATGCAGATGGTGGAGCACCACTTCTGGGCCCAAGAAATGAACACTAACTGGTGACATCGTATCAGAATGGAGGCTTAGAATGATGAGCAGTGGCTGCAAAAATTTTGGAGGTGCAAAGTCACATTCCTGGATCTGTGCACCAAGTTTGCTCCAGCCCACCGGCAAATGGACACCAGAATGACAGTTGTACTGAAATGGAGAAGCGAGTGACAATCACACTGAAAACTTGTGACACAGTATCGCTGGTCAATGGGAAATCATTTTGGAGTTGGCAAATGCACTGTGGAGGCTTTTGTCATGCAAACGTGCATGGCCTTTCATCTCCTACTATGCAGTACTGTGACTCAGCAACATGCATGACGTGGATAGATTTGCAGTAATGGGGGTTCCCGAACTGCAGTCGACCAAGAGATGGCATGCATAACACTATTTTGGCATCAGACCACTTTGCCAACAGAAAGGGCTACTTTTCTATGGTTATGCAAACAATGGTGGATCACCAGGGATGCTTCATTAACATGTGTTGGCTGGTCAGGGAAGGTGCATAATACTCACATCTTTAAGATCACAAGACTGTTCAGAAAGCTATAAGTAGGTACTATCTTCCCCAATTGGCGGATCACCATTGGCAATGTTGAAATACCATAGTGATTCTGGGGGACACAGTCCTAACCCTTGCTCATGAAGCTGTATACCAGCTACCTGGACAGCACCACCGAAAGATTCAACTACCAGCTCAGCAGGTGCTGAATGACAGTTGAATATGCTTTTGGTAGACTGAAGACACCAGCATCCCTTCACTCACAAAATTGTATCTCAGTGAAAAAAATATCCCAAAAGTTATAGCTGCCTGCTCTGTCCTATGTAATATCTATGAAGCAAATGAGGAAAAAGCTGCTCCCAGGGTGAAAGGCAGAGGTGGAGTGTCTGTCTGCTGAGTTTGAACAGCCAGACACAAGTGCTACCAGAAGAGCTCAATACAGAGCTATATGGCTCAGGGAGGCTTTGAAATAATATTTTAACAGTGAGCCACAGTAGTGTTTTGGAGTGTAAAGTGCTCCACCTGGCTTTCTTGTTTTGGGGGCCGGTTAGGAACTGTAGGGTGCTTGGTGTACACCTATAAATACAACACTATCTATGCACCTGTTAATTTTGTGGTGCTTGCTGTACATTTATGATTATTACACTGTCACTAATCCTATGAGTTGTTATTGCACAGTGTGACACAAGTGGGTGCTTTTAGTACTGCTAGGCACTCTGCAGCATATGACGTGAACTAATAAAGATGAAATATTTTCCAAAAGATTAAAATTTTATTCAGTAACAAAATCAGCGCAAAGAAAAATTTCTGCAATTTAAAAGCAAATACAGTAACTCCTCGCTTAACATTGTAGTTATGTTCCAGAAAGTGTGACTTTAAGTGGAATGATGTTACGTGAATCCAATTTCCCCATCAGAATTAATGTAAACAGGTTCCAGGGAATTTTTTTTCACCAGACAAAAGACTATTTTTATATACATACATACACCCACACACAGTATATGTTTTAAACAAACAATTTAATATTGTACACAGCAATGATAATTGTGAAGCTTGGCTGAGGTGGTGAAGTCAGAGGGTGGAATATTTCCCAGGGAATGCCTTACTGCTAAATGATGAACTATCATTCGGCCCATTGTTGCTAATGTAGCCTCACATTCTACAAGGCAGCACGAATGGAGGGAGGGGACACAGCATGGCAGACAGAGACAGAAAAACACATTCTGTGTGAGAAAGCAAGAGAGATGTGCATTGCCCCTTTAAGTATGCTGACCCCACTCCAAGTACGCTGCCTTTTTAAGTAGATCAGCAAGTTGAGACAGCAGCTGCTGCCAGCAAGCTCCCTCCACTGCTCTATGGAGATGGGGTAAGCGGTGTGCAGGAGGATACCCTGACATTAGCCCCCTTCTTTCCCTCCACCCCTGCACAGCAAGCAGGAGGCTCCTGGGTGCAGCTCCAAGGCAGAGGGCAAAAGCAGCACATGGCAGTGGGCAGAGGGACAGCTGAACTGCCTGACAATTGATAGCCTGCTGGGCAGGTGCTGCACAGGGAACTTAGGGGAGCTGATGTAGGGGGCTGCCCTGGTTCCAAGTCCCCACCAGCTAGCTGCAACGGGCTGCTCTTCCTGCAAGCAGTGGACAAAGCAGGTGGCTGCCAAATGACATTATAAGGGAGCATTGCACAACTTTAAAACAAGCATATTCTCTAATTAATCAGCAATGTAACAACGAAAGAACGTTAACCAGGACGACTTTAAGTGAGGAGTTACCGTATGTTAAAAACTTAAGTTATGGAACAGAAAGAACATTTATGCCCATTTTAGCTAAACATATAGAAACTGTGGTTTTCTTAATGTCCCATGGGATAGAGTGGTAGGGGAAGGGAAGCAGCTTCTGATGTCATGAAGAATGTTGAACAAAGATCTAGGGAGTTGCTGAGGGAAGTGAACCCATGATTATTGGGCTTGTAGGCCCATAAGAGTCTGCAGCATCTGTTTGTGCTGCCAGAGAAGCCCCATTATGTCCTGGTGTATCTCCCTCTCTTTTTCCTGCTAGGACTCCTAGGCCTTTCCCCTGTCAACTTTCTTTCTTTCTCCAGGCTGTCTGCAATATTCACCCTCCAGGTCCTTTGCTCATGGTCAGATGCAGCACTGGCTTGCAAGACCTCATTAAGCATGTCCTCCTGGGTCATCTTTTTTAATTCCTAATCTGGCTCAGGCATCCTGCAGGTGTAGAGGGGGAAACCCTCAAGGCTGCAATGGCAACAACTACAAATAAAATACACAGAGGTATCTTTGCCACAATACTCATAACAGAAAGTGAAAATTAAGATTCAGAACTCCCTTTCCTTGCTCCCCTAAAGTTTTAAACAACACATGCTTATTGACATTTCTGCTTCAGAGTGCTTGTGCACATCATCACTCAAGAGTACCAGCCATGGTGAGTATGACCCACCCACACGCAAGGGAATTGTTTGGTTGCATGAAACTATGCATATAGGGCAACAGCACTAAATGCGGGCACCATTTTCCACTGGCAGTGATGATTTTAGCTGGTATCTCGCTCTTGAGGGTGACAAGGGCACAGAGAGCACTACGGTCCTGAAGCCCCGAAGGCCCACATGCTGCTAGCCAGTTTACTGCCATGATGCCTGCCAAAGTTATTGCCAACAGACACAGGAAAGCATCCTATCGCAGAGGAAGAAATAAAGACTGCCATCCCTAAAAACATTTGAGAGAGGATTGCAGAGTACCTTCATGGACATTTCATTTAGATCTCTCAGGAGGACTGAAGGGACATCCCTCTGTACATAAACTGCTCTGCATGTCCGTCCCCCCACCTAACTGTACAGAGATGACAGCTCTCTCTTTGTTGTAACCCTACCTCTTCTGGTATGAGTAAATTAATGAAAGGTCGATAATACCCCCAATTTAACAGGACAAAACTATCAGTACATCATTGAATGGGAAACATAATTACATACTTCCCCAACGTTTCTTCCCCTGTATCAGGCTTTCCCATGCTCAACTGCTTGGACTGACTGGACTGTAGATTTTCAGATAGGGTACTGGTTTGCAGCATAGGTGGACCCTCGCTGATTGTATGTCCCTCCTCCTTGCCCTCGCCGTTCACAGCAGGGGTCTGTGACTCGGGTTCCTCGTAGGTATCCACAGTGATGTGCAGGGTGGCAGTGGGGTCTCTGTCGAGTATGGCATGCAGCTCTTTGTAAAATTGGCAGGTCTGTGGGCTCGAAACTGGATCAACTGTTGGTCTCCTAGTCTTCTGATATGCCTGCCGCATTTCCTTCGCTTTCACCTGGCACTACTGGTGATCCCTATCATAGCCCTCTCTCCTGCATCCTCCAGGCAATCTGCTCGTAGATGTCCACATTTCCACAGCTGATCCACAACTGTGCCTGCACAGCCTCTTCTCCTACAGGCCCAGGAAATCCTATACCTCCTATCCTATACTCCAAGCTGGTGCTCATCTGGAGAATGTAGCTGGCATGGTTGGCTGGACAGTTGCACACAACAAAGGAGAGCTGCTAGATGTGCTTGCCAAGCTGGATAATCAGGAGCAGGCATTTCAAAAATGTACTGGGCTTTAAAGAGGGGGGAGGAGGGGACTTTAGGTCTCTGTGACCCCAGCCAGTGGAGTTCATAACTGTAACCAGAGCGGTCAGTGTTGGACATTACGGGACACAGCTCCTGTAGGACTATTAGGGCTGACACAGGCAACTCAGGGCTTGTCTTCACTACCAGGGAGTTTGATGCTGCTGCAATTAATGCAGCAGGTGTCAATTTAGCGAGTCTAGTGAAGACCCGCTAAATCGACAGCAGAGTGTTCTCCAGTTGACACTAGTACTCCAGCTCTCTGAGAAGAGTAAGGTAAATCGAGCAGAAAGCATCTCCCATTGATGCAGTGAAGATACCCAAGGTAGAGTCAACCTAAGCTACATAGCTGGAGTAGCGTAACTCAAGTCGACTTATCCCAGTAGTGAAGACAAGCTCTCAATGTCTACACTCATGCTGCGTTGACCTCAGAACATTGACCATGGCTCAGCACCGTCTAGGGAGTTGGTGTTACATCATCACTGTAACAGGGTGCTTCACAAATGTAAGTGTAGGCACATGCATACCAAAGACGACACAAGACAGCTTACATAAACCTAATTTTGTAGTGTAAACCAGGACTAAAGTGGCACGTACAGAGTTCAGAAGGTAAAAATATCCAACACCTTATCTCAAAGCCAGGGAGCAGGACTGCTGTACAACTTTCCCCCTGTAACCACTCTCCTCCTCATGCAATCGCTGTTTCAAAAGAGGTTAACAAAGCATTGCTTACAGTCATGAAAATTTTCAGACCAGGTATAAAATTACTCATGCACCCTCTTACCATGACAATGGAAATGCTATTCATATTTTATTGTCCACAGAAATTATTCACCTAAGGCAAGCAGGTACGTAGAATTTTGTGAGATTGATTTAAAGAGCTATATTGAATGCTTATATAATACCTACACATTTGTTTTATCAATTGCTGTTGTGTTACCTTAAAATATAATTTTAAAAGTATTATTGGACTATATTTTTGTGCACAAGAAAAGGATATTCTCTGAACTGAAGGATTTGTGCTTTCACATGATCTTCACAGACTTGCCGAAGCTGTTTGTAAAGTGTAGGGGACACTTTATAAGAACAGAGATTTTCGACAGCCTAAAAAACAAAGGCAGTTACAAATAAACAAACGATATCCTGTCCAGAGTGCATGATCCAGCATAATTAACATAATGAAGGATGCTAAAGGAAAAAACATCACAGATGAAAGGAAAAAACATCAAATTTATCCATCTAAACTAAAAAAAGAACTACTGTTAAAATGTGTTCATCATCAAATTACCAGGGGGAGGTGGAAGGGGGAAGAAATCAACATTTCATGGAATTTTTCATTTCTAAATCTGAATCCTTCCCACACCATCACATGTTGCTTAGGGCACAAACTAGACTCCGACACCCATCTATCCTGAGCCACAATTTGAATGTCCTCAATGTTGTTAAAAGAACAGGAGTACTTGTGGCACCTTAGAGACTAACAAGTTTATTTGGGCATAAGCTTTTGTGGGCTAAAACCCATTTCATTGGATACATGCAGTGGGAAATACAGTAGGAAGATATATACACAAAGAGAACATGAAAAAATGGGTGATGCCGTGCCAACTATAACAAGACTTAATTAAAGCGGGCTATTATCAGCAGGAGAAAAAAAAAACTTTTGTAGTGATAATCAGGATGGCCCATTTCCAACAGCTGACAAGAAGGTGTGAGCACCTCTTGAAAGTGATCCGCCACTTGATTTTTTTGTTCTTTTTATGTTATTCTTTCCTGGTTTATCCCTGACAGGTCCTCCTGCTGGTGTAAATTTGCCAGTTAGGACCTCATTGAGACAATGAAAAAAAGTGTTTTTATCATCACCTCTCTCAGCAGTCACTGGTAACATTACTCATGTACTTATAGACTCAGACTTTAAGATCCGAAGGGATTGTTATGATCATCTAGTCTGACCTTCTGCACAATGCAGGCCACAGAATCTCACCCATCCACTTTAATAACAAACCCCTAACCTATGTCTGAGTTATTGAAGTCCTCAAATTGTGGTTTGAAGACCTCAAGCTGCAGAGAATCCTCCAGCAAGTGACTCGTGCCCCATGCTGCAGAGGAAGATGAAAAACCTTCAGGGCCTCTGCCAATCTGCCCTGGAGGAAAATTCCTCCGCTTGTCTTTCTCACACTGCTTTTCACTGCTCTGTCCTTATAAAAAAAAAAGAAATAAATAAAAAATTTTTTTGCTGCTCCTTTTTCTGGAGGTATCTATGTTTGCTTTGACTTGTTTCTTTTCTTTCACAGTTCCACATATCCTTACTTATCCAGATTTTAGATAAGTTTGCCTGGAAACCAGCTGCAGTTGTTGGCTATGGTGTAAAAATAATGCCACATCTTGACAGATGTATGTTGACTTCTTACAGTATCTAACTCTTGTAGCACCTGAAATCTGTTCTTCAGTTCAGTTTGAAATTCCTGCTGCAATAACTTGTCTATCAGCCTTTTACTGTCAATTTTCTTAATGCTTTTGCGTGGTTTGTTTTTCTTTAGTGGATCATTGGTCTTGACCAGGGGTCGGCAACCTGCGGCACGCATGCCAAAGGCGGCATATGAGCTGATTTTTAGTGGCACTCTGCTGCCAGCCAGGGTCCTGGCTGCCAGCCCCACTCAGCCTGCTGCTGGCCTGGATGGATGGAACCCCGGGCCAGCAGCAGGATGAGAGGCTTAGACCACTGCCAGTCTGGGGTTCCGTCCGCCGCCCCCACCCCAGTCTGGGGTTCCGTCCACCGATCCCATAAATGTAAAATGTCTTACTGGCACGCAAAACCTTAAATTACAGTAAATAAATGAATACTTGACACACCACTCTCAAAGTTGCCAACCCCTAGTCTTGACACTCACAAATTGTGGCCACTCAGACATCAGCTCCTCTGTATGCTTTGACAACCCATGTAGGCTCAACAATCTCTAAGTAGCAATCACAGTAGTGAGTCTCATATACATGTGTATATAATTAGAAGTCCACGCAAACTGCATATGAAGTACTTTCCAAATGATTCGTAAAATGTGTGGAAGGCTATTATGTGCCTGAAATATTTATTATTAAGATTAACGGGCCTTACTGAAGACACAAAAGTAGTGAGTTAGATTGATAGTTAACGAAAGTATGAACACATTAAATTTCTGCTATATTTTTCCTGAGGAAAAAGACTAAGGTTCATATAGTGCCTTTAATATATTTAAAACTCATATTGACCCCCCATTAAACATGACTGCCAGAAATAATTCTGAATTTAATAAAGTGTTAGATTAAACAGACTACTGAAGGACACAGGGCAAGGATGCTTCAAGATTTTCTCTTAAATATTTGCTAGTAGTCAATTATTGGAATAATATTGATAAAAATGGCAAGGGGCAGAGCATGATTAGCTATCAGGAACAGTATTACATTCATTGATAGAGAATGGGAATGTGTAAAAAACGTAAATCTCAACTATTGGCATAATTAAAAGATCACATCACTTAAAGTTTTCTGTCATCTGTCATTTTCATTAAGTTTTGGTGGCCTAAAATCACCCCTTAATTAGGAACACATATTGCATAACTGGAGGCTTCAGATCACACTTCTCAGCCCCTCTCCCCTACAACATAATCCAAAATGTGTAGTAAAGACCCAATACAAGATAAAAAGAAAATGGGAGCAGAAGCTTGAAATGACACGGGGTGAACAAGTATACAGTGTTTCATTAACCTCAGTTTCAAAATATGTGATTGTTTTATTAAACATGGAGACAACACCATGTTTCTGTGGGATAGAAGGAAATTCAGATATAAAATAAAAATCAATGTAATGAAGTAGTTGAGAGGTATCTTTTATTGGACCAACTTCTGTTGGTGACAGAGCCAAGCTTTCAAACTCTGTGTAACTTTGAAAGCTTGTCTCTCTCTCACCATCAACTGAATTTGGTCTAATAAAAGAAATTAGCTCACCCACCTTATCTCTCTAAATTAGTTTTCACAATTTTAAGTAAGATCTGTAGTAAGTTTTACCAAGTGGTTATTTACATTTTTTAAGTTCACTTATCCAAAATTAGAGGTGTACACAAAAGGAAAAATTTTGAAGAAGAGAATAATTTATAACTCTTTTGGACTGTAGTAATGGAGAGTAGAAAGGGGTCATGCTAGATAAGCCAGTTTCATTACCCGGGGAAATACCTAACTGGAACGTGGAGCAAAATGAGGGAGAGAAGGTGAGTAGCAGAGAGAGGAACACACAGGTAGGAAAGGGAAGTAAGTGGTAAGAGTGAACAGCAGGAATAGAGGGAAGATGAGGAGTACAGAGTTTAACAAGAAGTGAAAAACTAAGTAGAAACTAATAGAACTAAAACGGAAAATATAGTGGGGAGTAAAAGGAAAGGAATAAACGAAGGTTAAAAATTTGAGAATAAGAGGAGAAAAACCTGCAACAGGTTATAGATGACAGTGTGAAATACAGAGGGGAAAAATAAGTTTAAAAGATTTCCTACAATAATTTTAAGTCAAAATGTGTGAAATGAAAGAAAGGACAGGTGAAAATGAAACCAAGAACAAAACAAGTGTGACAGTATGTTTTAAAATGTGATTTCAATGGAAAACACATTTGTTCCGAAGATCACAGTATTTCAGATACAGACGCATGGGTAGCTGAAATCAATAGAAATGAAATATGGAGAAATATGGGGTGAGGGCTCCGGCTGGGGGTGCAGGCTTTGGGGTTGGGCCAGAAATTAGGAGTTAAGGGTGTGGGAGGGAGCTCCAGTCTGGGGTACGGGGTTGGGCTGAGGGAAAGGGATTAGGGCTGGGGCAAGAGGTTGGGGCATGAGAAGGGATTAGGGGTGCAGGCTCCGAGCGGTGCTTACTTCAAACAGCTCTTGGAAGCAGCAGCATATCCCCCTTCCAGCTTCTACATGGAGATGCAGCCAAGTGGCTCCACAAACTGCCCTGTCTGCAGATGCTGTCCCTGCAGTTCCCATTAGCCGCAGTTCCCGGCCAATAGGAGTTGCGGGGGTGGCACTTGGTGTGAGGGCAGCACATGGAGCCCCCTGGCTACCCCTAAACATAGGAACCAGAGGAGGGACATGCTGCTGCTTCCAAGAGCCTTGGCACGCACGCATGGAGCAGTCTCTGACACCGCTCCTCGGCTGGAGCGCAGGAGCAGGGCAAGCCCCAGATCCCGCTCCCAAGCCGGAACTCGAGGGCTGGACTAAACAGGCTGGAGGGCCGGATATGGCCCCCCAGGGCATAGTTTGCCCACCTCTGCTATAAAAGGTGCTGGAAACATCTCAATTTTGTCTCTTTCCTGCTCAAACCTCTAGACTATGAACTTATATTAATGGGAGCATTCTAACCAAGGGACTGAGGTCCTTCCAATGATTTGGAAGCAACCAGAGACTTAACAAACCAGCAGTTTATTCCATCACTGCTACAAGCCTGATCCAAGAACTTTGCAACTGTTGTATGTATTTGATTCCTTTAATCAATTTTAACTCTCATCTTTCTTTCATTTGATAAATAAACCTTTAGATTTTAGATACTAAAGGATTGGCAACAGCGTGATTACTGGGTAAGATCCAAGTTGTATATTGACCTGGGTATGTGGCTGGTCCTTTGGGATCAGAACAACCCTTTTGTTTGACGAAACTGGCTTTAAAGAACCATTCATCTTTAAGTCCACTGTCTGGGTGTTGAATTCAGGACTGAAATACTTAAGTAGACTGCTTTTCTGATTTCTTGTTAGCCAGTGTGGTGAAACACACGTTTACTTTTGTTACTGGTTTGGTGTATCTTATGGGAGAATAATCACTAGTTTTGGAGTGTATCTGTGCTATTTCTCAGCAGTTTGCCCTGAATTTGGTATTCTCAGTTGTGACCCATGGCACAGTGACAGTGGGGAAGAAAAAAGAAGCTGCACCAGTGCTCACTCACCTCTCCCTGGCAGCTCAGACATGTCTGTTCGAGCATCCGAGGACAGGTAAATCACTGTGGGGGGAGAGGACTCTGGGGGTGGCTGTTAGTCCCAGCTGAGAGTAGGGGGGGGGAGGAGGAGGAGGAAGAAGGAGATAGAATTCCCCTTTCCCCTTCCCTGCACAGAGCACCCAGGGCTGGGTCAGATCAAGACCCAGAAACTTCCCCAGACTGCAGGAAGCTCTGCAGTGTGGAGAGAGGGGAGGACTTGGCGGAAAAGGGGAGCAGGTCCCTGTACAGCGGGGGTCGGCAAACTTTCAGAATGGCGTGTCGAGTCTTCATTTATTCACTCTAATTTAAGGTTTCATGTGCCAGTTAATACATTTTAACGTTTTTAGAAGGTCTCTCTCTCTCTAAGTCTATAAATTACTCTTGTATGTAAAGTAAATAAGTTTTTTAAAATGTTTAAGAAGCTTCATTTAAAATTAAATTAAAATGCACATCTTATCAGTTTAGTGCAGTGGTTCTTAACCTGGGTGCACGCACCCCCCGGTGCAAGGATATTTTGCACCCTAGGTGAAACTTCCACCTTGCACCCCCGCCCGCCCCCCGCACATCGGTTCATTGAGGGGCAAATCCCAACGAGCCTTTATAGACCCCAGGGGCCAGCCATGCCCAGAGACTGCTCCCCAGACCCGGTTCCCCCCTCCCCACCCCTTGAACTCCCCTGGAGGGTGCACAGCCCCCCCGCAAGCCCTCCCCACCCCACCCAGGGCCCCCGTCCAGAGTCCACTCACTGGCTTTGCCGGGCTTAGGTCGCTGCAGCAGCTCGGCACGGAGGAGCTGCTGTCCGGAGGCACGGGAGAGCCAGAGTATGCCACTAGCGGCGACAGCGAGTCCCAGCCATGGAGGAGCTGGTGCAGTGCAGAGGGGCAGCAGCCCTGCAAAGGCAGCAGCATCCCCTGCCCAGGCTGCGGCCTGGCGCCCCCCCAGGGGCTCCTGTAGGCTGTAGTGGATGTATGCGGGCGCCAGCCCCCATGTGCCCCCCAGCTCCTCCCTCGCTAGGGTTACCGTATTTCAACTATCAAAAGAGAGGGGAGAGACCTGCCCTAGCCTTGCCCCCATCCACTCCCTCCCACTTCCCACTCCAATTGCCCTGGTCAGAACCCCCAACCCTCTGCCCCTGCTCCTTGTCCTCTGACTGCCCTTCCTGGGACCCCTGCCCCTAACTGCTCCCCCAGAACCTCACCCCTCCCTAAGCCTCCCTGCTCTTTGTCCCCTGACAGCCCCCTCCTGAGACCCCCGCTACCCTAACTGCCCCCCTAGGACCATACTCCCTACCTGTCCCTTGACTGCCCCAACCCTTATCCACACCCCCGCCCCCAGACAGACTCCCAGGGACTACCACGCCCCATCCAACCAGTCCCCACAACCTGACAGGACCCCCAGAACTCCCAACCCATCCAACCCTCCCCCTCCTCCCTGGGACTCCCTTTACCATGCCCATGCCGGTCAGACACTGCCTACACGTGGAGGCAAAACTCCACGTAGAGTGCTGAGGCAGCGAGAGGGGGAGAGCTGAGAGGGGAAGCTGTGGGGGGTGGGGGCAGCGGCAGCAGCTCACACTTCCAAGAGCCGCAGAACCCAAGCGGGGTGAGGGGGGGAGCCGGGAGGGACGCCTGCCCAGGCTGTGGCCCGGTGCCCCCCCCCATGGGAGGGAGAGGCTCCTGCAGTGGATGCATGCAGGCAGCGGTCCCCGTGTGCCCCCCAGCTGCCCCCTCGCCATGTTCAGGCTCTGCGGCTCCCGGAAGTGAGAGCCGCTGCCGCCCCTCCCACAGCAGGCTCAGGGCCCCACACCCTGGCAGCTCACACTCCCGAGAGCTGCAGAACTCAAGCATGGTGAGGGGGAGCCGGGGGGCGCGCCTGCCGCCAGTCTGGGCTCCCTGCCGCTGCCGCTGGCCCCACTCAGCCTCCTGCCGGCCTGGGGTTCTGTTCACTCTGCCAACTGTGCACTGAGCAGGGACGGCGGCCAGGACCCCAGCTGGCAGCAGCGTGCCAGGCAAAATCGGCTTGCATGCCAAACGTGGCACGCGTACCATAGGTCGCCGACCCCTGTTGTACAGTGGCCCCTCCCTCCACCCATGCACCAAGGAACATCCCTGCACCCAGAACTCCCCACTGAGTCCCCCCTCCATCCAAACTCCAACCCTCACAAACCTCATCTCCCTAAATCGGGAGCTCCCCACACCCAGAACCCGCCCCCCGTGTCAAGCTCCCCTTGCATCAAGATCCCCCTGTACCCAGAACACCCCCACTGAGCCACCCAACCCCCCCCCCATTGAACCTCACCCCCTGCATCAGGAGCCCCCCACACCCAGACCACGACTCCACTGAGCCCAAACCAGCTGCACCCTGACCCCCTACCCTACCAAGCCCCACTCCCCCCACCCAACCCCACTGAGCCCTAACCACGTTCACCTGGACTCCCCTGCCAAGTCCCACTCCCCTTGCACCCAGAACTCTGCACCAAGCCCCTGTGCATCCAGATTTCCCACTGCACCCAGACCCCCCACAAGCTGCCCATACCCAGATTGTGCCACACAGAACTCTGGTATTCGAGGAAATTCTGCACCGACAAATTTAAAATTTTAAAATTCTGCAAAATTCTGCATATTTTAATTGTCAAAATAACTCAAACACAACAACAATATAATCACACCACTTTCAGTTATGTTGGTAATTTATTTCAAAATAAATGTCAGCAAATAATTGAAAATGGTGTGATGATATTGTGTTTTGACAAACAAAATACACAGAATTTTGCAGAATTTTAAAATATTGTGCGCAGAATTTTTAGGTGCAGAATTCCCTCAGGAGTAACTGATTGCTGGGCAGTAATGGAGCAACTACTTTACTTCCACGCACAGGCCTCTGAAAAAAAATGCATATTTTACAAATTTTCTAATTGGACCAACAGCACAGAAAAAGCCATCATTTTCCATTCCTTAATAAGATTATAACCTCAACATACACAGACACAAAAAGCACCATTGTTAAGTAAGCACTGTTACCAAGTGATATGACATGCATACAAGCATCATTAAATAAAGATCTATTGTATCCAAATGTGTATGCCTCCTAGGTCTAGAACACTCAAAGTTTAAGTTTTCATCTTACAGACACTGTAGACTATGTAAACCTCTTATGACAAGCACAGTGAAGGGAAAATAGTACCAGTATAGTTACTGTATCAGCATGATTCTACTTTAAAATTATATATGCCTACAACCATCAAGAGAGACTTTAGAGAGAGAGTTCTTCATCTCATAACACAAATCATTCAATACAGGGGCCTGATCCTGCAAACCATTAATCACACAAATGAGGGTTCTCAGGGTCAGGTAAAAAAGTAAAGACTGGAGGGTGGTAGCTCTAAGAGGAAGAATTAATGTTGTTGTTACTCAGACAAAAATTCTGTAGGTGTGTTAATCAGTGGTATGAACCTTGCTGCAGAATTATGCACTTATCTGAACGTACCCATAGTTTTTAATAACGGGTCTATAATAGTAAGTTTTGTTTGAAGTACTACCTGTCATCCTTAACCGTTAACTAACTATATTGTTTGGGAACTCGGCAAAACTACCCTTAGAATTTCACTCAAATAAACTGGTAACCAGTGCAGTACGTGAAGCACAAGTGCATTGTGCTCCCCAAAGGAAGCACTCCAACTCAGCAGCCATATTCTGAACAGGCTTATTTAGACGTAAGTAGAGTGCTCTGCAATGACCACATTTGGAAGTGACATTGGGGTGGATAACCAAGGGGAGCTTCATATTCAAGAATGATCACACTCTCTTTGCCAAGCATGGTTTCAAGGAAAAATATGTTGGACCACTGCTGATACCTGAACATTCAGAAGCAACTGTGGGTCTGACAAGAGCACCAAGTAACAAGCATCAGTGACAAATGGCACACTAATTATTTCCATCACGAGGAAAGGGAATTACTTTTATTTCCTCCAAACATGTTTTCTGCATTAGACATTCTGTAGCCAGAATGCTGCTTAGTTATCTTCTGGAAATGAACAAACAGAGATATACAATTGGTGTCACTTGCCCAATAAAGATACAGTACAAACCTGTTTACATGCAGATGTTGGGAGTCAAGCCGTCACGACCGCGTGTTAACAAGGCCATGCTGAAATATCCTAAGATATCTATACTGTATACAAACGTATAATTATCTAGGATGACATACGTATTCACAGCGTCCCAAATACTGCAGGCCTATCTGTTAACAGTGTTTTGCAAGAATATAAATTCAAATGTGTAATCCAATAAAAACCATTACTACTACTACATAGGTGTGAAAGTAACTCAGGACACTTACCGGTAAGGGGAGGGGGCGGCTCTGGCCCCCAGAAAGGGCGGGGCCTTGGATGGAAGGGGCGGGGCTAAGGGTCAGCATCCACCAGCCAGCCCTTCTAGGCCACCTGGTCCGTGCCCTCCGGGGTTCCTGTGGCAATTTAAAGGGCTTGGGGCTCTGGACGCCACTGTTTCAGTAGCAGCGTCCGGAGCCCCAGGCCCTTTTAAATCATCGGCCCCGGGGCAGCTGCTCCCTTTGCCCACCTGGCCCATTGGCAGCTGGGGGAGGGGGGGCAAAAGGGGCAGCGACCTTAAAGCACTGCAAGGTCCTTTGCTGCAGCAGCGCTTTAATGTTGCTGTGCCCCCCCATCGGTGGCCCAGCACTGCCGCGGCAAAGGACCATCCTTAAAGCAATGCTGCAGCTGAGTTTTAATGTCCCGGCCCTTTTTGCCTCCCCCATCGGCAGCCCTGCTGGTAGGCCACCAATGAGATGGGAGAGAAAGGGTCAGCAATGTTAAAGCGCTGCTGTGGCAGCGCTTTAACGTTGCTGACCCTTCCCTCCTCTCTCCCTCCCGTTGGCGGTAAAGATGTACAACATGTTTCCACTCCGCATTTCCTGTCAATTTCTATGTCAGTGAGTTAGTAAGCAAATCTGTAGTGGTACATAGCTACTTCCTGTACCACGTGTTAACGAGTCTCACGTGTTAAATAGGTAGCACTGGGAGGCATGGCACTACCGTGCATTAAGCGGATTCACACATCAACAGGTCTGTACTGTAATGCAATCCACGTTGCCTCACATATATACAGTGGACCCCTGTTTATCCAGTTTAATTGGGACCGGGACCAGATCAGATAATCAAAACCCCAGATAAATTGGAGAATGGGAAAATGCAATGCTGCAGCACCATCAAATGGCCACAGGAGAGATCACCCGCTTCCGGCCCTGGACTCCTGGTTGTTCAGTAAATATGGAGAGCCATTTAATCGGGGTTCTACTGTATTGAGCAGGATGACAGACTAGAACCCCAAGATTCACGATACAAGTATTATATGCCGAGTCCTCCAACAGAAAAAAAAGAGAAGAGAAGGAGGGCTCTCAAGAGCAACCCCACCTACCAGCAATCCCTCATGGTCAGCTGCACTAAATGCTGCCAATAGATTTAAAAGAATCAGCATGGACACTGTGGGCTAGATTCACAAAGAAATGTAGGCTTGGTGATGCTTAACTTGTAGACGCCTAGAAAATCACTGGGATTCAAAAGCCTGGGTTAAGTGCCTAGATTCCCTGTACAATGAATGGGATTCAGCGAAGCAAGCATGGTAAGTGGCTCCCCATGTAAGCTAGCCAATGGGAGATGCAAAAGAGAGGATTGTGTCCTTAACCCTGCCCCCCTCAGGGAATCTGGAGCCTAATTCTAGGTAGCAGAGAGGTTCCTCCCTCCACTTGGGATTCTCAGCTGCAAACTCTCTTGGAGTTAGTTGTTGAATAAGGCTACTTTAATTCTAAGAGTGTCCATAGAGGGGCTTCATGCAGTTTAACTAATCCACTTTGAATTAACTAAAGGTCTGAATTAAGATTTACTTTCCCTAATGTCCCCATGTAGACAGGCTGAAAGACTGGTTTTACTAAGCCTAAAGTAAATGACTTGTTTCAGATGGAAAAGTTAGGGCTGGCCTACCCTAGAAAGTTAGGTCAATCCATTTATGTTGCTCAGGGGCATGAAAAATCCATACCCCTGAGCAACATAATTAAATTGAACTAATCCTTTGATAGATAGGTAGATGAGTGGAGGAATTCTTCCATCGACCTAGTGCTACCACCTCATGCAGAAGTGGATTATCTAGGCTGAAAGGAGAACTCCTCCCATTGACGTAGGTAGTGTCTACACTGAAGTGCTACAGTGGTGCCATAGCATTTCGAGCATAAATAAACCCTGAGCCTTTTTAAATTAAAACTCAGAAGCTACTGCATCACATGGATTTCACGGCTCTATAATGTCTGTAAGCAGCTTTTATTCACAAAAGAAATGCAAAGGTGTGACAGAATTTACATCTGTGTCCACACCCTACATACTACTGTAATAATCTTTGTACAAACAACACCTTGTGAGATGTCATTTAAAAATTCCTAATTTGCTGATCAATAATATCATAGTAAAATGCACATAGCAGGGTTATATGTGAAGTTATAAACAAGCCGAGATTGTGACTAAAAGTATGTTTTCCAGAGAAGTCTGGGGATTGGCCAATCCAATTCCTCAGAAACAGATCACAAGCTGGTGCTTCAGCCAGGTGTAAACAAAGATGATGGACCATTACCTGCTAAGTGGGCACTCTTTGGCAAGAAAGGGAGCAGCAGAAAAAAGAAAAATCTACATCTTAGCCAAGAAACAGCACAGAGTTCCCGCCCACACAGACTGCCCGTCGTCTTGCTCCCAGCTGGAAATGCTTCTCAAAGGGGGGACAGAACTATAGAAAGGGGCAGCTAACCAAGGGGTTCTGACCTAAGAGGCTTGATCAGAAAGACTACTGAAAACACGTGGTGAGAAAACATTGCTTCAAATTTACCATAGTTTGTGAAGCTAGGCATCAGTTGTGTTTTATCTTTATTTTTCTTGTAACCATTTCTGACTATTACGCTCACTTGTGCTCACTCAAAATCTCCCTTTGTAGTTAATACATTTGTTTTACTGCTTTATCCAATCCAGTGCATTTAAATTGTAGTGTCTGAAGAACTATTTGAAATAATAAGCTGGCATATTACTATCTTAAAGAAATAATGGACTTGTACTTACTTGTATTGTCCTGGAGAGGAATGGACAGTACAGGACATATATTTCTGAGGGAAAATCTAAGACTGGGAGTGAGTTACGCTCACCTTACTGGTCAGACACACAGTGTGGCTATCTAGCTACAGCTCACACATGGACATAGCTGGGAGTAACTTACATGCTGGAGGCTGTTTGTGAGCAGTCCAGACTGGAGACTAAGTAGCAAAGCAGTGTAAAGGGCACCCCAGGTAAGAGAACAGGAGTGACACAGCTACTCATCAGTCTAGACTGCACCCTGAGTATGTCACAAAGGGAAAAGAGAATACAATGAATCCACTGGAGCCAGAAGATAAATCATCGCCAGTGGAAGTAGCAGTGCATTTCCTCTCTAGTGCATCATACATAAAAATAAACAAAGCTATGTTTTATCAAATGCTTTGTAATGCCTTCACCCTAGGACTGGTTATTTTCTATTATAGAATTATAGTGCTTGTCTACATTACCATGCAATTTGGACTATGTTAATACAAACTAGGAACCTTTTAGTTTGTGCACATGGCATCCACACAGGATTTACAGTGCAGCACTTTGGTAAGCACTGCTATTCAAACGCCCATAGATGAACCAATGACGGGTTTTTAAGAACAGGTTAGAAAAACACCTGTCAGGGATGGTATAGGTATACTTGACCCTGCATTACCGTGGGGCAGGGACAGAGGGGAAGAGAGGAGAAGAGGAAATGGACTAGAAGACTCAAAGTCCCTCCAGCCCTACATGTCTATGATCCTATATTAGGAAATCAGCAGCCCTGGAGGAAAGGAATTACAAAGCATTTGAAAAGTATTGCTCTGTTTATTTTTACTTTTAGCTTAGCTGAAGGCTCAGATCGGTGAAGAAGAGTGAGACTTCAGATATGGCACAACTATTATTTCTACAAACCACTACTTTTTTCAAAAATCTCCAAGCTAAATATTTTAGCAAGCACTGTAGGCTTAGGTATCATTATTGCAAATTCTTCCCAAATTTCAAAACTCAATTATTTTAATTAGATTTTACTCACCAGTAATTATTTACAGTAATCAACAACAACATGGGAAATGACAGATTATTATAGCTTTTGGTTATGTGGCAGACCAACCTACTTTACACATGGGTTTCTGCAGGCCTGCTGGCCTCCTTTCATAATGATGAATAAAGACCACAAAGATCAGAGGGTAAAGAGAATCTATACACACAGGTTCCTCCCTGTGCATGATTTCATATACAACACAAGGCAGTTAAAATGATCTGTAACCATATTTCTAGTCAAGCCTGAATTATCTTCTCTCTCCTTCTCTAGGTGAACAAATAAGTGTGCACAGAAACATACAGTGGAACCATGTTAATTAGCACTGATGACTGGAAGATGTTATGAATTAATGAATTGCCATTATGAATTAAGTTTTGCAAATTAGCATGAAAACAAGTGAACTGGCAATTTCCTTGCTTTTTCTTTTATGATGTATCCAAAAATCCATCCCATCCCTTCCCTTCCTTCCCATCCACCAAAATTCTTGTTCGGGCCTTGATAATTTCATGCTCATGCTACTATAATCTCATCTCAAACTTTGAAAACAAGTCAAACAAAACTACAAACATCTGGACTTTTTTCAAATAAGAATGCACAAAAAATAGTTATGATTTTTCAGCCTTGAGCTTAAAACCCTTAAATAGGGATAAGTGTTATTCAATTGGAATATTGCTGTCTTACAATGCCCAGAATGTAAATAATACAAGTCAAGTTGTCTATTTAAAAGAACAAGCTACATCCCTTTATTTTAAAGGTAGTACTGAATAAAAAAAGAAAGTATTTTTAGAATTGTACATTAAATGCCCCCACAGGATCAGGATGAAAAGGGCAATCAAGACTTTACCAATAATTATTATTTTTAGGTCTTTAACATTCACATCCAATTCAGACTGCTAACTCCCAGCACGCTCTCTGCTAATGACCCCAAATCCACCACAGAACTCCAATGAAACTCAGATCACTTCTGGGGATATACAATTTCTTAGGCCCCAATACTGCAACAAGTAAAGGTGTGCAAAAACAACGATATCTGCTTTATATCCATGGATGTGGATGCAGATGTCTGCAGACCATATTTGTAAATTGGATTCGGATACAAGTTTTGCATCCTCACAGGGCTCTAGCAATGGAGTTCCATGCATGGCCATGAAGAAACTCACTCATTTCAGTTGCACACAGAGGTGACGCATCTTGCAGGACTAGGGAAAACACATTTTGTGTATTTTGCAATGCTGCAGTTACTGAAATTTATAAATATTCTTATTCTATGTGCCATAAGAAACACAAGCTATAAAAAAGAATATTGAGGAAAACAACTGAAAACTGACCATATTTAAAAACAAAATAGAAAGGGAAGAAAGAAGGAAACGAGTCATGGATATGTCCTTTACCCCTTCATGGAATGTTCTTTCATTATCTTAAATAAGAGTTTTAAAGTCTCTAACTGTCATGTAAATATAATAAATGTGTTGTTGCCCACCCAGGTCTGAACCAGGGCTGTTGACTCTGAAGCTTAACTGTGATAATGAATATTATAACATTGTTAACTATTTCATTGCAGACCAAATCATGCAAGGTAGAGAACCAATTACACTATGAGTATCTGCGTAATCTAGTGAGTGTAACATTCCATTTCAGCATCCAGAACCAGCAGAGTTTGGGAGAGTATGACCACTTATTCGCCTCTCTTTCCCTCATTCTGACCCCTGCTAAAATGCATCTTCCACAGTCCTCAACATGACTAGCTAGTTAGATGGCCCTGTTGAGGCTGATTCCCCACTCTGGCATTTAGAGGGCAGAAGGTGAGGGCCCGCAAGGACTCTAAAAATTAATACTGGCCACTCCAGGCTTGTATTAAACTTCGAAGGTTACAGCTTTTCTCTGACCTTGGATGGATAGATGCTACCACCACCTAAGTGCAAAACTTCTTTGAGAACCCAGGAAGGCACACTCAGGAATTTCTTCCTGTGGGGTACCCTCAAGCCCTCCCCTCCCCACAATCTGGGGAAAACTGAGAAAGAAAACAAAGGAAAACAGATGTCGTCACCAGCTAACTAAACAACATGTGCACAAACCTCTTAGGACACAAAATCCAATCCTGTTTTTTAAAAAGATAAAATTTATTAAAAACAAAAAGAAAGAAAATAAATTTAGAAACGTACGCTATTGCTAGATTTAAAAAAAAAAAAAGAATCAAGAATCAAGAATAACCTTCTTGAGGTCCAGCTTAAAGGTTACAAGCAAAACAAAAGCATCTGAGGTTAGCACAGAGGAGTTCACAAGCCATAAAGAAATAAAAAGAGAGAAACCTAATTGTGTCTTCCTAAACGTTTCCTTATCTACTTACATATCTGGGGGTTTCAAGTGAATAGTTGCAAGGTATGAGTCAGGTGATTTTTCATACCTGACCCAAAGCTTCTTACAGCATAGTTACTCTGTTCCCTCTCTCCAGAGAGCAACAGACAGACAGATCAAGGGGAAGTTTTTTCCCCAGTTTTAAAGGGGAAGTTTTTTCCCCAGTTTTAAGAAGTTTTAGCCTTTCTGTGGGCTCTTTTGGTCAGGTACCCACTCCTTTCCTTTTACCTATGTATTGCAGAGGGACTTTTTAACCGTTTACAGGTAAAGAAAGTAGAGAACAGCTACTAAGAGGGATTTTATAGCTAACTGGCTGGCTGGGTGTCCATAAAAGGAAGGTACTCCTTCCTCTTTTCATTTATCACAGGCCCCAATCCTGCTAGCTCTCTCTCCATGGACCATCAGAAAGTTTCCAAGGACAACATTTGGGGAGCCACTGATCCAGAAAACGGCAAACATACATTAGGAACAGAATACTGACCTAATCAGTAGCCAGATGATATAGATTACAAACACAAAAATCCTATTTACATATTTATGACAATGAAAATCCCAAAGCAATCAGTATTATGCTCTACCGCAGGGGTCGGCAACCTTTCAGAAGTGGTGTGCCGAGTCTTCATTTATTCAGTCTAATTTAAGGTTTTGCGTACCAGTAATGCATTTTAACATTTTTAGAAGGTCTCTTTCTGTAAGTCTAGCATATATAACTAAACTATTGTTGTATGTAAAGTACATAAGGTTTTTAGAATGTTTAAAAAGCTTCACTTAAATTAAATTAAAATGCAGAGCCCCCCGGATTGGAGGCCGGGACCCAGGCAGTGTGAGTGATGCTGAAAATCAGCTCACGTGCCGCC
This sequence comes from Chelonoidis abingdonii, assembly GCF_003597395.2. Taxonomy (NCBI): domain Eukaryota; kingdom Metazoa; phylum Chordata; order Testudines; family Testudinidae; genus Chelonoidis; species Chelonoidis abingdonii. Next base: position 259,653,443 of record NC_133769.1, read on the forward strand.
TTTGGCGCACGTGTCATAGGTTGCCTACCCCTGCTCTACCACTTTCCTAGTTTAAAACAAACAACCAAAACAAAACCCACAAAACCTTAACTCTTACCTGATAGAGCTCTTCAAGGTTGTATTTAATGGAGGTGCTACTTTGTATAGCTCTCACTGCTTCATCAAGCTTCTGCCATGTGTCCTGTGTGTAATTATCAGGCAGTTTAGGTCTTTCTGTAAAACCAGATACAAGTAAGTAGAAACTGAACCTGCAATACAAGATTACTTATAGCTGTATCTTTTAAAATACTTTTGAAATAATTTAACAAAGGGAAAGACACATTGGATTCCACTTTCACACTTTAAGCTTGAAATATTTTTTTTAAAAATAAAGGAATATTTGTAATACCTTATAATATGGCAAAAGCCACTAAGTGCCATTTTTATCTCTGAATCATGGCATACAAAGGCCCTGCTCCTGCAAGAAGCTTCACATGGGCTGCCCCTCTTCACAAGCACAAATCCCTACTAAAACATTTGCCCAGACAGAGCAGCTTGCATGATCCTGGACAAAATTTGTAAAACATGTGCAAAGATACTACCTCAGAATGCACTCAAGAAATAGGTGTTGCAATTTAAGGGGTTTTTTTTATTATTATTTAATCAAACTTAAACATTCCAAACACTAGCAAACTAATGTGGTCTACTGCAATATCTTTAAAAGCAGCAGAGAATCCTGTGGCACCTTATAGACTAACAGATGTTTTGGAGTGTGAGCTTTCGTGGGTGAATACCCACTTCGTCAGACGCCCGTTCACGCTCCAAAACGTCTGTTAGTCTATAAGGTGCCACAGGATTCTCTGCTGCTTTTACAGATCCAGACTAACACGGCTACCCCTCTGATACCTGCAATATCTTTGACACTACTCTAGTTTTAAATAAATCTAGTATAGATAGTGTTTCTATATATTCTTTAAAGAGTAACTGACCACCAAACCATTGACGTACATTATCTCTGACTACAGTGTCTAATACAACTTTACACATAACATATTTTATTACAGAACATGATGTTAACTGAAACATTAGAAAGACTACAACACAAACTGTTATTATATAGAAACTGCATCACTTAGCTGAGATGAGGAAAGGGAATACTAAGGCAGTACAGATGCCAGACACAGGACTGGTTAGACAGGGGAGTTGGGGTCTGCTGCCAAATACACCACTGATGTGCTGCATGACCATGGACAAATCACTACACTTTTTTATGCCTCATTTCCCCTATCTCTAAAACAGTGGTGCTGAAACTAAAGGTGCTGGGGATGCTGCTGCATCCCTCGCTTGAAGTAACAACAAACACCAAATACATGGTTTCCATCATCAGCACCCCAGTAATACTGGCCTGCCTTTGAGACCTGCAGATGAGAGCTACACTAGGGCCCCTGTGCTCAGAACTTCATATCTGTAAGTAAGCCGAATCAACTTCCTTGCGGCTGGAGGATCAGGGCCGTTTGCCAGAAAAGTGACTGGCTATACACAGTGAACAGGCTAACTGAGTAAGGGCCCTTATAGCTGTTGACGGAGGCACTGAGAGCAAGTTAGCCGAGTTAAGGCCTTTCCACAGTCCCTTTCCAGATCAAACCCAGCCTGGCACGTATCTCTTGGTGAGAAAGGAACTGGAGCAGACCCCACACCACATGACCAGTGGAGCGGCGCTGGCGGCTGGGCAGGGGCTGCCCTCCTGGGGTGTAGGGTGCACCACAGGCCCCTGGAGAGCGACCCGGAGGCTACACTGACCCCCACCCCATCCCCACAGGGCAGGGTCCTCAGGCGGCCGCTCCCCACTTGTCCTGCCCGTCACTGTTCGCAGTACCTCCCAGCCGGGCCCAGTGGCCTCCCTCTCCGGGGAAGGGGCGGGGGCAGCAGGGCCAGGAGCAAAGTAAAGTCAGGTCAGGAAAAAGCCGGGGGGGGGGGTCACTGGCTGCGGTCAGCAGGATGGGTCGGGACCGGGACCGGGTCTGGGACCAAACACGGGACACTTCGAGCCGCCGCCAGGCGCTGGGGACCCGCTCGCCCCCGGCCCGCGCCCCCGGACCCGGCCCACCTCTGAAGTTCTTGATCACGAGCTTCTTGGAGGTGGCGGCGGCGGCGGCGCCCCCGGCCCGGGCTCCCGCGGCTGCCGCCAGCGAGGCGGGCTTGGTGAGCCCGTTGGTGTGTCCCACCAGGGCCGACAGGTGCGGCTTCTTCTGCGGCTCGGCCGCCATGACCGCCCCCCCGGAGTCCGGCCGCCTGCTGGGAGCGGCTACTGCTCTGTCCGGCGGGCGGAGAGTCACCGCCAGCCCGGCCTCCCCCCGCAGCGCCCCGGCTCCGGGGGCCCCATCAACCCCGCCCCGCACGGAGGGGGAGGCGGACAGGCCGTCACCCGGCCGCCGCTGCAGCCGGCTCCGCCGTCTAGGCAGCGCGACCTCGCTCGCAAGATGGCTCCCGAGAGCGGGACTGGCGCTGCTCCCGCGCCGGACGCGAGGGGTTGAAGCGCCTGCGGGGCGGCCCCTGGCCGGACTCGGGCCCCTCCCTGGGGCGGGAGAGCGGCGGCTCTGATCCCCGGCCCACGCGGGTAACTGTGAGGAGGCGCCGCCCGGCTCCCCCCAGAGGCCGAGCAAGAAAGTGAAGCGGCCTCAGGCTGGGGCTGGGGGATGTGAGACGAACGGGGAGAGCGGCGGAGGGTCTGTCTCTGGCCCCTCTCCGCGGAGCTCCAGGGGCTTGTTTTCCAGCCGCGGAGTTCAGTCACGTTAGCGGCACATTCCTGAGCAGCTCCACGGCCTTAGCTGAGTACGTGCTTTAGCCTCGCCATTATATTGCTATTATGTTAAACTAACGCCATTGGAAAGCCCAACTTTGGCCCATCAAGGCTTTGTCTTCTCTGCAAAAGTGTGTAGTTTTCACACTGAGATAGGCACCTACCTAGGTACAAAATTCTAGTGGAGACAAGACACTAATTTTTACCTCTCTGTAGCCAGAGGTGGATTACAGTTTTCTGGGGCTCTGGGCCAGAGCAAGTGGGGGCCCCTCCCCACTCCTTCCACCTGCAGTCCTCCCTGCTGGGGAGCAGGGTCAGGGCATGCGGACAGGAGAATGCCCCAGTACCCCAACCCTGCTCCCTGGCAAGAGTGCCAGGTGGAGTGGGTGGATGCACTCCATTTTCCAGGGGCCCCCAATTGGCTGGGGCCCCTGGGCATGGACCCCAGTGGCTAATCTGCCGCTGTTTGTAGTGGAGGTCAACCCAGGTTGGGGGGACAGGGAATTGTCGCTCCTCAAGAGCAACACTGTCAAGGTGGAATCTACCAGTGGCTTGTTTCTGCTCAACCTTTATGTCAAGATAGATATCTCAGGTAACTATGTAACATCACACATCTTTTTACAAAGAAAACAGACCAAGACAGTAAAAGTTTATACCTAAACACAAAGCCCAACATTTCCTGGTGTTCCTAGTTTCCTCTTCCCAGCCCAAAACACATCCTTATTTTCAGAGCAATGAACATTAACCATTAAATTAAATGGTGCTCTGACAAGAAGGGCCCAGGGCTTCACTAGCTGTTTTTAACTTCCCACTCTTGCTATGGTTGCAGCAGCTCCAATGGTAAATGTCATAGGAGCACAGATGTTGACCAGCCTCATGTCATCTAAATCTACTCAGAGCAAGTCTAGACAGCACACTGTTTAAAATCAGTACTCCTACCATAAAAGAAACTGTAACAGTAGTAACAGTGGAGAATTGGACATCTTTTTTCATGTTAATGATGACTTGTGAAATTTTTGACCCAAATGTGCCATTAAGAACTCAGAGAGCGAGAAGGTGGATGAATAGGAAATAGCTTGTATTGGCCCAACTTCTGTCTGTGAGAGATAAGTTGCCCAATAACAACTATGTGAATGAAACCAGATAATTGCTAAGATCTCAAATGAACTCATACAGGAAAATGATAAAAGACAAACATCACATCAGCTGTGGGTGAACTCTTTTCACAAGGCAGTCACTCTATATCTGATTTATCAGTCCTCACCCTCAAAGGAAACATGCACAACCTTCAAAACATGAGCCTGGGAACTTAAATTTATAACTACACTTGAGACTAAAAATCTTGGACTGAATGGAGATACTGCATTTATGGCTTATTACTAAGGCTGTCAAGCGATTAAAAAATAATTGTGATTAATCATGCAATTATAAATAATCACATGATTTACTGCACTGTTAATAATAGAATACCATTTATTTAAATATTTTTTGATGTTTTCTACATTTTCAAATACACTGACTTCAATTACAACACAATACAAAGTGTTCAGTGCTCACTTTTTATTTAATTTTTATTACAAGTATTTGCACTGTAAAAAACAAAAGAAATATTTTTCAGATCACCTAATACAAGTATTGTAGTGCAATCTCTTTATCATGGAAGTTGAACTTACAAATGTAGAATTATGTACAAAAAACCTGCATTCAAAAATAAAACCATGTAAAATTTTAAAGTCTGTAAGTCCATTCAGTCCTACTTCAAGTTCAACCAATCACTCAGACAAACAAGTTTGTTTACATTTGCAGGAGATAGTGCTGCCTGTTTCTTCTTTAATATGTCACCTGAAAGTGAGAAAAGGCACTCTCATGGCACTGTTGCAGCCAGCATTGCAAGATATTTATGTGCCAGATGCGCCAAAGTTTCATGTCTTGTCATGCCTCAACCTCCATTCCAGAGGACATGCTTCCATACTGATGATGTATTCTACTCGATAACAATCCAAAGTAGTGCAGACTGACACTTGTCTATTTTCATTATCTGAGTCAGATGCCAGCAGCAAAAGGTTGATTTTCTTTTTTGGTAGTTTGGATTCTGTAGTTTGCACATCGGAGTGTTGCTCAAGACTTCTGAATGCATGCTCCACACTCATCCCTCTCAGATTTTGGAAGGCGCTTCAGATTCTTAAACCTTCGGTCTAGTGCTGTAGCTATCTTTAGAAATCTCACATTGGTACCTTCTTTGTGTTTTGTCAAATCTGCAGTGAAAGTGTTCTTAAAACGAACAAGATGTGCTGGGTCATCATCCAAGACTGCTATAACATGAAATATATGGCAGAATGCAGGTAAAACAGAGCAGGCGACATAAAATTCCCCCCCAAGGAGTTCAGTCACAAATTTAATTAACACATTATTTAACAACATCAGCAGCAGGGATCCATGTCCTCTGGAATGGTGGCCAAAGGACGAAGTGGTATACAAATGTTTAGCATATCTGGCATGTAAATACCTTGCAATGCCAGCTACGAGAGTGCCATGCAAATGCCTGTTCTCATTTTCTGGTGACATTGTAAATAAAAAGAGGGCAGCATTATCTCTTGTAAATGTAAACTTGTTTGTCTTAGTGATTGGCTGAACAAGAAGTAGGACTAAGTGCACTTGTAGGCTCTGAAGTTTTACATTGTTTTAATTTTGAGTGCAGTTATGTAACAAATCAAAATCTACATTTGTAAGTTGCACTTTCATGACAAAGATTGCACTACAGAACTTGTATGAGGTGAACTGAAAGATACTATTTCTTGTTTATCATTTCTACAGTGCAAATATTTGTAATAAAAATAATGTGCACTTTGATTTCAATTACAACACAAGAATATATGAAAATGCAGAAAAATGTCCAAAATATTTAATAAATTTCAATTGATACTCTATTGTTTAACAGTACAATTAAACCTACAATTAATCAAGATTACTGGTAATTTTTTGTAATTAATTTTTGATTTAATCATGTGATTTAATGGTGATTAATCAACAGCCCTACTTATTACAACAATCTGTAACCCATTAATGCACCCCAGCTACCACTCCCCTCCCCCTCCTTTGCTCCTTAGGACTGGAATGTGTTAATAGGCCATTTCACCTTGATTGGTCCCTTGAAATATATTCTATTTATGCTAAACAATATGTTCCCCCTTATATAAAACTGTGACACTCTTGAGTCTATTTCCCAGACCCGAAGAAGAGTTCTGTGTAGCTGAAAAGCTTGTCTCTCCCACCAATAAGAGATATTACTTAACCCAGTAGTTCTCAACCTGGGGTACACAGTGGTCTTCCAGAGGGTACATCAACTCATCTAGCTAGTTACCTAGTTGTACAACACACTACGTAAAAAGCACTAGCAAAATCAGTACAAACTAAAATTTCATATAATTATTTGTTTATACTACACTATAAATTATACACTAAGTATAATATTTATATTCCAATTTATTTTATAATTATATGGTCATGAGAAAGTAAGCAATTTTTCAGTAATACTGTGTTGTGAGACTTCTGTATTTTTGTCTGATTTTATAAGCAAGTAGCTTGTAAGTGAGGTGAAACTTAGGCATACACAAGACAAATCGAACTCCTGAAAGGGGTACTGTAGTCTGGAAAGGTTGACAGCCACTGTCTTAAATCACCTTCTCTCTTTAATACCCTGGAACCAATATGGCTACAACACTGCACAGAGGGATGGATGTTAGAACAATTATTGGCGGGCAGGGGGATAAGGTGCTGAAAGCCACTGTACAAAACTGTGAACCATGTATTTGATTATTACTACTTCAAGCCAGGGTGCTCCTGACTCCCGAGTTCCAGCACCCCCGGCTGCATACAACCTTTGAGAACAGGTCACAGAGGGTTAAACTTTATCACAATGCTTGTTTGCCACGCATGCACAGTGGGCTGCTCTACAACACGAGACTGTGCATTTTGTGTTTAAAACCGAAGCGTCACTGGGTCATGACAAGGGAAGGCTTTGGGCTCCCGCTCCCAAATGCCATATAACAGAGGAAGAAGATAACCAGCGCCTGGCGCCAACTGCCCTCCCGGCTCGCTGCAGCTACAAGCACCTCAGAGACGTGCCCTCGCGGCAGCGTGCGGGAGTAGCGCCCGGACACAAGCCCCGGCACGCACGGCCGTCACTGCGGCCGGGCTACACCGCAGCAGGCGGAACGCTCCGTTCAACTGGGGCGCGCGACGCTCCTCTCACAGCCCCGCCCTCTCCGCGAGAGAAGAATCAGGCCCCGCGCGCGCGCCCCACCCTGCAGGACGAACAGTCACAACAATTCCTCTTTGACCCAAGGGGGCGCGACGAGGCGTCATCACATGAGCGGCTTGCCCGGCCCGCGTCACGTGCCTCACGCAGGGGTGGCGCGCCGTGCGCGAGACGGACGTGCCGAGCGTTTGCCCCGCCCACGTGGTGGGATGGAGTGAGGCGGCAGCGGCGCTGCGAGTCTGGTGAGTGGGTGCGCGAGAGCCCAGGGGAGGAGAGTGAAGCGCGTCCTACCCCCCCACCCCCGGTTGCTGTCCCTGTGCCTGGTGCCGCCCGCGTCTGGCTCCGCTCATGGGAGGTTGGTCTGCGGCGGCTGCTCCGGGCTGAATTGGTGGAAGCCCCTCGCTGGCTCCGCGGGGAGGTGGAAACGCGGGTGGGTTTAAAACTGTTGCGCTCACTTCGTATCGCGGTGACAGTTCTGTTTCCTTGGCCGCACAGGACACGCCCTGCGCTTGATCTCCAGCGCTTGCCTGGCCCGCTGGTCTGTCCATGGCGCACATCACCATCAACCAGTATTTGCAGCAGGTGAGTGGGTTTTATTTGCCACCATCCTTGCCTGTTTTTTCTCCGTACTACAGATAAGTTGCCCTGTTCAAGAAAAGGCAACCGAGAGTATGGGAGGAGATAATTAGGGAAGCTTCTCCTAAGGCTGTTATGAAAACAAAGTAACGTTCATATGGTACTTAAAAATGCAGGGCCTATAGAAATACGTAGCCTGCAGTCGTGTGATAGGATCTGTTAGCGTGGGCTCTGGCATCTTTAGGAAGTGGGCATGTCTATACTGCAGCTGAGAGTGAGCCTCCCAGCTCAAGTAGACGCACTAGCTCAGTTCAAGCTAGCACCTTAAAAACACCAATGTGGATGGTCCAGCACAGAGGGTAGTCCAGGCTCTCAAGCCCACCTGCATCTGAGATGAGGAGGCTAGCCCAATTTTCTGCTGCACCCACAACTTCCATACTGCTATTTTTAATATGTTACTTCAAGCTATGCTTGCATGAATCTGTCTACCCTGGCTGGGAGATTTGTTTCCAGCTGCAGTGTAAATATACCCAGTGAGGCTTTGCACAGATGCTGGGACCTGCATTAATGGATGCAATTGTAGGATCGGGGCCCAAATATACTTGCTATAAAGGTTCCTTCCTTGTCAAATGTAATACACACTCTTATTTAAGCACCCTAATGAGACATGTCATACTTGGTCAGTTCCACAAAAGGAGCTAAAAGTTAAATATTAGCTGCTCAAACCCCTTTCCCAATTTCTGTGGCTTATCAATTATGTTTTTATATCTTTAGAAAAGGTTTTTCTCCTATCTGTTGTTGAGTGACAGACCCATGGAAACTGTAGGAAATTTAATATAATAATCAGTGAAATGACTGTTTACTACATTTTTGCCAAATGCATGAAGTAATATTGTAAAAAGGAAGTATTTAATCTGTTATCATTTAAAATGTCATTCATAGAAATGTGAGGCAAAACGTGTGATTTTTAACTTGATCATGTCCCTTTAAATAATCCTTGCATTGCAGTGTATTTGATCATGATAGGACATTCTTGAACCTTAAATCTCTAGCTCTGTCGTCAGGCTTCTTAACTGCAATAACAAAGTTATGCTATCTTGTCCAAAGTCTATTCATATTTTCAGATTTTTCTATTTATTGAGAATTTTGCATCAGTATCTTTTTTTTTTTTTTTTTAAAAAAGCATACGCTGAAGATGAAGTCAACATGGAACTAAACTCATTGATTGTATGCGGACTATACTTAACTGTTTAGTAATGCTGTATTTCTTTACTGAAATTCTTAAATGACCTTAGTAATAATTTGGTTTCTGCTTCTGATTTAGAAGTGGGAATACATTTCACTGAATAGTGTAGACAGGAATAATGCCATGTGCCCAATCCTGTATCCGATCCACACCCAAAACTCTGACTTATGTGAGTTCACAAAGATGCTCTGGGTCCAGTACTGTAGTTCCTACTTCAGAAAAACTTCCCCTTGAATTCAAGGGGAAGTTTTTCTGAGTAGGGAAGGCAGGATTAGTCTTTTTATGATTAGGCTGTGTTGTTAAATACTAATATGTATGTGAAATACAATTAAGAATCCATATTAATGAAATCCAAACTATCCTTCCTTTTGGCAACTCCAGTGTAAAATATTTAAAACTTGATTTATGACAGAAAGTGTACTTTTTCTTCATTGAAGTCTGTCTCTAGTTTCTAAATTCTGTATAACTGCTGCCAGTGAAAGACTGTGGACCCATATAATTGCCTAGTGAGGCCACTGATCTGAGACATTTGTACAGCTATGGCAAAAAAAAAGGTGTCTGGCTTTTTCCTGTTGAATTTTAATCTGTGTCTTCCAAACTAAAATTTCTTGGGAATAACATATGCAGAATCATCAACAAGAATGCAAATGTCATCACAGGAGGATGATTTTTATTAGCTATGTGGCAATATGTGTTACATAACTAAGGCTTTAGATCGTGTTCCTTAATGTGTGTAATTTTTTCTTTAATTTTTTTGTGTAGGTTCTAGAAGCCATTGATTCCAGAGATGGACTGTTTTGTGCAGAATTGGTGTCATTTAAGCATCCTCATGTTGCAAACCCCAGGCTTCAGGTAGAAGAATTAGTTGCACTAACAAACCAAGGCCCCAGTTCTGCAAGGCACAGGTGCCAACTCCATGGGAGCTCCAGGGCTGGAGCACTCATGGGAAAAAAAATACGGGGTGCTCACCACCTACTGGGATGACCGGTTGTTGGTGGCCAGGTATCAGCTGTTGTGGGGGTGCCTCTGCAGATGAGCTGTTTGTTATGGGCTGCCTGGGTGCAGCTGCAATCAGCTGTTTGGCAGGCAGGCTCAGATCAGCTGTTTCACACTCAGCAGGGGCTGAGTGAGCTTCACTCGCCCCCCCCCCCAAAAAAAAAAAAAAAAAAGCCTTAGGATTAGGGGTGGGTGGCCAGACTATCAGCAGCAGTGCAGCCAGGCCCTGCTCACTTGGGGTCACCCTGCACACACCTCTTTGGCTGGTGGCCATGGTATCCACCTGTATGGTTTCTCCCGTCCCGCCAGACTCGACTCTGGCCACAGCAGGCATTAGGTGACCCAAGGGAGCCCCACTAGGCTAGGGCTGATGGGTGCAGTGGCAGATTAAGGGGAGAAAAGCCCTGGAGCCTGGCAGGAACTGCCCCGGTGGGAAGGTGGGGACTCAAACCCTGACAGGAGCCATTCGGGGGGGGGGGGACCCCCTGACCTTGGCAGGAGCCACACTGGGTAGGAGAGGGGGGAGAAACCTCCCTCCCCCCCCCAGCCACGGCAGGAGCTGTGCTGGGTGGGGGGAGGGGGAAAAACCCCACCTCCCCAACCCTGGTAGAAGCTGCGTTGGGAAGGGATAGGAGGGCGGAGAAGCCCTGGACCCAAGCAGAAGATGCGGTGCTGAAGTCCCCAGCTACCCTAGTGACGGGGTCTGCAGGGCTGAGGTGTGGGTTTGGCCTGAACCCCTCTCTCTCCCAATTGCCCTGTGTGGAGCTGGCTCTCACTGTCAGGTTGTGGAGAAAATCTACTCACCTTGGTATCTTCGTTTCCCCCATCACCACACAGCCATGAATGGATTTACTCTTGTCATAAATAGATAGCTAAGAGTTAATGTTTCTTTTACCTGTAAAGGGTTAACAAAGGGAACCAAACACCTGACCAGAGGACCAATCAGGAAACTGGATTTTTCAAAGCTCAGGGGAGGGGATTTTTTTGGTTCTTTGTCTTTGTCTGGCTCTCAACTATGAGAGAGAATCTTTTTCTATCTGTAAGCTTCTCATCTTCAGTTTCCCAGTTGTAAGTACAAAGATAGCAAAACAATAGGCTTTTATATGTTTTGTTTTGTATTTACATGTGTGTGTGCTGGAATGTTTAAATTGTATCTCTTTTTGAATAAGCCTTTTTGTTCATATTTTTTCTTTTAAGCAATTGACTCTGTATAATTGTCACCTTGATACAGAAGATATTTTTGTCTTTTTCTTTCTCTTTTATATAAAGCTTTCTTTTTAAAACCTGTTTGAGGTTTTTCTCTGGTTAAGGCTAAGGAACAAAGGGAGGGGGGAAATCTCTTTGAGTTAGCTTGACTAGGTTTGAATGCATAGCCTCAGGGGAAGAAGGACGGGGGAAGGTAAATTGCCCTCTCTGTTTTGCATTCAAGGAGTTTAAGTACAGTATCGCCCAGGATAACCCAGGGAGGGAGAGCTGGGGTTGAGATAAAGAGGAGACAAGGGGAGGAGGTTGTTTTCCCTTTGGTGTGAGACTCAGGGTTTCTGAGTCTTGGGGTCCCCCAGAGAAGGTTTGGGGAGACCAGAGAGGGAGTCGGGCCCTAGAAATTCCTGGCTGGTGGCAGCGAGATCAGATCCAAGCTGGTAATAAGCTTGGGGGAGTTCATACAAGCACCCAGATTTTGGATGCTAAGGTCCAGATTTGGGAAAGAGGCTTATGATAACTCTAGGAGGCAGAGTCAGTATTAGCCCCATTTGGCAGGTGGGATTAGGGCCCACAGAGGTGAAGTGGCTTTCCCAAGGCTAAGCAGGGAGTTTGTGGCAGAGGAGAGAACCAAACCCAGAACATCTGTGTCCCAGGCCTGTGCTTTAACCACTAGGCAACCTTCTTACCTCATGGAGGGGAAACCTCCTCTGCTGCTTTTAGTGCATGGGTAGGGCAGGCACTAGACAGAGCCACCAGCAGGTTGGGAGCAGAGAGAGAGATAGGAAAAGGGACATGGGTGGGAAGCAAGAAGGGAGAACATCAGGAAGGGGAGCAAGGACTTAGAGAAGGAACGAGAGAGGGAAAAGTGCAGGGAGAGTAATAGGAAAGGAGAGAAGAAAGGGAAAGGGAAAGGGGAAAGACTCTCCACTGCTTGTCCCTCCAATATGCCTTCTTCCCACAGCCATCAGTGGCCCTCAGCTCCCAAACTGGCCTTAAGGAGGAGTGAAGCACAGAGCGAATGTAGTGTCTGTAAACTGGGATGTTAGTGAAGACAGCTTGTCGCTGAGTGTAATGATTTTAATATACTGTAATTCATGATAATGTAATTATGTAGTTCATTACTATTTAAAAAATGACTGTCTATCATTGGTATCTTAATGTAATCAATAACTAGAATATGAAAGAAGTGTATAGATATGCTGAAAATTGCCAGTTGGGGAGGGAAGCTGAGCCCCCCCCCCCAACACGCATACCTCGCCCTTGAGGAAAATGGGGGCAGAAAAGAGTGAGTGGGAGACGCTCAGGGGAGTGGATCTACTGGAAGGAGGCAGAGCAGGGGCAGGAAGAGGTGGAGTGAGGGTGGGGCCAGGATGAGGCACCCACCAGCAAAACCAAAAGTCAGAACCTGTGCTGAAAGGTGAGGTGCACAGGCAGACCTCTATTAGCTTCAGAGAGGCTCTGAAAGGGTCCAGGAATTTGCTCATTTGCATGAAATTTCTGTGGGTTTAGATGGAAATATTCAGGTAGTTGTGAAGAAATTGACACAGAGAAGAATAGTGTGCATAACGAGTATGTAGGCAAAAAATCCCCCACAAAACAAAAACCCAAACTCTCTTGCTCCAGAAAGGAGGGCCTAGTTCGGGGAAAAAAAATTTTCTGCCACTGCTCTTACAGAAGGGAAAAAAAATCCTAGAAAATGTAAAACGAGCAACAGTTCTGTAGAAAATACCTCTTCAAAATATTACAGAGTTTAATCAAGTTATATTTTATCTATAGAATGTTTAAATAAGCTATAGACTTCAACAGAGAATGACATATTATAAAATTCCTTCGGTTGGTTTAAAACGTCTTTTAAAATTCTATAAGACTTAATGGTGTTATGCAATTTTTAAAAACTGTGCACTTAACCCAAGGTCAACTGAAGCAGCAATATGACATGAATCCCATTAGTGACTATTGCTATTAGCATGCATCTCTCCTCTTTCCCGCCACAACACAATTGTAGGATGCTGTCCAGAGAAATACAATGAAACATGGAAATTCTATTCTGTTCAGGTTTTTATACTTCACTGTAGTATCTGAGAAGTGACCTCTATCATTGTCACTAATTTAAATGTCTCTTGTTCTTTCCCCTTCCCTTTTTGTCTGTACTGTATCTTTTTGCTCTGTCATCTGTCTCCTTTTATTGAAAAAATTGTTGTTTAACGAGCCAGAGCAGCACACCTTTCTGATTTGGTTACTCTCTCTTGTTTATCTCTTTATCTTGCTCCACAGCATGTTCTTTCCATTCCCTCCCATTTCCTTAACATTGGTTCTCCTTAATTTTCCACTTTTCCTCTACAATGAGTATGACTGTTAATGTTCTAATATATAGCTAAGGCTTGTATGCTTGATAAAAAATGCATATTTTTATGGAATTTTATACATTTAATGTTCTATTGATTTGTTCTGTAATTAGCTTCCATCTCCAGAAGACAAATGTCAACAAGTTCTGGAGCCACCATACGATGAAATGTTTGCTGCTCACTTAAGGTAAAGATGGATTCAGAATGAGAGTTTGAATTTTCTATCCAGGTAGAAAGAGGAAGGGATTTTGATAGTACTTCAGTATAGTCCATGTCACCATCGTATTGACAATGCATGCCCTTTTCCAGGCACTGCAAAAGTTTGTTTGCTTTTAATAGAGTAGCAATAGACACAAAAGTGAACAAACAGGGGAAAGAGAAATTTCTTAAATAGGAAAAAGTGATTGTAAACCTGTGAAAACTGGCAAAGATCTCTCATGCATCTTTAGTATCCAAAGTATTTCTTTACTGCTTTTAAAACTTAAATAGAGGGCAAGTTGACATTGTCTTTAATTTTCTCTAATTTCAAGAAACTTGCAAATGTATCTATCTGTTATATTGAATGACAGTTGTAGAGAGGTCATTTAAAACTGATATGTTCAGTTCTATTGCTGTATAAGTCACTTAATACTCAGTTCCAATATTTGTTGCTGTTTAAGAATACTTCTAATAAGCCTGTGACTAAAATAAACTGCAAAGCTTTATAGCTGGCTATAGAGAGGGAGACTAATATATTAAGCTACCCTTTAAATATAAAACACTCTTCAGTGTCCTCCTTAATGCTTTTTCTTTTGACAGATGTACTTATGCTGTTGGAAACCATGACTTTATTGAAGCTTACAAATGCCAAACAGTTATAGTACAATATCCTTTTCCATCAATTCATTTGAGAGTTCTTAAATGAACTATCTGGGATAACTTAATGTTTGAGAAGGGGGAAATTCTTTCAAATGTGATGGAATTACAAAATATAAATGTGATTTGATTTCTGAGTGAGTGTGTGTGTGTATTTGTATTTTTTATATATTTAAAAGCTTTTTAGACTTGTAATGAATGAAACTCAAATAAAATTTCCCACTTCTCCTCTCCACAGGGGTCAAAAAAAAGTACCAGTTGCCCCCAAGCTAGAGAATTAGTCTCTTGGAGTCCCCCACATAGTGTAGAGGGGAAGATGATATTGCAAAGAGCCACTATTCTGTTCCCTTCCTTGAGCCTTTCCCACTCCCATGTGCAAGGCACTGCGCTTCCTCAGTCAGGATAAAAGAGGTAGCATGCAACAGAGCTGGACTCATCTCTTATGTGCCCCTACACTCCAATTCCTGATCTTTTGCCTTTTTTGCAGTCTTCTACACTCAGAAATAGGGCATACCATATAGCCTCTTGCACCTATCCCATTTTACTTCACGGGTCACTTTGTAAATTGTGTGTTGTGTTCTCCTAAATATAACACATCATTCCTGCGAGCATTTCAAGCACATAAAGAAGAAAACTGGTAAGTACTTTATAAATGTAATGTTAGTAACTAGGAAGGTGAATAGATCTAGATGATTGTTAATGCTAACTTTCATCCCAAAATGCAACCATAGTTCAATTAAGATACCGCTATAAAAATAACTTTTATTTATCTATAATGATTTGTTTCAGTTATGTACACCAGTTATTTACTAATTAAACCTGTTATGTCATTCTGCCCTTTTGAATTTGTATAAGGGACTCAAGCCCAAAATCTGTTCATTTCCTCTATTCAAATTGTTTAGCAAACTTACTTTGTTTCCCTTTAAGTAAAGCATTGATTGCAGGATGATGTTCTGCTTGACAGTTTGTCACCTGGAGGTTAATTAAATGCATTATTCATTTACTGCAAGTAATGATGTGTGAAACACTGACCTTTTAAAGACATTTTCCCATAAAATGTGATTTTTGTAAGATTTAAGGAAAGGAAAACTGGATATGTAGGAAATTGTATACCCATGAGGAACACGTACCTCCATATGGATTAAAAAATAACTTGTATGGCTTAACTTGCAGTATGGATTTAGTTGCTCATGCATGATAAATATATTATTTTTTGCTTTTGTAGGGCTTTGCCTATTATGTATGCTGTAGCACTTGACCTTCGAATTTTTGCTAATAATGTAAGTAGACGGGAAACTTGCAGTTTAACGATTTCATGTATTCTGTCAATTAGGAATTTATTTGACTGTGAAGTGTCTTAAACTTTCAGCCTTTGCTTAATCTTATCTGTGGTCTCCCTTTTATGTAAGGAGGTGTTACAAAATAGTTAAGGTTGTCGAGTGATTAACAGTGCGATTAATCGAGATTAATTTTTTTAAACAATAATAGAATACCATTTATTTGAATATTTTTGGATGTTTTCTACATTTTCAAATATATTGATTTCAATTACAACACAGAATACGAAGTGAACAGTGCTTACTATATTTTTGATTACAAATATTTGCACTGTAAAAAAAGTATTTATTTTTCAATTCACTTAATACAAATACTGTAGTGTAATCTCTTTATCATAAAATTGAACTTACAGATGTTACTCCAGGGGGAAATTTTGCTTGAAAAAATTCTGGGCATAATATTTTAAAAATCTGCTATTTTTATTTGTCAAAATCATACTATATGAACATGCCAGTTTTTAATTATTTTGATCATTTATTTCAAAATACCTGTTAGCAAGTATGTCTAACAATACAAACACACACAAAATTCCTCCAGGAGTAGAGAGTTAAAGAAACCCCTATGACAACCCAGTTCCTGTGTCTCTGCCCCCTCCCCCAGTAGCCCAGCTGGGGGGCCAGACACTCACACCTGCTCCTCCTCCCAGAGCCCAGCCATTGTCCCCCTACCCCCCAGCCCAGACACTTACACTCCCTTCCCCCCAGAGCCCAGCTGCAGGGCCTTCTCTGGCCCAGACAGTCACATCCCCTGTCCTCCTAGAGTCCAGGGATACAGAAGCAGAAACGGTGTGATGCTGGGTCCTGGGCTTGCACAGAGTTTCCTGTGCACCGCCGCCTCCTTCAGGATATGCTGCGAACTGCAACTGCTGGCAACCCTCCAGTTCCCTCCCCTGGCAATGTCTTCTGTTTGCAGCCCTTTTGCCTGGGGGCAGGGGGGGAGGGTAGGAAATTCTGCATGCACAACACTGATTTCTGCAAAATTCTGCATTATGCAGTGGTGCAGAACTCCACCAGGAGTAAAATGTAGAATTATGTACCAAAAACACCTGCATTCAAAAATAAAATGATATAAAACTTTAGCGCCTACACGTCCACTCAGTCCTATTACTTGTTCAGCCAATCGCTCAGACAAACAAGTTTGTTTACATTTGCAGGAGATAATGCTTCCCGCTTCTTCTTTACAATGTCACCTGAAAGTGAGAACAGGCGTTCGCATGGCACTGTTGTAGCTGGCATCTCATGATATTTGTGCCAGATGTACTAAAGAATCATATGTCCCTTTCATGCTTCAACCATTTTCCAGAGGACGTTTGTCTTAGTGATTGGCTGAACAAGTAATAGGCCTGAGTGGACCTGTAGGCTTTAAAGTTTTTTACGTTGTTTTGTTTTTGAGTGCAGTTACAAATGTAGATTTTTTTTTTTTGATATGCAGGTTGCACTGTCACCGTACAGATTACACTACAGTACTTGTATGAGATGAATTGAAAAATACTGTTTTTTATATTTTTATTACAAATATTTGCACTGTAAAAATGATAAAAGTGAGCACTGTACACTTTGTATTCTGTGTTGTAATTGAAATCAATATGTTTTGAAAATGTAGGAAAATATTTAAAAATATTTAATTTAAATTGATATTCTATTTAACAGTGCGATTTAAAACTGATTAATCATGATTAATTTTTTGAGTTAATAGCATGAATTAATTGCAGTTAATCAAAAAAAATTATATATACTCAGTTTCACCCATTACTAAGTTCATATTACACTTGCAATAATATAAGTTGCTTATTCTAACTACCTTTTATTTTTGGCTGAGATCCTGGGAGGTGCTGAAAACATACAAGTCTCTCTGATGTCAGTCCGGGTTTTATGGTTCAGAAAAGCTCTGTGGGACATACCTTAATTGCCTCAGTAATGCTTTTACTCCCTGGCTTCGTGATTGGATAGAATTTTCTCCAAGAAACTTTTTTTGAAATAGATTGGGTTTAAAAACTCTCCGTGGTGGACCATGGTGGTAGTTTGTTGCAATAGGGAAAAACTTTATTTCTGCCTGCAGTAGGAAATGATCTGAACAGGGTAGTAAGTAGATCCTACATTTATGATCACATCCAGGCTGAGGATTATTGAATATCAGGATTGGAAAGGACCTCAGGCGGTCATTTAGTCCACTCCCCTGCTCAGAGCAGGACCAATCCCCAACTAAATCATCCCAGACAGGGCTTTGTCAAGCCTGACTGTAAAAACCTCTAAGGAAGGAGATTCCACCACCTCCCTAGATAACCCATTCCAGTGCTTCACCACCTTCCTAATGAAAAAGTTTTTCCTGATATCTAACCTAAAGCTCCCCCACTGCAGCTTGAAACCATTACTCCTTGTTCAAGATCCAATCTTGATAAGGCCGTTTATGTATTTGTGCCCACCTGAATTGGAAGGTCTGTATGGGAGTTCTTGGTTTATCAGATTGGAGAAGTTTGTACACTGATTGGATTTTTTGAAGGCTTGTGGTTGGCAATACTTAGGGTGACCATATTTTCCCAGCAGGAAAACAGCACAACTGTGGGATGGCCCAAGCCCTCCCTGAGGTCCCCCAGCCTCCCTGTGCACAGGGCTGCTGGAGGCCACCCCTTGGCTCCCCGCACTTGGCCTGACCTGAGTCCTCCCTGCCTCCTGTCCATGCAGTGCCAGCCTGAGGTTAATGAGCGCAGGGTGTTCAGAACCTCCCAAGATATATTTTAATACGTACAGTATGTTGGGGTGACAGGTGTAAGGAACTTATCTCTTTACTTTACAAGATACTGTGTTTAAAGAACTAGTCTATTTGCTGCTTTTAAAAAATGAGCCTGGACATAGGAATACATGATATCTCTCTCACCTTGCATGCTAGGCCGATCAACAGCTGGTGAAAAAAGGGAAAAGCAAAGTTGGTGACATGTTGGAAAAAGCAGCAGAATTGCTGATGAGTTGTTTTCGTGTTTGTGCCAGTGACACGTGAGTGAAAGATCCTTTCTCAATCTGGTGTTGAATCATTAAGAAATTTAAATAACTACCCATTTGTGAAGCATAAGAATTACTGTATATACTTGATCATAAGCCGGTTCATTTATAAGCCGACCTCCCTCCCCCCCCCCCCCAACGGGATAAGTAGAAATGGAAAATTTTTATAACTCATTCATAAGCCGACCCTATAATTCAGGGGTCAGCAAACTTTGGCTCCCAGGCCATCAGGATAAGCCACTGGTGGGCCAAGATGGTTTGTTTACCTCGAGCATCCACAGGCATGAAGGTAAACCTAAGTAAACAAAGTGTCCTGGCGTGCCAGCTGCTTACCCTGGTGGGCCAGGGCAGCAACTGATTGGGAAATTTGGTGGCCGGGGGAGAAGATAGGAGTCGGGGGAGTAACTCCTTGACCAACCCCATATTACACCACTCCTAGCCTGGGACCTCCACACTCTCCACATCCCATCCCTTCCCACCTTATCTGAGGAGGGCCAAGGGAGGATGCCTTTGATCTGGCTGGAGCTGCTCCGGCAGGCTGGGCAGCACAGCCGCAGCCTGCTTTGGTGGGCCAGTCAGGGCTGCGCAGCCGCAGCATGTTCCAATAGGTTGGGCTGGGTGGCACGGCCGCAGTGTGCTTTGGTGGTGTGGCTACAGCCTGCTCTGGGGGAGGCGGGGCCAAGTGGCATGGCTGCAGCCTGCCAGCTCTGGAGCTGCAGCTGCTTCAGAGGCTGGGAGAGAGCAGTGTGGCTAGAAGCAGAGACTCTGGTCCCGCCTCTTCCCTTCTGGCTGTGCTGTCCCTCCGTTGCGGGGAGGGACTGTGTCCCACCTCTCCGTCTCTATACTCATTCATAAGGCGACCACCTTCTCTGGTGCTTCCCTTTTTAACTAAAAAAATTTGGCTTATGAACGAATGTGTACGGTAATTCTCTCCACTAACCAAGACCATATCTGGGTCAAGGCAGTCACTTTTGTTTTCTGCCTGCTTCCCTTTGTGCTGTGTTCTCTCCTGAATATCAACTACAGCTGGAGAGGCTTCTCTTTAGGCATGATATTCTTAGCAGGTGTTGCAGAAGAGACTAATTTACATCCTGGTCTCCCAAGGCAAACAATTAACTCTTTTTGTCCTATTCCAGTGTGGAGTTTGTACATGCCATCACAGTGGGACTGGGAGAGAGGGAATTTTACTTCAGTCTTCCATTATTAAGATTTTTAATGTTCTCAGCGTGGAGAAAAGGCTTCTTCACTCTCTCAGGCGCATACTACATACAGGTGTGCAGAGGGGAATTCCACTGTAGTGAACTCAGTCTCTCTCTATTACAGTATGTTTTGTAGCCTCTATTATAACAAGGCTGTCCTCCTCCAGACTTTACACACTAAAGTTATTTAAACTTCTGTCATTAGCTTAAAATCCAGGGAAACTCCTAAATAAAAAACTTTAAATCACTTAAATATTTCCTATCAACACAATCACTAGAAAACAAGGAAGTCTCCAGCTAAGTAGCATTAGCATACAGAAAAGTCTAAAATTACTCTTCAGACCTCCCAGATATCATAATACCAAAGCACACTTAGATTTCTCTCCTGTACAACAAGCTCCTTTTCAGTTCTAGTGTGCAACCACTCAGATGCACACATCATGTTCTTCAAAATCTCATCCAAATATACAAACTTAACTCCAGTCTGAGTATTTTAAAAATAAATAAACACTATGTAGAATTGCAGAGTAAAATCATGTCTCTCTCTAAGGTATCTTTCATCTTGCTGTGATTAGAGTTAAGGTTGTGCATTGAGTGAAATTCTGAGGAGGTGGACGTGTACATTGTTGGTGGCTATATATATTGGAAGTGTGTGAATGGTAAGACAGGTGACGTGAGACTGGGGTGGATACCCTTGTTGTCTTACCAAGCGACTTTCTTGATTTGAAGTGATTGCATTGACGGGGGAACACAGTTGATGAATCTTAAAATTAACAAGGATTATAGAATGGAAATGGGATTGGACGCTTTGTTTTGATGAAGATTGTATGGTCTAAAATTTACAAGGAATTTTTGGCTTGTTTTTGTTTGATATTAATGTAAGACCATTTGTTTTAAAAATATAGATAAGGCATGTGAAGGGAATTCATTCTAAAAGCAAAATGTGTTTTCCTAACACATTCATTTCTAATGTTTTATCTTTTGTAACAGTCGAGCTGGCATTGATGACTCCAAAAAGTGGGGCATGTTGTTTCTGGTGAATCAGCTGTTTAAAATCTATTTTAAGGTATGATCCAAGCCTACTAAGTTTGTTTTCTTTGTATTTCATGTTCTCAAGTCTCGTTTCACATCGTGCCACATTGATATACCTTTTAATTATGTGACTTTCTTCTCAGATTAACAAACTTCATCTGTGTAAACCATTAATTAGAGCTATTGACAGCTCAAATCTGAAAGATGACTACAGCATGGCACAGAGAGTTACATTCAAATACTACGTTGGACGCAAGGCAATGTTTGACAGTGATTTTAAGCAAGGTACTATATGCCAGTAGAACAGATTTATATTCTCCCTGCCGGGAGTGAACACCAGCTGACGTGTTTTGTGTGAGAGACTCAAAACCTGTTGTGGAAAGTACAGTTGTTGTGAAGCGTGACTTTCATTCGGTCAGTGCAAAGACAAGATCCAGAGGGATTTGCTGCAGGCTCAACCAGATTAGAGTATGGATTACATTACAATTCTAATTGCAACATGTAGTCAGTCTTGAACTATTTACATCTCCGAACTCTTCTTTAGCATACACTTATACATTTGATGCACACGTTAGTAAAATGTGTTTTCTGAGTGAATGTCCAGCAAGATACCTTGTGATTTATGTGTATGAGAGATGTTTACAGCTTTCTTGCCCTTTTGGATGTCGCTTGTGCAGCAGATTTTCAACAAACTGTACCAAACAATTTAGCTTCTTGGTGCATTGATTTTGAAGATACATTGTAACTTTATTTAACCTTTCTCAGTAATAATATTATATGATACTTCAGGGTAATGGCTCTCAACCTTTCCAGACTACTGTCCCCCTTTCAGGAGTCTGATTTGTCTTGCGTACTCCCAAGTTTCACCTCACTTAAAAACTACTTGCTTACAAAATCAGACATAAAAATGTCTCCACACACTATTACTGAAAAAATGCTTGCTTTATTTTTACCATATTATTATAAAATAAATCAATTTGAATATAAATATTGTGCTTGCATTTCAGTATATAGAGCAGTATAAATAAGTCGTATAAAATTTTAGTTTGTACTGACTTTGCTAGTGCTTTTTATGTAGCATGTTGTAAAACTAGGTAAATATCTAGATAAGTTGATGTACCTCTTGGAAGACCTCTGAGTATCCCACAGGGGACACAAACCCCTGGTTGAGAACTACTGCTTTAGGGCTAGACTGTGCAGCCTTCACTCATGTTGGTGAGTGCGGGGGCTACTTGCTTGAGTGCCCCATGAGTAAGGTTGCACAATATAGCCCTTTGCAAGTCAGGACATTTCCAGTCCTTTGCTCGTCAGTCTTTCATAGTCACTGCACATCTTGGGCGTATGTTTACACATTATATGCCATTTGACTCCCCTGAAGTAGAGCCCTAACACAATTTTGGAAAATGTCATAGCATGTAGAAATGTAAACATCTTGAAATTTTCCCTCTCCTATAACAGTAACACAATAACCTTTCTATATTGAGTTGGAATTCTTTTCATAATGTATTTTGATTGTGCAACTGCTCCATCTGAAACGTAGTGTTAGCATATCTTTTAAAAAGGAAACAGTTTTTATGCTAATACCCATCTTCAGTGAATACAGCAATTCTTAAGGCATTTATGTTTATATTACCCTTTTAGTTAGTGTGCAAATTTAGATTGACTTAGTTCCTGTGTGAATACTTCTAGGTTATTGTAAATATGGGAGAAAATGTTTTGACAGGCTCAGTTAAACATATTATTGTTTTAAACATACAAATAGTCACTCATTTTTTCTGTTGGTCTCTGTTACCAACAGCAGTGCTGATGCTCTTTCTCTGTCTACAGCTGAAGAATATCTGTCATTCGCCTTTGAGCACTGTCACCGTTCAAGTCAGAAAAACAAAAGGATGATTTTGATTTACCTTTTGCCAGTAAAAATGTTATTGGTGAGTGGTTTAGCTCTCTACTTCCAAATCAGTCTCTGTGGGACAAATGACCAAGCTGACACACACTACGGCATGACGTGTCCTGATTTTTATTTAGGAGCTGTCTGGAGCCCTATCCAGACACAGGCATCAGCTCATGCAGACCTTGTATGGTCAAGGCCAAGGAGTATGGTTTGTCAAGCATTTACTTGAAACTGGTGAATTGTAATTTTTGTAACTGCAGGAAAAAAGGGATGGGGGGTGGGGGGGAGATTACAACCTTAATTTTTTTTTGATCTTGTAAATTACCTCCATAAATAATAATAAGCATGATTCCCCACACACCTCCTAATTCCAAATTCTGTTCTTAGCTTCATGGCAACAAAGGCACCCATAGCATTTTAAATAGTGCCATTTCAGTGTATAAGAGGAATGTAGTATTATAGCTCCATAATAGTCCCCTGTGTAAGTGTGTGTGGCGGGGGGGAAGAGAATGATAGAATATTAGGGTTGGAAGGGACCTCAGGAGGTCATCTAGTCCAATCCCCTGCTCAAAGCAGGACCAATCCCCAGACAAAATGGCCCCCTCAAGGATTGAACTCTCAGCCCTGGGTTTAGCAGGCCAGTGCTCAAATCACTGAGCTATCCCTTCCCCCGAAGAGTGGGTACAGGTCCATCAGGGCAGATCCTTCTATTTTCTCATCCCATGAGAGGAAGAGTGTATGTAAAGGCCTCTATAGTCTACTTGAGCAGGTCCACAGCCTGAAGAGGAAGGATTCTTTCCTTCATCTCTGTCCCTTACCTGGTGTGTCTGTACCCACTGAAGCTGGGTGCTAGAGGAATTGCCAGGTAGAAAACTTCAATCCTGATGTTTGATGAATTTACTCCCCCCCCGCCCCGGTCTTGGAGCTCTTTTGAGCAGTCACGACTAATTATATTAAAAATGCAAGGCTTTTGATAACCAACTCATTTAGTACCTTAAATTACTGTCTTCTCTCTTCCAGAGCAGTTTTGCCATATAGAAAGCCCAACTTAGCAAGATTATAAACTTCCAAATTTATTTAAACATGTACTAAAATAGCAGAAGTGGCTGTTTGTTCTCTGAGAGTTAGCTGGAAACATAGAACACAGAGTTCTGCTTCGCATCTCATCTGATTCTCCAACCAGGAAAGGGGCTATCACTGGCATAGCAGCCAGGTAGCTATGTTTCAGTGCTGACTGGGTTGATGTGCAATCTAATCTCTTGTGTGTAAATTAAAAAAAACCCACAAATTCCTTCCTGGTACTGTGTGTGGTTCAAAGTCTCCTCAGACGGGATACAATGAGAATGAGTTATCTCTTCAGACTAACTTTATTATTATTAAAGAAAAGACATTAAAAATCCAGCAGGAGAAATTAAGGAAAATGTCTGGTTAGACAATCAATAATCTTAACTGTTCTGACACACACCTGTCATGATTAGTGGTGTGTTCTAAAACAGTTTTCTGTTTGCAGAGTGGAGTGCAACACATGTATAAAATTTGTAACAGTCTAGATTATGTGAAGCATGACCTACTCTGTAATACAAGTTTTATAATTGATCGCACTACCATATTTTTAAAGTTTTTAAAACCCACACTCCTGTAACTACGCCAGACAAATGTTTGTTGGCATAAGTGATGTAGTGTATTGGGGGCCTAAAAATACCATAATTCACCTCCTTTTTTTCTGAAAAAGTAAAGTAGATAAATATTTGTATTTGTATTTTTGTTTTTATAGATGATTGATTTGGAAATGTATTTAAACTTATCCTGAAAATTTTTAATTATGCTTGCTTTTCAGGGCCATATGCCAACAATTCAGCTTTTGAAAAAGTATGAGCTTATGCAGTTTGCTGAAGTAACTAAGGCTGTGAGGTACAGTGTATTTATTGGATCATGTATTTTTGTTCAAAATAATATTAAGTGAAAGGTATTTTTTACATACTATAAAAACCTATTGAGTTAGATATTTCATCATACCATTTCATGATACTTCCATATTCACTGTCATTTTAGTGAAGGAAATCTTCTGCTATTGAATGATGCTCTGACAAAACATGAGACCTTCTTCATTCGTTGTGGTATCTTCCTGATCCTCGAGAAGCTGAAAATCATCACCTACAGGAACCTGTTTAAGAAAGTGTAAGCGAAGTAGAAATCCTGTTTTGTGGAAGGGAGATCTTCATTTGGTTTCACCACAGAATTGAATTTAAAACATCCAGGGTCTCTAGTTCCCTATTTGTCCCTTAGAGGCTAGAGCTTAAGCAAAGTAAATTATGGTAGAAGGGCCCTTTTGCTCAGAGAAGCAGAATTTTGAGGTAATTGTGCTGAAATAATTGAAATGTATTTGTTTGGATCTTTCAGATACTTGCTACTTAAAACCCATCAGCTATCTCTAGATGCCTTTCTGGTTGCCCTGAAGTTCATGCAGGTGGAAGATGTTGATATTGATGAAGTCCAATGTATTTTGGCTAATCTTATATACATGGTATGTGTTCAACATTCATTAGCTTGTCTTAGCAACTGTAGTTGGTAGAAATGACTACACACAACAGGAAGGTTAATTACAGAAGGGTAATAATAGGAGATGTACAGTACTGCATTATGTTTTTGGGGGGCTGCTTGTGCATTATACTTGCATTCATTTATTCCTCATGTATCTAACTACAGTGAAGATTCTCATGCTCTGATTCTTGCCTTTTATTTGCAAAACAATAAGGACTGCAACTGAGTTTCTATTATAAAGCCAATCTTTGCCCTTTTGCTAAAATCTATGAACACAATTACAAAATTGGTAAATTATGACTAGGGTTGAATTTATACTAAATTTGAGTTCATTTGGACATGGGATTCCTGATTTGACATCCTAAAACTAGAGGTCCTCATAAAAGTTCACAAGCTGAACAATTGGAAAAAGATGTTAAAACAGGAGAGAGACAAATTAGTTTACTGGACTCTTGTAAGGGTCTAGTGCACATGAACAAAAATGAGTTAATTAAGCTCTGTTTAAAGGTTATTAAAACTTTGGTCTTAAAATTGGGTAATCCAGGAATAGATTGGAAATTTATAGTCCTTTTTCTTGTAGAGACAGAGCTCAAAATGTAAATTGGCAACTCCTAGGAAGGCTTGTCAGTAACAGCAAATTCAAAGTTCGTGGGCATGTTTAAGGTCCCTAGGTAGCAGAGTACTTGTGGGTGGGTGGGAGATAGGTCTCTCTCTCTCTTTTTATATACCTACATCTATCTCATAGAACTGGAAGGGACCCTGAAAGGTCATTGAGTCCAGTCACCTGCCTTCACTAGCAGGACCAAGGACTGATTTTTTTGCCCCAGATCCCAAAGTGGCCCCTTCAAGGATTGAACTCTCAACCCTGGGTTTAGTAGGCCAATGATCAAACCACTGAGCTGTTCCTCCCCTGAACTTAAGTGTGTGATTGACTTAATATAAATAGAAGATATATTTTTATTATTTGAAGTCAGTGGGACTATTCATGAATTGAAAGTTAAGGGCATGCGTGCACACACACGCACATGTTTTGCTTGATCAAGACTGAAGGTAGCACAAATGTATTGCCAATTTCCAATACTAAAACATCTTTCTTTTTAACTCTGTCAGGGTCATATTAAAGGATATATATCTCATCAACATCAGAAGCTTGTGGTCAGTAAGCAGAACCCATTCCCTCCACTTTCTACAGTGTGTTGAGTTTATTGCACCTTAGATGGAGTATTTATAAAAGACTCTGTTTGTCAATGGAGCTGTTTCTCAAGTAGCTCAGTGGAAACTGTTAATGACCTGGTTATGTTCAGTACTGGAATACAAAAAAACTGTTCATGACTCCTTTCCCAGTGGGAGAGGGCCTGCCAGTTTGACCAAGCACAGAGAACAAAATGCTCCCTTTTTAAAGTTAGTTTCTACAAACTCTGAAGTATAGTGGCTGGAAAAGAAACAAGAATGTTCTCAATTCATGCTGGGAGAGTTGCAAAATTTCAGCTACAATCTTTAAAAAGCTGCCTCACCTGTCTCAGATGTACTGGGTACTGACACCCCTTTATGTTCCCATAACTATTTCTTTCCTTATGTGTCAAAAACAAGTGTCCAGCGGTGGCACTTAATCATTTTTCATGGGCTGAAACAATGCTTTTATTTCACCTGTTCTTGACCTAAGGCCTAGTTATGTGAAACTTTGGGTTTTTTTAGTAAGCTTGGTTGGATACGATGCTCTTCAAACCCTCTCTAAAAATTAAGCACCCATGCCTGATAGGTGCTGCACCCCTGGAACCTCACTTCAATTTCAGTAGGATTCGAGTGTACAGCAGGGTGTGAGATGCAGTTACTATTGCTGCTCAGAGTTGGGCCTTTGGTAACTGTACTTGTTAAAGTTTCCCCTTGAGGCATAAGAATTTCTTTAGGTAACCTAGTCCTACTCCATTTTAATTCTGATTTTGTGGGTCCATTCTTTTAAGTGTTCTTTATTTTTGCACAGCATACTTGTTGTTCATGCTGGTTGTTTTGTAAAATAATAAACCAAATGTGATATTTTTCTCTTGGTGGTGACAGAGTGATAATTTTATTCCAGACTGTTTTAGCACCAGCACACAAAGACATTTAACAGTCTTTATAATGAAAGTTTCAATCAAATTATTATAGGTTTATAAAAAAAAAACTAAAAGCACCTATGAAGTAAGTAGTTTCCTAGATTCGTATTATTTTAATAGGATATTCAGACTGTATTCATTGTTCTATTAAGTAAGTTCTGACTTATTCTCTACCATAGGAGAACTGAAAGTTACAAACCTAGGTTGTTTTGCCACCTGCATACAACATACTTCAGTAGCACTTGAAAAATAGAATTGTACTTCTGATTTCTGAACAATTTGCTTTTAATGGTGTTCAAGTGATTTAGTGTTGACATGTGAAATGGTCATTCACTTTTTTTGTTTCTACTGAAAATGATTTGCATAGTTAAAAAATAAATTGATTCTTGTGGTGAGAAATTATATTTCATTATCAGTTCAAATATGAAGTAACTTTTCCTGCTACCAGAGCCTTTCCCTGCTGCTAGAGTCTTTGGCACAGAGAGAGGGGCTCCAAAATGGGGGACCGTGCACTGCTTGGGTGTGTAGAGAGGCATGTAGGGCTCTGGCTTGCTTCATTTGCCTAAGCCATGCCTCATCTGCTACACTGCTGTTTATACCAGGGCTAGCTGGCTGTGGAGTAGCTGTACTCTACATGTCACTCTAAGTATAGACCTGCCTTAAGTCGTTCTTATAGGAGTGTGGGTTCATAGATCCACCTTTTGAAAGTGTCCAGTCAAGAGTGTTGGGAAAGTGTCACAAGCAGCGTGTACCAGTATGAAGAGGGTATATTTAATGACTGAGGATATTTAAAACATGCAGTACTGGGAAAAGGATCCAAGCCTCTTTATTTTTGAATCTCATCCCATTGACTACAGTGCTGCAGCATCAGTGAGGAAAATAGATGTGCGCTATTCAAAATGCTCCTCTTCCTGCAGGACAGAGAAAACTGAGGGACTGGTTGTGATCACTGCTCCTGATTTGGCTAAGGGTAGCATACAGCCTATTCTTTCTGTAACTCCATCTCCCCTGGCTTCCACCTCAGCCCACTTGTCTCATTTACCTGTTTGTCTTGTCTTTAGCATATAAGTTCTCTGGAGCAGGGATCATTATTTACATTGTAGTAGGGCCTAGAGGTGTCCAGTGAGATTGAAGCCCTGCTGTGCTAGGCACTGTACAACCAGATGGTAAATGAAGATGGTCAAAAAGCTTAGGTGGAACAGTTTCCTGTCACAAAAATGCTGTTTCATCAAAATCATTACATTTGATTAGCACAGTTTCAGAAAGATTTGAATCAAAATGGAGTATTTTGTTTCAGCTGTCATGTTCTGACGTGACTGTCCCCACTCAATAGCGAGAATGTGGAAGTAGAAGCAGAGCACTGCAGGGAGCTTCTTTTTTGCAGCGATTTCATTACTTTTACAAAACATACAATGAAACATCAGCAGTAATTAAAAGCTAAATTTATACTTGTCAGATGAACAAAGTACATCGTAGTGATACATTAACTTTTTTTTGCTTTGGCTCAAATGAGGCAAGGTCATCAATTGGCAATCTGAGCCAAAGCAAGGGCCATACTACCTGGGCAATTGTGACCTGAGGAATCACTTCACTTATGTCTGATTTAGACTATTCCTGTTCTAGGGGCTGATTCAGCAAATCTTTACTCAAGTAATCCTAGCAAAGTCAAGGGGATGGACTGGAGGGATGCTTTGCAAGTACTTACTGTGGTATATGGCCAAATCCTGCCCAACTTTATTTATGTAAGTGTCACTGTTCCCTGAAACAGTAGCTGCATTTCTCCCTAGCAATAGGGACATTTCAGTGAGTAGGGAAAGTGATTAATTTATTTTTAATACACAATCAGTAAAAATGTTATGGTCTCTTAAGATCAGCTTAAGGAACAGTGCTGTACAAATTCAAACTCATTGTTTTCAAAGTGAAGTACCCACATGTCTACTACAATAATCCTCAATCCTGTCTTTGGAAAAAGATTGGACAATAATGGATTTTGTTTCTGAGGGATGAACTACAGATAAATATTTACAGTATTAGCATAACACAATACAGGCTGACCTGCTGAAGCCAGTCCAATTGCTGCATCCAAGTGGTCTTTAATTGCAGTTATGATTTGGTGCTGTAGGGACTTTTTTATTCAGTTTTTTGTTTGAACCACATTATATATCTTGAAGTCTTTGTGAAAATAAATGGTTCCCAGTTACTTACATTAGTTGGCCAAGCTCCAAAAATACCTGTCAGAAACCAAGTCTCTTTGTACTCATGGGCAATAAAGTTTCCTCCTGCCAGCTGGCCAGCCACAGGCTCTGGGTGATGTCCGCAATACTGTCTGTTTGTAAGACTTGTATTGAGTATTTGTTCACATTCCCTTTCAGGAAGGTAGGAGACCTGCAACTCAACTAGTGAGCCTCTTACCTTGCTTTCTTCCAGTTTCCAACCACTGACAGTACCTACCAACTGTGGAATCAAAACATGTTCTGCAAAGTCTTTGTCAGGAAGACATATAGGATGGTGGTAGTTGTTGCACTCAATGTGTTCTCCAAGTTGTAGCAATGCAAGGTTATTCTCACCAGTAGCTTCATCGTACCGCAGATGTATGTGTTTCTCATTCACACCTACTACCTGTCCAGCTCCATGCATCCTGTTATTCCCTGTGAAGTTATGACATGTTCACTGCTCTTAGAAATAGGTTTAGCATCTGTCCCCAAAGGTGAACACAGATTAATTGCTAATAGTTATGAGAGCTATTCTGCCAACATAGCTACCACCATTACTGTGAAATAAGGGTATGATAAAGACAAAAACTAGTAGTAGGTGTCGGTTTTACAGCAATTAAGCATATCAGATTGTGGTTATACAAATTTTGAAGATACTTTTTAACTCTTCAGGAGCATATAGGTGTGAGTGAATAGGAAGAAGTTATAATTTCAGGAATGACAATGTAAAATACACAAGAAAAATGGGAGTGAATGATGGTGAATGAACATTGCCGCTTGTTCCCTATAAGTAAAATATTTTAAATGCAGACATTTTGTTTCCTGGGATAGGATAGAATGTTCTGAAATGACAACTTTTATGTGTGAACTCTTTAAAGTACACTTTGACAACACAAAAATGTAGATTGACAATAGCGGGGCCAGGGGGAAGCTTGATCACTTACCAGTCCTAACCCTGATACCAGAATGATTGTGCAGAAGGGCGCATTCAGCTGTAGTCAACACAAAGTTGCTCTTCAAAAGAACACCTCCACAGAATCCCTTTCCTTCCGAATTTAGCAACAGGACCTATAAAACAAAAACCAGTAAATTCTGCTGTCTTTAACTTTGTACAGAGCCATCCTTAGGACGGGTGGGGCCCTGCGCTGTATTATTAAACTGGTGCCCCTATGCCTGACAGCAGCTGGGGAGGGAGAGCTGGGGGGACAAGGCCCCAAAGGATACTGAGATGCCCAGCCCACCTAATGGTGGCAGTGTGTCATATTTCCTCACAGACACCCGTACCCTTTCCTTCACACAGACGCATTCGGCTCTGTGAATATGGTCCCTGTCTAAGGAGACTACAGCGCGTGCTGGGTGTGCGGGAGCCGACCCGCTCTTACCTGATGTCGTGGGCAATTGGTTGAAGCTGCCTCTTGGGAAGGTTAGCTCCCCAGCCCACCTCTTCTGCCTGTGGCCCTACCCGTATTCCACTCCTGCTCTGCCCCAAGCCCTGCCCTCTCCCCACTGTCTCTCTCTTTTCCCTCCCCCACCCTGCTCACCCGCTTCCAGCCAAATCCATGAAGCAAATGACATTTGGGGGACAAAAAAAAAACAAAAACAAACACAAAAAACTCCCAAAAAATACTCTTCTGCAATTTCTTTCTAAAGAAAATGGAGCATGTTTTCCACTGCATGCCAAATGGTGAAGACTGGACATGCAGAAGGTACCTCATTAAAAAACTAAACTTGGGAATAAAAAATGTCAGCCACAGGTTTTTTTTTCTTTGCTGTGCTCTGAAGTTTGTCAGAGATTTATTTGCAACTGTTCTCTATTTTACATTTTTTCAATCAGCATTTCTAAGCTGATTTTATATTTTAAATGTACTCTTAAGCCTTTATAAAATAATAATTTCAGATTACTACATACTTAACTCACTGAAACAAAGACATTTTAAATTAATCAGTCACAGAGGTTGTGTGTGTTCATAACAATGTTAATTGCTTTTAGAAAAAGGGAACACTAATTTACTTTGTGTGATCTCCATAACAAGAGACATGTTTATGAAATTTCACCAACTTTAAAAATATGTTTCTAAAGATTTTAGGCATAAGAGAGGATTTTATATCTTACAAGGTACTGGTTTTGCTAGAGGGTTCTCTTAAAACTAGTTCATCAGATAGTCAGAAGTAAAGGGGAAACTTTGTCCAGCTATCGAAGGAAAGGGGTGTTGTCCCTTTAAGGGCTCTTGGGGTGGGGGGGCGTGCAGTGGTGCGATGAAGGCAGAAGGAGATAGACAGGACAGGAAGATTTTGGAAGCAAGGTGTTTTTTTTAACTATAGTAATTAAAATGTGTATTTTAGATAAGGGTGGTCTTTTGAAGGATGTATTTAAAAAACTATATGTTTGAAGAGCCAAGCATTTAAAGCTAAAGATGATTATGCATCTAAAAATCTGTGCAAGGATTTTTTAGAGATGTGATTTTATAATCTTCACCAGCTCACTAATGAAATATTTTTAAGGCAAATTTTAAACTAAGGTCCTGTAGACTAACATGTTCTCAGTAAATATTACAGTAATGTACAACTGTTTGTTTGTCACTAAATTCAGAAACTGACAGGCTTGGCTACACTTGAAACTCCAAAGCGCTCCCGCGGCAACGCTTTGAAGTGCGAGTGTGGTCGCAGCGCTGGGAGAGAGCTCTCCTAGCGCTGCAGGTACTCCACCTCCCCAAGGGGATTAGCTTACAGAGCTGGGGCACTGTTTACACTGGCGCTTCACAGCACTGTAACTTGCTGTGCTCAGGGGTGTGTTTTTTCACACCCTTGAGCGAGAAAGTTGCAGCACTGTAAAGCGCTAGTGTAGCCAAGGCCACAGTATATATCTGGGGATTGGCAAATGCCTGTTAAATGGCTTCCTTACCACTTCAGTGGTTCTGTAACAGTTTCAATGTTGTGCTAATAGGTCTGGCAGGCTTCTCACTTTTAAGTTACTAAGGGTATGGCTACACTTGGACGCAGCAGCACTTTGAAGTGTGAGTGTAGTCAGAGCGGCAGCGCTGGGAGACAGCTCTCCCAGCGCTGCACGTAAACCACATCCTTTACGGGTGTAGCGTGCAGCTCTGGGAGCCACACTCCCAGCGCTGCTGCCCTGATTACACTGACGCTTTACAGCGCTGCATCTTGCAGCGCTCAAGGGGGTGTTTTTTAACACCCCTGAGCGCGAAACTTGCAGCGCTGTAAAGTGTGAGTGTAGCCAAGCCCTAGCTCACCTCAAGAGTCAGAGTCACCAGCCTGCAGGGATAGGAAGAGTTGGGAGGGTGGACACTAAGGGCTTGGCTACATTAGAAATTTAGGGCAGCGCTTTGAAGTGTGAGTGTAGTCAGAGCCGCAGCGCTGGGAGAGAGCTCTCCCAGCGCTACTTGTAAACCACATCCCTTACGGGTGTAGAGCGCAGCACTGGGAGCCACGCTCCCAGCGCTGCCGCCCTGATTACACTGACACTTTACAGCGCTGCATCTTGCAGCACTCGGGGGTGTTTTTTCACACCCCTGAGCGTGAAAGTTGCAGCGCTGTAAAGTGCCAATGTAGCCCAGCCCTAAGGCCTTGGCTACACTTGCAGGTGTGCAGCGCTGGGAGTTACAGCTGTGTGGGGAAAGAGCTGCAGTGTAGCCACACTGACAACTACCAGCGCTGCAGTGTGGCCACATTTACAGCACTGTTGGGAGTGGTCCATTATGGGCAGCTATCCCAGCATTCAAGTGGCTGCAACGTGCTTTTCAAAAGAGGGGGGGTGAAGTGGAGTGTGACAGGGAGCATGGGGTAGAGAGAGAGAGTGGATTTTTGGAGCTGTCAGCTCCCTGCCTTGCAAGTTCTAAGGACTGGAAGATACACATCACCAACCTTCAATCATTTTAAAATTTTTGAGGCCTTCCCCCCACCCCTCTCTTATTCACTAAATGCAAATTATGCACTCCTAAATAGCCTTCAGACCAGATAAGCAGCTGCTCCAAAACGGACTCCCTGCTCCCCACCCCACCGCCGTGTTGCTTCTCTCCTCAAGCAAACAGTAGCTGTGAACATTCTAAAAGAATCCCCCTGCCTGCCTCTGCTCCAGTAAACAGGAGCTGTGTTTGTTTTTTAGATAAGCAGCTCCAAGAGCCCGGCGTTCACAACAAAACAGCAGAGTGGCTGAACAGGCATTCTGGGATACCTCCAAATACCTCGGAGACCAATTACAGCGCTTTTGGTGGCCACACTTGCGGAGCAGCACTGCATCACCAGTGCTGCGCTCGTTATACTTGAGGCAGAGCAGGAGTACAGCCAGCGCTGCAGCCAGGGAGATGCAGCACTGTATGTGCCTTGCAAGTGTGGTCAGTGAGTAAGTTGCAGCGCTGTAAACCCACCACCAGCGGTGCAACTCTCCAGTGTAGCCAAGCCCTAAGACCCAGTGTTGCCATACGCAGCTGTGTATGCTGCATATGCCTAAGGATAGCCCTGGATTTGTAGTATGATAGAATAAGAGCAAAATATTGAATTGTTGTAAGCAGCTAAGATTTGTAATTTAATTATCTTTCAAATGAAATGTCCACATTCTGCCCTGGTAGCCTGAGGGATAATATTCCTATTTAAGCATGCAGAAAACCTCCCACTGATTTAAATGGGAGTAGGATAGGGCCTATCAACAGCTGCAGTTGCAAGGAAATCAAATAGGGTTGCAGTAGCGAATGGAGAAGATGGTAGCACTAAATATCTAATAATATACTATGTATTATGAAACTGACAGTTCAGAAGAGGCTCCCCTTAAATAAGCACTGAGTCATAGGACTTTCAAATTATATTGAAAAAATGGTAGGATCCTACTATATTGATACTTGATGCACTAGTAAGTTTTCCAATAGGGCATAGGTAAGTGCAAGGAATGAGATGCTCCAAGCAAAATTTATAAATTGTGAAATTTAAATACAGTAAGTTATTTTTATTTTTCAAGGAAGTTGACCACAACACTTTGTAATAATGGGTCTTGCTGTCTTCTACTGTCTATCACCTCTTTGCTTCTACTTACCTGACCTCTTATTTAGTTAAACCTTAACAAAATTTAAGTACTCAAAGATAAGAATTGTGTTGCATCTGAGTACACAGCTTTACTGTAGACTTTTCTATAACAACAGTATTTCCAAAGATCTCTATAAATACCTGCCAAGGGAATCCTCTGTGGCAAGTCGTCTTAAAATAAAGAGGCTGAAGGAATTTAACATCATCAAGTCTGCCACATGCACACTGATCTAGTAATGGTTAAAAGAAAAAGATGCACAAAATTTTTGTGGTGATGTTTGAAGATAACCACAATATCTGAACACTACAATATGTTCAAGATAAATGCTTTAAGATCACTGGTTCTTCCCCTCCCCTGCCACCCCTGCAAAATGGAGGGCCAGATCCTCAGTTTCTAGTAGTTTGCTAATGACTTTGGAAGATCAATGGTTTATTTATTGTTTGCTTCTTTCATAATTTTCCATTGCAATAAGTGCTTGATATTTATATCAAACAAAATCCAACCCTTTGAAACTTTGAGTTCTTCGGGGGTAAGGACCCTGTTTCACTATTTGGCTGGACAAAATAAAACTCTCTCTTATTGTTATGGTCAAAGCAATTCAAAACAGTAATTATGAATATACTACCATCTCCTGCTGGCAGGTACAGTTTTGGAGAAAAGGTCGCTCCTCTACTACAAGATTTAAATCAGTAACACCACTGCCAACTAGTGAACATTTGCAATATGTTGCACCAGGTGCTTCCCCTACCCTATCAAATATTTAACTGCCTAATAAGAGGCAGGGATTGGGCTTATATATACACTGAACTGGAGAGCCAGTGAAACATCAGTCTTGCTCCCAAATGGACTCCAGCCATCTTCTGGATTGGGGGAGCATAAGTCCCTTTCATAAGCAGTGTGGCCCTGCTCTTTTAGCCCACACAGGGAGGCCCAACACGAGACCTCCAGTTGGAAAAATGATGACGTACCCTAAAAGGACCCCCATCCTTTCCAACCACTAAGTCAAATTATTCATGGCTACCAAAGAGAAAGCAGGTGCTGTGCAGGCCCCATCCCCCCAGTCTCTCCAGCCTCACAAAGTACCACTGCTATAATCACTACAGAACTGTCTTACCTTGCCTCTTGCTTTCCCAGTGCTTGTCTGCCTATGAAATAATTTGCCAGTTGTGCCAAAGTGTGTTGTTTCTGAGGTATGGCTATAAATGTCAGTTAGGAGCTATGCTGAGGGCAACATCAAATCTGTGATTCACCAGCCCTCAGACAGATAGGTCTAGAGGCTACTGGGTGTGACACGTTACCATTGGGGAGAGGAGAGGGATGGAAGTAGGACTAGAGTGAACATATTTCCCAAACGGAAAATGGGACACCACATGGGGCTTGCCCGAGCCATCTCTCCTGCCCGCCCTCCCATGTGGGGCTGGCTGAAGATGCCTGGCATCACTGCAGTCGTGCACAGCTGGTGTTGCCATTTGCCCCCCCCACACACACCAACAGTCCTCTGCACTTCAGACATTTGTCCCATTTGCTTTTGCCAAGTGACGATCAGTTGGCAACAGCAAATGGGACAAATGCCCAGTTTCATCAAAACAAAATATCTGAGACAGGGCTTTAAAAGGGAATTGTCCAAGACATAAGGTCACCCTAAATAAGAGGGATCAGAGCGCTATTTGATACTGAGCAGTGAGAGTGTGCCAGCTGGAAGTGAGAAAAAAGTGCCCTACCTGCCAAGGAGCAGTGCCTCCTAAAATCTTGGTGCCAGACCATAACCTCATTGATACATGTGTAGAGGGGCCTCCACACATGGAAGGGAGCTCAGCTGCCTTTGAGGCACCATCCCTTCCCCCATCTGGCCCACTAATGTAGGAAGATCAGGGCTGCTCTCACAGCTATTCACTGCATAGGCATGTGCTACCATCACTGCAGCAGGGAGAGTTGATCTCATGGCAGCAACCACAAAAAAAAGACACAGGCAAAATAAAAACAATAGGCCTGATTCTCCTCTCACACCTGTTTTAAAGACATAACTCAATTGACTTCAGAGGAGATACTCTTTACACTGGAAGTGTTCGGAAAATCTGGGCCAGTGAATGAATTTTAGGATTTGCTTTGTTCTGAAGCTGGGTTTGAGCAACCTTGTATTTATTTTTTCTCTGGAAATTCATCATCACTGAAGCCCTCAGGACACCTCCTTTTGGTTCATTTTAATGGTCTCAGTGCAGGCATAGCAGCTCCTATTGATGCCGTTCCCCAAGCCTGCCTACCCTGGGACTAAGCATGCTCTCTTCTGACTTCTTTTTATACTTACCTCTTGGAATGCATGATTTTTTATCTTCCCCAAGTTCATAGCCTTTTGCACATGCGCAGTGGTAGGACTCAGATCCTGGATAGCAGAAGTGTTGACATCCCTCTCTAGTTTTGTGTTGACACTCATTTTTAGCTAAAGAGAACAACAAAAGCAAAGCACTAAGAAACAATTGAGCAATAAACTGGGATTTTCTTGCACACCATGGGTCCTGTTTTGCTAAGCAATGACATTTGCTCACTTTTCCATGCTCTTCTGAGCTCATAATTTAAACAATTCTTGCTACTCCCTCTTTTTAACTTGTTGGAGAGGTACTGAGCCGCAGCAACTCCCATGAAGTCATTGTAAAGTGAATTGCTCCCTACCCCACTGGATCAGGCAGGATGTATTTCAGGATTGTGTTTGTAGGTCGTACTAGCTAAAGTAACACTAGCTCTGCTCCGCATGGAAAATGCCATGACACATATTCGCATGTATTTGCAATGAGTGCCAGGTGTCTTTGAAAGAAGAGAATGATTGTACTTTTTATGGAGGCAGGAGTTGGTTAAAAAATAAAGGACTTAAGCTGTTCTTTTTGGGCTCTTTTTATGCTCATGCCAAGAAATTTTAAACTTAATAGCAACTAATGTAAAAGAACAGAAAATAAAAGAAGCACTTTTTGCCTCTGAATAGTGCCATTCTCTTCAGTTCCCATAGCTGGGCAAACACTTGAGGCTTGCTTTGGCACTAAACAATATTAAAAATAATAGGCAGAACCCCAGGACTGGACATTTGGTACCTGGCACAGCTCAGGGATGAGGAGGCACCAAAGCTGCCTTTAAGCTGTTTTTGCAGCTCTGTGAGGCTTGGGGCTGTGCAGATCCAGTGGCAAGGGATGAGCTAAATTATGCCAGTCAGGGCTGGTACAACCATTAGGCAAACTAGGTGGCTCCCTAGGACGCCAAGATTTGAGGGTGCCAAAAAGCGGTGTCCAAAATGTCTCAGATGCTCACCCGGCACTGCGGCTTCGATCAGCTCCGGCCAGCTGGCCGGGAAGTGATGTCATTCCTTCTGCAGCCGCTGGGGGCGCTGCACTGCTCCCTGTTGCTCTGGCTCTTCCCCAGGGCCCTCACCCCTGCTCAGCCCCACCTCACCCTCACTCCCCTGAGCTCTGCAGCAAGGCAGGGCCTGCATTCATCAGTAGGGGAAGTGCAGAGACCCGGCCCCAGCCGCAGCGCCGGTGAGTGCTGGGGGGTGGTTCCCCCCTGCCCTCAAAGCCAGCTCCACCCCCCAGATGCATGCCCCACCACAGAAGCCTGGGGTGCCCCCCAAGGATCCTCCCCTGGCAGAGACCTGGGGTACCACGCCTCCTCCCAGGACCCTCTCCCCACGGGGGGGGGAGGGCTGTGTAGGGCCCCAGAATATCTAGGGATGGCCCCAGTATCCGCCACCTGTCCGCAGCCAGCCCCTACTGCACCCTCTGCCCTGCCCACAGGCAGGCCCGCACCCCGTCTCCAGCCATCCTCTGCTGTACCCACTGCCTTGCCTCCAGCCAGCCCTGCTGCACCCCCTGCCCTGCCTCCAGCCAGCCCCACACCCCATCTCCAGCTGCAGCCAGCCCCACACCCCGTCTCCAGTCAATCCCTGCCGCACGCCCTTGCCCTGCCTGCAGCCAACCCCATGCCCCCGCACCTCCTGTCCTCAGCAAGCCCCACACCCCCCGTCTCCAGCCAACCCCTGCCACACACCCCTGCCCAAAGCCAGCCAGCCCCACACCCTGTCAGCTTATTCTTTTATTTTCATTAAATATGTAGACTAAATAATGAAATTAATAAATTTTCAAGCCGAACGTATATTAATTCTAACGAACAATGCCATATTATGCAGTATTCATTTTTGAGAGTTTATAATCGATGCTCTGGGAGGAGGGGTGGGGGGCGCAAGGTGGAAGTTTCACCTAGGGCGCAAAGTATCCTTGCACCGGCCCTGGTGCCAGTGGAAATGGTCCTCAAGGAGACGTTCCATGGTTGGGGACTGCCAGAGCTAAAGGTGACTGTGGCCATTGCCCATTAGTGGCTGGTCGCCTAGCCATTGGGGGTGGCTGGTCACCTGGCCCCTCCCCTTCTGCCTGAGGCCCTACCCCTTTCCCCTCTCCTTGTGCCCCGCCCCCCAAGCCCAGAGCACCCCCAGCCCTGGAGCACCTTGCAGTGTGGCAGCAGCACCCTCAGCCCCGTAGTGCCAGGCAGTATGATCCAAACACCAGGTGGGCAGCACAGCACCAGCCGCCCGTAGTCCCCACAATAGGCTGCCCAGCCCCTGTCAGCCTGGGCTAAGGCAGAACATCAGGCACTGCAGGAGGGGCCTCCTAGGGGCAGAGCATGGCGGGGCCACACGAGGCTGTTTGGGAAGGCACAACCTCTCCTAACCTATGATACCCATTGCCCCTTTTCCCAGCTATACCACCTATGCCAGAGGGGCTAAATTGGCCCACAGCACCCAGAGATTCCTCCATACCAGGGCAAATCTTCAAATAATCAGCTGCACTGGTTTTAAGGTTGGTAAAGTAGCACTAAGCAGCAGATTTAAGGACCTGGCCCAATGTGTTTGTAAGTACTATGACTTTTTCTATCCTTGTCTAGTTGAATTAATATCCATTCACATTCTAAAGTAGACCAGAAAAACATTTAAGCTGTGTTATCAATCAGTTTGTCAGGACTTTCTATACTAGAGAATTCTAAAAAAAGTAGTTAGCTCCATGTGAGTGAGACTGCCTGTGTCCTCCAATTTGTTATGTAAATAAGACAGTAAATAGTAACAAATGACTATAAAGTATGTGCTCAAGTTCTGAGCAATTTGCTCAAAAGCGCTTGTAAAATGCAGAGTAGACCTAAGAAGAGCACAAGTATTATTTATGTTATCTTTATGCATCAAAAAGTTGAATATCTGATGTGGAAAATGGAGGTCTGCGTCTGAATCCCAACAAAATACTTTCTAAAGAGTTAGATCTGCGTAACTAATTAGCCTGTTCACACTGGAAGAGGCCTTGGCACCCAGAAAATTTCAACTTTAAATCTTTCATTTTTTTTCTTAAGGATAACATCAACATGGAGAAATTCACTTTTTAGGATAGACTTCCTTCATCCCAGGGACTAATACCAGAGGTCCTTACTCAGTTCTTACTGTGGCAAACTCCCACTGAAGTCAGTGGATGTTTGCCTGAGTCAGAACGGAGTAAAACTGAGCTGTTTTGCCCCCTCTAACAGAAAAACCCAAAGAAAAAGCATCCTGGGACCTATGGAGGAAACCTCCACAAAGTTCCCCCATCGAGTTTCCCCCAGATGGGCAGTAGTTTAGCTCCCATACTCACTCCATGGGTCCCTTGAGAGGGATCCACTACAGCAGGGTTGCCAAACATTTTCAAAAATTGGACCATTTCTTAATGGATTGTCCTGTGGGGGCACCTGTTGACCTCTCATTCATGATGGTGGGGGCAATCTTCCCTGCTATTTGCAGTCAGTTTCCCTCTGACAACTACAGCAATTGCTTACCTGGAAAAGTAATATTAGGAACATATTTAAGGTAGTTTTAGATTCCAGATGCTGTTGCATTGAATAAACAAGGAGTAGAAAGAGAGCACCATGTGACCAGCTAACAAGTGATCTGCAGACCACACTTTGAGAACCTTTGGATGATGAGCAGAGGGCCATCCACACAGAGGCCCTTTGCCCTGGCTCCAGGCCCTCAGTCCTGCCTCCGTTGTGGTTTCACTGATGCCATGCTTTCTCATGCCCTTTGCTGCCTCCTCAGTCTCTCCAGGATAGAAGGAAGGTGACAGGGCACAGCAAAGTTAATGCAGCCATATGCTGCATTAACATTGTAGTGGATTTACTCCAGGTTGTTGGGAAGAGGGGATATGAATTGTTCATCTCATGTGTCACTGTAATGCATTCTCCACTAGGAATCACGTTTTAACATAAAAACAAACAATATTGACTGCATGAGGGCCATATAGTCTCCACTGTAGCCTCTAGAGGAAATGTTGCCTTACCAAAATTACAGTTCAGCCCTTCATAGCCATCCGTGCAGGTGCAGGTGTAGCCACGAATGCTGTCCTGACACACACCATTGTGCTGGCATGGGTTTGAGGAGCACTGTCTGCCACCTGAATGAATATTGCATCAGCAAGAGTTATAGGAATCATCAACAAGGATAAATGCCTATTAATGACAGAGCTTTCTTCCCAGCATGGAATCTTTTACCAGTACAGCTGTGTTGGTCACAAATCACACTTCCTCACACCTGACTGACTGACCCAGGTATGCTCGCAAAAGTCTGTAGTGTAGATCTGGTCTAAGACCCATGCTCTGGGAATGCCCTGCCAACACCACCCCAATGTAAGGTTGTGTGTCTCTCTGAAGCAGGCGGGGAGGGTGCATGCAGGGCTGGCCCAACTACCCACTCATGCACATACATCCTGGTGCTATGCCGAGTACTGCCTGAATCCCCTTGCTGCCATCCCTACATCTCTGGAGTTGGGGAGGTGGGCCCCTACTACAACTCTGGCTACTTTTGACAGAATAAGGGCTCTTGCTGTTGCTCCTGGGGGAAAGAAGAGGCCCCTTACCACTGCCATTCCAAGGTAGGGAACAAGGCAATGGTATAGGCTGCTGCTAGGTGAGTGGAGCCACATAAGGTTCCATGTTGTGGAGTGCTCAGAGTCCCAGATTAATTTAGCCCAGTCTTGCACAGGGAAAACAAAAGAAATAGCCTATTTAATGTCATTGCATCTAGCCAAATATTCTAACACTTTTTTTTTGATTTACAGTATTGACTGTTAATTATTTCTCAGATGGCTTGCTTTAATGACTCCACTTCTGCTTTTTTTTTGTGTACATCATCTC
This sequence comes from Chelonoidis abingdonii, assembly GCF_003597395.2. Classification (NCBI taxonomy): domain Eukaryota; kingdom Metazoa; phylum Chordata; order Testudines; family Testudinidae; genus Chelonoidis; species Chelonoidis abingdonii. Next base: position 259,695,221 of record NC_133769.1, read on the forward strand.
CTCCCACTTCACCAGATGCTTGCTAAACAGTAGTGGGATACTTAAAATAATGAGCAAGTTGAATAAACTACTTGAGAGTCTTTCAAATTCCATAATCGTAAGTGTAATGATCCATTCATAAAATCAGTCTAGAAAAAGAGATTGAACAGTCAACTTACTGAAATAGCCAGCCCAAAACTTCTTCTGAAAAAATTAAAAAGAAATCTTGTTACAACTCTTGATTAATACCTGTTCCCACAAATACTTTGTCACAACATAAAATGTGCAAGAGAACCAAATCTTATAGTCTATGCTTAAAAGTTAAATAGTCACACAAACTTTGGTCCTTACTCAGGCAAACTTGCCACTGAATGCAATGAGCCATCCGTGCAGATGAGCCATTCCTTGGGTCAGAAGTACAGGATCAGAACCCATTGCTTTATTCCAAAATAAATATTTCTTATGAAAAAATATTAGGGAGGGAAGAAGAAATAGTGTGGTGTATAAGAAACATCTGGACAATGATGTGACGTTGCTCAATTACAATACTTAACCCCATTGTCCTCAAGTCTGGCAGTGATCACCACTTGAAATCCTCCCCCTCTCCTCCCCACCCCCAACACCATCAGCCTGGGAAGGGAGCCCCAAGCTCTGTCACTGGAGCCCCAAATGGCAGAAAGTTCCAACGTGTGTGATTTGTTGTATATTGCACCATCAGTGACAGATGTTAATTTTTTTAAGTATAAAATCTGTTTCAAAGGGTATGTGAAAGAGTGGAGTTCCTCTAGTGTGTGTGTGTGTTTTTGAACATTTCAGGCTGAGTTTCCTGAAGTGCAGGCATAAAACATCCTAACATTTCAAACATCAGAACAGATGGAAAAAAATATAATTTAAAAAACATCTTATGATATTTATGCCAATTTCATGATTTATTTGGTCCTTCTCATGTCTGCTCTCCCAGAATTGGCAATACTGACTTTTGATTCTGCTAGGTAATTGGAGAGTTGAATAGGACCCTGAGGCTTTGGACCACTCCCCTGGACATTAATGGAGTTGGAGCAAGCATTAAAATGCAGGGCTGCCAAGTATCACACGCGTGGGTGTTGGAACTAGAGACTCTGCGGGTGTTGATGCACCCCATGGCTTGAAGTGGCTTTCATTCTATACAGGGTTTACAGTTTGGTTCAGTGGCTCTCAGCACCCCACTACATGCATTGTTCCTGCCCCCCGGTCACATGTTTCACATGGCACTCAGGCCTCGATCCAGTCACTCAGGCCCACTGGAATCTCATAGCAGGCAGTGAACTTTTCCATGCTGCTGTTCTTCCTGGCCACTGGTGTGTGTTGTGGTGCCTGCTGAGCAAGCCTCCTTTCTGCCACTTCCCCTGCTGGATCCCAGCCAGGAAAGATGCAGCTGGGAGCTGAGATGTGGCTCTGTGTGTGTGTGTGTATATATATATGTGTGTGTGTGTGTGTGTGTGTGTGTGTGTGTGTGTGTGTATATATAAAAAAAAAATTCCCCTCTCACCCCTATGGGTGGTATGTGTCTTCCTCAACCTCGGGTCCTCTACCAGAGGCCTGGGAGTTTGAGGGTTCTGCGCAGTATCTTAGCTGTTCCTAGCACTGCACTCTTCTGGACAGAGAGCTCTGATGTTGTTCCTGGGATCTGTTGGAGCCACTCACCCAGCTTAGAAGTCACAGCCCCGAGTGCTCCTACCACCACTGGGACCACTTTGGCCTTCACTTTCCACATCCTCTCTAGTTCCTCTTTCAGGCCCTGGTACTTCTCCAGCTTCTCATATTCCTTCTTCCTGATGTTGCTGTCACTTGGCACTGCTATATCTATCACCACCGCTGTCTTCTGCTCCTTGTCTATTACCACGATGTCTGGTTGATTGGCCAGTACCTGCCTGTCCGTCTGGATCTGGAAGTCCCACAGAATCTTAGCCCTGCTATTCTCCACAACCTTCTGTGGAATCTCCCATCTGGTCTTGGGAGGGTCTAGCCCATACGCTGTGCAGATGTTCCTGTACACAATGCCAGCCACTTGGTTGTGCCGTTCAGTGTATGCTGTTCCTGCCTGCATCTTACATCCTGCCACTATGTGTTGGACTGTCTCTGAGGCCTCTCTGCACAGTCTGCACCTTGGGTCCTCTCTAGTGTGGTAGACCCCTGCTTCAATGGATCTGGTGCTCAGTGCCTGTTCCTGTGCTGCTATGATCAGTGCCTCAGTGCTGTCTTTTAGTCCAGCCCTTTCCAGCCACTGGTAGGATTTCCCAATGTCAGCCACCTCAGCTATCTGTCGATGGTACATCCCATGCAGGGTCTTGTCTTGCCATGGCACTTCTTCTGCTTGGTCTTCCTCCCATGTCTGCTGCTGCCTCAGGCATTCTCTCAGCAGCTCATCTTTGGGGGCCATCTTACTGATGTACTCCTGGATGTTCCGGGTTTCATCCAGGACAGTGGCTTTGACGCTCACCAAGCCCCGCCCGCCTTCTTTCCGGCTGGTATACAGTCTCTGGGTGTTGGACTTGGGGTGGAAACCTCCGTGCATTGTGAGGAGCTTCCGGGTTTTCACATCGGCAGCCTCCATGTCCTCCTTTGGCCAGCTCACTATACCGGCAGGGTATCTGATGACCGGCAGGGCGTATCCGTTGATGGCGTGGATCTTGTTCTTCCCACTGAGCTGGCTCTTCAGGACCTGTCTTATCCTTTGGTGATACTTGGATGTTGCTGTCTTCCTTGCCTCCTCATCGTGGTTTCCATGTGACTGTGGGACGCCAAGGTACTTGTAGCTGGTCTGTATGTCTGCTATGTGGCCCGCTGGTAGTTCCACCCCATCAGTCTTGACTACCTTCCCTCTCTTCACTACCATCCGGCCACACTTCTCCAGTCCGAATGACATCCCGATATCCTCACTGTAGATCCGCGTCAGGTGGATTAGCGAGTCGATGTCTCGTTCATTCTTAGCATACAGCTTGATGTCATCCATGTAGAGGAGGTGGCTGATGGTAGTTCCACTCCTGAACCTGTACCCGTATCCAGTCCTTGTGATTATCTGGCTGAGGGGGTTTAAGCCTATGCAGAACAGCAGCGGGGACAGTGCATCACCTTGGTATATGCCGCACTTGATGGCCACTTGTGCAAGTTGCCTTGAGTTGACTTCTAGTGTTGTCTTCCATAGTCCCATTGAGTTCTTGAGGAAGGTCCTTAGTGTCCTGTTGACTTTGTATAGCGCCAGACATTCACAGATCCACGTGTGCGGCATTGAGTCATAGGCTTTCCTGTAGTCAATCCAGGCTGTGCTCAGATTGGTCTGTCTAGACCTTGAGTCTTGGGCGACTGCTCTATCTATGAGCAACTGGTGTTTTGAGCCTCTGGTGTTGTTCCCAATGCCCTTCTGAGCTGTGTTTATGTACTGGCCCATATGGGCCTGTAGTTTGGCGGCTATGATGCCTGATAGGACTTTCCATGTTGTGGGGAGGCAGGTTATTGGCCGGTAGTTGGACGGTTCTGTTCCCTTGCAGGGGTCTTTCATGATCAGCACTGTCCTTCCTTGTGTTAGCCAGTTTGGGTGGGAGCCTGCTGCTAGCAGCTGGTTCATCTGTGCTGCTAGGCGTTCATGCACTGCTGTTAGTTTCTTTAGCCAGTAGGTGTGGATCATGTCTGGTCCAGGTGCTGTCCAGCTCTTCATGTTCTTGACCCGCTGCTGGATGTCTTCTACTGTGATGGTGACTGGTTTCTGTTCTGGGAGATTGCTGTGCTCTGTTCTCAGGTCCTGCAGCCACTTTGCACTGGTGTTATGAGTCTTCTCTTTCTCCCATATGTTCTTCCAGTACTGTTCAGTTTCTGCTGCTGGTGGCTCTGCTGTTATTGTGTTGTTGCACTGCAGTTGGGAGTACACCTTGGATGGTTCTTTGGAGAACAGGGCATTTACTTTTTTGGCCTCTGCTTCTCTAGTGTATCTCCTTAGCCTGGTAGCCAGTGCTGTGAGCCTTTGTTTAGCAGTCTCTAGGGCTTCAGATGGAGTCAGGACCTTGTATTTTTTCAGTAGCCGAGTCTTATCCTTAATCTCTACACCCTTCTGTAGTTCCATCAGCTGACTAACTTCTCTCCGAGTTGCCTTGATCTTATCCTCCAACCTCATTTTCCAGGGTGGGTACATACTGTTGTTCTTCTTGATCGTGTAGCCAAGCATCTCCAGGATTACAGAGACTGTAGCATATACCAGTTCATTGGTTTGAGTTATGGTGGTAGTAGGGATTGTCATGAGGGCTCTATTGGCATCTTCTAACGTACTATCTGATGGTACTTCTCCACTGAGCCTTGGTAATCGGTCTCGAGGATTGACTGTAGCTAGTTTAGCGACTGGATAGCATAGTGGTTAAGAGCGCCGCCCTTTGATATGGGAGACCGCCCTTTGATATATATAACACTGCTCTTGGATTTACCCCCCAACACACACCCCAGCTGCACTAGCCTCCCAACATCACCAATCCCTCCCAAACTCCCCCTGAAGCCCCACTACCCATATTGTTGGCCTTGGCATCCCCTTCCCCAGCTGCTTCCCTCACTCTCCCTGCAGATAGGGCCCCTGGCAAGATTCCCCTAAAAAGCACCCCATGCACTGCAGGGAGGTAGTGCGCTACACAATGCTGTATTGGAGGCACCTGCCTGCTGCTCAGGAGAGGGGGCTCCCCTCGTAGATGCTGCTGATTGTCCCTGCCAGGGAGTCACCGCCTCTTTCTTGGCCCCCTCTCCCATCATCAATCCCGTACTGGAACACTGTAGCAAAAAAAAATGTGCAAAGCGGTGCAATGCAAGATGATTTCACATTGCAGAGAAATCTAGGCAATGCAGTTAGGTTGCAAAGCATCAAACATTCTCACAGTGTAGACAGTTTCTGACCAGTTAAGCAGCAGCAAGTTTTGCAATTCTTAGAAAAAAACAAATAAAAAATACCTACAGTGTCTTCACTGTCTTCAAATACTTCTCTTGCCTCTTCATATGTGCATCTCTCTTCTAGGCACTCTCTTTCCAAGTTGCCTTGAAAGAACTCCTCAATAATTAGGAAAGACCCACGCTTATGTCTCGAGATAACTTGATTCGCATTGTTGGCAGATAGAAAGACTAAAAAGTTGTATAACAAGATGCATTAATTAGGGTTACCAGATAGCACTGTGAAAAAACAGGACAGGGGATGGGGGGGTAATAGGCCCCTATATAAGAAAAAGTCCCAAGAAACAGGACTATCCCTTTAAAAACAGGATATCTGGTCACTCTAGCACTAATGTAAATATATAGACAGTTTTTGTTATTTACTTCTATCTCTTCTTAAAATAGGTCAGGAAGCAGGCAGTTTTTAATATGAAGAGAAATATGAAGGAATTGCATCAATGTCAAAGTTGTAGAAGTGCATATATTGCACCAGCACTTTTTTCTTAGCCGAGATTGGACTGGGAAATCGTGGAATTTTGTCCTGTGCTCAATCTGTAATGAAAAAGGTGCAATTTTTTTTTTACTTTCATAACTGATGCAGCAAGCCCAGAGGTGCCAGGGCTCAGCCTTGGAAAGACCTGCCACAAATTAAGTACTGTTTTTGTCTTTATTTTCCATTGGGAAGTGCAGGATTTGAACCCTGTAGAATAGGAAGTTAGTTCAGCCTTGCCAATCCCCAGATCTCAGGGAGTCCACCAGAGGCAGGGCCATCCACATGGCAGTCCTGTATCCGTATCCTGCCTCCATTGCTCCCACCTCTGTCCTGGACTCCATGATAATCTGGTTCATCCAGAACCCTCTTCTTCAACTGGAGATCTGCAGTACAGACAGGGTGCATGGTAAAGTTAGTGCTGACTCCGTATTTAATTGCCAGCAGAATTCTTCTTGGAGGAAGAATTAGGCATGTCCCTCTAGCAACCTCCTCTCTCACCCCGGCTTCATGCCACCTCTTCAAAGCAAATTCACAAACCTGTGGAAGAAGCGTCTACAGGGCAGGGAAGGGAGGAAAAATGTTACCGTAAAGGCAATACTCCTCACTTTAGAGGCCTTGGGAGAGGATCCATGGGGTTTTTTTTTGGTTTTTTTTTTTAATTCTTCTGCAGAGGTGGAGGGAACAATTTGTGCCTCAATTGTTATTTAAGGGCCCAGTCCTCCACGCCTTATTCAGAATGACTCTACTGAGAGTCTTCATCATCAATTATCAGGTTTGGAAGGGACCTCAGGAGGTCATCGAGTCCAACCCCCTACTCAAAGCAGGACCAATCCCAGACAGATATTTTGCCCCAGATCCCTAAATGGCCCCTGAAGGACTGAACTCACCGTTTATATTGTTTTAAAAAATGAATTCCGTGATTTTTTTTTTTTAAGAAAAAAGCTATCTAGTGCCACAACATATTTAAAAAAAAAAGTCTCATTTTTCTTGCATGATTGATAGTGTATTTTTGCCATTAGTTTCATTTCTGGTGCATTTAAAATATCTTTTAAAAATCATATTGTGGTACATGATTGATGAACTTCAGTGAAAATCATTACTATGATTACTATGAGCGTAATGCATAAATGCAGAGCTTCTTTCTCCTTCTCCCATCCTTTCCCCAGCCATCTGAGATACTCTAGAGCGTTAATGCAGAAAAGTGCATCCATGCAAATCATGTAAAAGCAATGTCTTTTGGCCTTCTACCATAAACTCAATTTTCATCAGAACAAGAAAGGCCAAGTGACAAGGCACTTTACCGCACGTATGGGCACTCTTTATGGATGATAAGTACGGAGTACAGAGAAAGCATTGTACTGATGTTAATAGAATAACATATTGTGAAATAAAGCAAGGTTTTTGCATCAGTAACTGAATTGTAGTTTTTGCTAAAGTGCACAAGAGAAATGTGGGTGAAAATCAGGACCTTCCAGCTTCAATGATAGCCTGTACTACAAAGTTAAAACAATAACAGGCAAATAATATTCTTGTATTCTCTTGTGAAGATCTTGTGTATTCTCTTTTAGGAAGATCACCACAAAACCAAATTAAAACAACAACAAAGCAAATGCCATACCTGTCTGTTCTGTCTGAAGGAAAAGAAGGACAAAAAGAAGAAAGCATATTGTCCAAAAGTGAGTTGCCATTTTGATCCACTGTAATAGTTAACTGTAGCTTGCCTGCATTCCTGCAGAGCTTTCAGGGAAGTTGAGAAATGTTCACGTTTAAAGTTCAGTAACTCTAAAATCAATGCCTGGGCTCAGCGTCAACAAATGACAATCTATAAGAGAGAGAAAAAAAAGGAAAATTTAGTAGTACAACAACGCTCCCGTTCCAGGAAAGAGGCAATCCCTTATCCTTTGGGCAGATGGGGTGGAGCAGGTTTGCCAGCTATCCTGAAAACTGCTGGGCAGCACCTCATTCTGAACATCCATCCCATATCCCAGTCCCCACTTTGAATGACACAAAAAGGGGAGCACTGCTAAAAAGTTGACATCTAGTACAGGGGTTCTCAGACGTTTGTACTGGTGATGCCTTTCATATAGCAAGCCTCTGAGTGCGACCCCCTCCTTATAAATTAAAAACACTTTTTTGTATATTTAACACCATTATAAATGCTGGATGCAAAGCGGTGTTTGGGGTGGAGGCTGACAGCTTGCGACCTCCTCTCCTCCCCGTGTAATAACCTCACAACCCCCTGAGGGGTTCCGACCCCCAGCTTGAGAATCCCTGATTGAGTACCATACATAAGTGCAGTACAGGTAGAAGTTGAAAAATACTGTGTACTCCTCCTACCAGTTAAGACTGGTTTAGGATTTAGTAAAAAGACTGTTCCCATAAATTATTTACTAGGACAACAACAAGTTAAGGAAATAAATACCTTCCATTGCCTTTCAGAATCTCTGAAAATGTTCTCAGCTCCATTGTACCAGTCAAACTCCATTGACTATTGGGGTTGTATTGAATAACAAGGGGCAGAATTTGTTCCGTAGAGCTGTATTTTCATGACATCACCATTCTCACTGTCAGCTGCCAGTGGCAGTACTACACCCTCAGAAGAGATGGGAGGAAGAACCAACTTTAGCAGCTCTCCACTTTCTGTTTCATGCGGAATGGGAACTGGGACACAGGATATCTTTGTATAATCTATAGTAGCTTCTCCAACTGCTCTCAGACATACACATCTGTGTAAACACTGTGGCTACTCTTACATGTACCAGAAGCAAGTCTGGCCCTGCCTGGGCAAGGGTCAAGGGAACCTTAAAGGTGGTTTAGGGCCTTTGGCTCCCACCCAGCTGCGCCCATTGAGCTCAGTTCATCTGAGGATTGGCCAATGGTCTGAGAAAGTTTGGCTCCCAGATTAGACAGACACCTTAGTAATCAAATAAAAAAAGTGTGTGCATTTCAGCATAAAAAGGGGAAAACAGCCAGCTTTTGTCTAGTTAGAGTCCTACAATATTTCATAGTTCTTTGGTGTACTGCATTCCCAATTACTACAGTTAGACAGACTTTTTCTGATTCATCTAAATTGAGCTAAACTGGTGTAAATTTTCACTATTAAAAACCCACACAATGTTTGACTTAATAACAATGCTATGAGTATTCAGGGTTTCATTCATTCCTCTCTCTTCGTGCTCTCGCAATACTGGGCATGGTGTGTATAATTAGTAATGCAGTACAGAAAGTTTGGCTTGCTTAATGGAGTTAGCTTAAAAACATGTCGCCACTTGATGTCACCATATTCACAGGCCTCACCTGTAAATTAAAGGGAAATTGTAAATATGTTTTTTACAAGCTGATTCTTTCTGCACATTAAGGTCAATGAAGAATCTACTCTGGATACAAAGATAATTATTCCAATCAAGTTAACAAAACAGTGAGTCAGAAGCTACATTATTTGCAGATTAGGTTGCATGTTAGGTTTTCCTTATGTTTTGTTTGGGTTTGTGGTTTTTTTTAAAAAGAAAACAACCTACTGAGTAGTTGTCCTATGCCTTTATTTCCCTAGATATCAATCAAAATGGATCCACTCACACATATTACTGTGAAGGCAGTGCTATCCAGCTACAAAAGGCAACACTCTGTACTTTGTATTTTCATATTATAGAAAATTCAAAGCTTTTAAAAAAGTCACTCTTCTAGTGTCTCCAAATATGGCACTTCTTTATTCTCGTTCACTCGGATTTCTTTTTCATAAATAGCATTGTGAGCACTCTGAGAGGTGGCACATTAATGTGGACCTAGAGACCCCATGATCTATAACTCCCCTTCCAAAGGGTATTTCTCTTTTTCAGTTAGGGCAGAGCACCAGCTCTGCTGTAGTGAAGGTTGAGAAGTGTTTTCTCTTTAGAAGGACTCTTCGATGTGCTTTAAAATCCACAGGCTTTCTCAGATCATTTTCAAATCTGTCCTGCCTTATGGGGATGCTGGTCCAAATGTGGGGTCATCTGAGCAAGGAATAGCTCAAGATATAACCCCTCTCCCACTCCAATCCCCAAACACACACAAATGCTCCCCCTTTCCCACATTCTCCTACTGATCTCAGTCACTTGACATTTAGCTCAGCTAGTGCATGGCACCCACTGTCTCTGAAAATGTTTGGTTTGCTAGCATGGTACTTGCCAAACATTCACAAGTCAAAGAGATTGAAATGTGAATGTGCAGCAAGCCTAAGCCAGAGGATTTGCAGACAGTCCATTGTTACAGTAGCTGAATGGCTCCAAGAGATGTATTATGGTCATTGAACTTGACTAAGACCCATGCACTGTAAATTCAAAGCCTACCATTGACAGAAATGAGTAGGCATGTTGCTACCATCTGCCTCTCTTAAGCATTTTTATTTCCTTTTGGGAAATGTGCCCTGCCTATTTGCACAGCTAATTTAGAAGTGACACTAACTGTTTTCTGAATGATTATTACACACGTTTTATGCAGATATGCGAGAAGGATTGCTGGGCATGGTGCTACTTTTCCACCTGAGGGATTAGTAAGGCTGGCACTCTGCTATAATCAGTTAGCATTGGATTAACTAGAGGGAATCTGAAAGACCATATGACTAATGTAATCATGTTTGCTCATAACAGACCTTAGTGTGCTTAAGGTCCAGGGGTTTATCCTAACTAACCCATTAACATTATGTGCTCAAATGGTTTAGATGTTTATGACATGTCTACACTAGAAGACTTACAACGGCACAGCTGTGCCGATGCAGTTGCACCACTGCAAGGTCTCCCCTGTAGCCACTCTATGTTGATGGGAGAGAGCTCTCCTGTCAGCATAATTAAACCACTCCCAACAAGTGGTGGTAGCTCTGTCAGCAGGAGAGCATCTCCTGCCAACATAGCACTGTCTACGTTGGTGCAACTTATGTTGGTTGGGGTGTATGGTTTTTCTCCCCCCCACATACACCCTGATCAGCAAAAGTTTTATAAACAAAAGTCCTAGTGTAGACATAACCTTAAAGCTAAAGGAATGAGGGTAGAGGGCAGAGCAGTGAGGGGTGTGTGGCAGGGTTGTGGGTGTGTTTGAGAGAGATGGGAGAAAGCAGGGATAGGTGGGGGAGAAGGGGACAGGAATGAAAAGCAACTGGAAGAAAGGAGGAATTTTGGGAAGGAGAGGGGGTAAATGTGGATGGGACTAGAGGAGAGTGAGGCAGGAGTGGAGGGGACAGGAGAAGGAACATGGTGATGGGTAGCAGGGATCAGCCCCACCTTCTCCTCTGCCATGTGGGAGAAGATGTCTGGGGGCCCTGCCTCTCTCCCTATCCCTCAATGTAAGCATGGTTCTGGAAGACATCCACGTAAGCCAGGGTCTGGGAGGGCCTGCTTCTCTGGATCCATCTGAGCCTTGCTCCCTTCCACCTCACCCCACCCCCTGTGAATCCACATCTGGGAAGCTGAGTACAGACACACTTGGAGCAGGCACCACAAACAGGTTGCTGTGACTATGGTGAGAACAAGCATGGTTGGTGCCTGTCACAGGCTCACAAGGGACACCCATTGACCTGAAATGTGTGAACTGCTCCATTCATAGCTATTATTTCAGGCTGTATTCACATCCATGAATTGCTCTCATTCAGTTGAGAAATTTCATTGAGATGATTGAGCCACTGCACAGCTGTCTGAGCCCCTTGTGCTATAGATTGATGAATAATGCCCCCTCCTCACAAACAAGGCCCAGATCTGGGGTTAGGATTTTGCACCTCCGCTTTCCTGTTCCTTTCTGCTTCCAGCTAGTATGTGGAGTCCTCACAGTCCCAGTATGTTCCCACTTCCCAATGGCCCTCTGAGCTTACCAAAGGCATGAAGTGGCAAGGGGGAGCTGCTGTGTGGGGGTGTGTTGGAGAGGGGTAGGGGAGCCTTGGAGCAATGGGCACAATTGAGGGAATTTTGGAGAAGATGGAGCAGTGGTATGAGTCTGAGTAGTTGTGAACATGGGGATCAGCGGTGAGAAGAGAGTTGGTGCAGGGAAGAATAAGATGGAAAGGAGGGGGTCAGGGTCGTGCAGTGAGGAATGTTGGGAAGCTTCATCTCTGTACCCCCCCAAACATCAATTATAGATACTTATAAGAAGCACCAGGGATCTTTATAGAGAAGGCAAAAATGCTGCATTTATTGAAATTACAACAGTTAACATATGCTTTTCAGTCACACACACAGTCCTGCCAGTTGATGTTTATAGTTACCAGTCTGTTGTAGCTCTAGTCAATCTAATGGCCAGTTAGATTGAGCACAAGTGAGGAGCTGGGCTCTTGTTGGTCGCGATCTGATGCTCTGAGACTTTTCAGGACTGAATCCAGGGTTCCATGGCAAAACACCCCAACTTTACAGTTGTAAATTCCCATTTGGATCCATGCATTTTGCAATGTCATCCTGTAATCATTAGTCCTTAAGTGGTGTTATTTGATGGGTATTGTCAGGCTTCCCATCATTATCTCCTGTGTGTTGTCTCACACTCAGGGGTGCCTGCCTCTCCTCTGAGGTTGTCAGTTCTGCTAATATGTTTATCATCCGATACAGTGGATGTTTTCTGTTTGTCTCCTGGTCTTTCCAAGTCTCACTTTTTCTTGACCATCTGGACATTTGTGATGGCTTTCACACCTTATCTTTTCCTGATGCATGCATTCCTCATTCACACAAACAATCTCTTACAGAAACCTTCAAAGGTATACAGACAGCAGTGTTTTATATTCAGCAGAATACATTGTAAATCAAGCCTTGCTAAATCTTATAACTAAAACAATTCACATTGGGGCTTCAGGCCCTCAACATTCCTCTAATCTCTTACTTACTAAAACCTTAAAACAAAGAAATGTATATTTAACTAGAGTGCCTAATTTGTAATACATATAGGAAACCATAGTAGACATTATAGCTTATCCTAAAAGGAAAGGGTGACCCTAGTCAGTCATAAGAATTGTTCTGATCCATCATTCTTTTCAGCTATTCAAAAAGGGTGGCTGACAGGATAAAAATCAAATCATGCATTCATTCTCATAGTACAGTTATAAAATCCTGCTGCTACATGTATAGGGATGCAATCACTGTAGTATCTGAACCTCTCAATCTTTAAATATTTATTATCACAATCCTTCCATGTGACAGGGCAGTGCTATTATCCCAGTTTTATAGATGGGGAACTAAGGCACTGAGAAACTGAGGTCACACAGGAGGTCTACCATGGAGCAAGGAATTAAACTCAGCCTATGCCTGTCATGTTCCAGCTCCTAACCACTGGACCAGCTTTCTTCTCATGCCCCCTGCTCCACCATCTCTCCTGCTCCCCTTAAAATATGTCCCCACTGACTCCATGCTAGTCTCTGCACAGTTCCTGCATCAACCTCCCAGCTCCTTAATCAGTGAGTCCTGTGTTAGGGTCTGCCTCTCTGTGGGGAGGGAGAAGCAGGCTGAGTTGGGCAGGCAGAGAGCAAGGAGTCAAGGAGCTGCTTCAGAGTCTGTGAAGGGACTAACATGGACTAACAGTTCATTTGTGTGCTGAGGAACTCATTGCCTAGGAGCCAAAGGCAGTGGAGGAGGAGCTAGGCTGTAGTAAAATGAGGAGGCTGAGATTATTTTTTTTTTAAACTAAAAGAAATTTAATACCCTCAAGCTTTGTTAATGCAGTTACATTTGTCCAGTGGTGCCTCCTACCATTCCAGAATGTGGACAGTGGCTAAACTGAAACCTCTGAGAAAACAGGAAATAAAAAGTTAAAATATGTGGCACCCCCCTGTGAAGAGGATAGAGCTGGCCTGAATGGTTGCAGGAGAAAAGGGCCAGTTTGGAGAGGAGATGGATTGGGTGGGCCAGATTATGGCTGGAGAGGCCTGACCAGAGTCAGGGCAGGGACTGTTTGGAACTGGCTGGGCACAGAGCACACTCTGATATACAGCTCAGTCTCCTTAACAAGGAAGCATGCAACCCTTTGGTAAGCTGCAGCAGAGGCCATCAGAGAGGAAAAAGCTGTGTTGTATGTGCTAATGGCTTCCAAGGTCCTAAGGGCTTAATGAAACAGGAATGGGAGAATTAACTGGGAATGTTGGCAAGGACATTATATGTTGCAGAGGATGGTGAGGGATAAGGGTGGAGAAGATACACATACCAATTTTCTGTCATATGCTTAAAGTTATTGTAACCAACACGGAATAAAAAACTGTCAACATTTTGGGATGTCAGCCATGTCTGCAATGTTTCTCCCTGCTCCATTAGCAGTTCCAGGGCTGGATTAACTTTATAGGCCCAGCACCAAACATATTTGTAGGCCCACATGGGGCAAAGTGGAGGGGGCCAGGATAATCAGTCTTCAGAGTGAAGGGCAGGGCTGTGCAATGAGGCACAGTGTGGTGGGAGCAGCCCCACTCTGCTCGCCCAGCTGGAGGGCAGTGTTTACAAACCTGCAGCTGCCAGATGCACACTGGTCTGCCCAGCCCTGTGCTGTCAGCATGCCCCTTCCCCTTGAGGGTGGGCCTGTACCACACCACCCCTCCAGCCAGTGCCCTGCCCTCATACCCAGTGCCCCCTTGCCCAGAGACCTCCCCTGCTGGCCTCCAACCACAGCTGCACAGCACCCTGCACACCATACCACACGCCTAGTGCCCAATGCCCTCCCCACTACTCACCACCTTCCTCACAGTCCCACCATCATAGCTGCACAGCACCCCATATTCCTGAGGGGATTATGCACCAAAAATTTTTTTTGCATACAATATTTTAAAATTCTGCAAATGGTATTTGGTAATAAATAAATTAATGTGGAGGCTCCAACATGGCAGTGGAGAGCATAGGCCACTGGTTGCATGGAGGTGCAGCCTTCCCGCACCACACCCCAGGACTGGAACTCATTGGTGTGGCTGCACCCAACCCTGACACAGTGCAAGGGCCAGGCCTGCCCCAGAAACACCATGGGGCCCTGGCCCCCTGTGCAAGGTTTACGAGGTGTGGGTGAGAAGGCTCAGCCTGGCAGCAGGATCCAAGTGCAGAGATACTTAGTTTGGGGGAGATCCAGGTGGGGTAAGAGTTCTGGGGCAATCTGGGTGCAGGTGTCTTAGTGGGACATCTGGATGCACAAAAGCTCATGGGGGTGTCATGGTATAATTCCCCACTCTGAACCTTAGTGTCCAAAAGATGGGGTACCAGCATGCATTCCTCTAAGCTTAGTTACCAGCTTAGAACCTGTAGCACTGCCACCAACCAGGAATTCTAATGCATGGTACACTCTGGTCCCCCCCAAAGCCTTGCCTGGGGACCCCCCCCTCCCCCCCAAGACCCAGACCCTGTGGATCTTAGCACAAGGAAAGTAAACCCTTTCCCCCACTGTTGCCTTTCCCAGGCTTCCCCTCCCTGGGTTACCCTGGAAGATTACTGTGATTCAAACTCCTTGAATCTAAAAAGAGGAAAATTCACCTTCTTCCCTCCTTCTCTTTCCCCCTCCCAGACTCTCCCTGAGAGAGGGAGAGAGAGAGAGAGTAATCCTAATACAGAGAGAAATTAACCTCTCTCCCCCTTCCCTCCTTTCTCCCCACCAATTCTCTGGTGAATCCAGACCCCATCCCCTGGGGACTCACACCAGAATAAAAAATACAATCAGGTTCTTAAACAAGAAACTTTTAATTAAAGAGAGAAACAGTAAAAGTTATCTTTGTAAATTTAAAATGGAATAAGTACAGGGTCTTTCAACTATAGACACTGGGAATACCCTCCCAGCCTAAGTATTCAAGTACAAATTAAAATCCTTTCAGCAAAATACAAGTTTGAACTCCTTCCAGCCAAATACACATTTGCAAATACAGAAAACAAACATAACCCTAACTCGCCTTATATACCTAGTGCTCACTATTCTGAGGTTGTAAGAGCCTTTATCGGAGAGAAACCTGGTTGCATGTCTGGTCACTCTCAGAACCCAGAGAGAACCACCAAAAACTAACAGCACACACAAAAACTTCCCTCCCTCCAGATTTGAAAGTATCCTGTCCCCTGATTGGTTCTCTGGTCAGGTGACAGCCAGGCTTACTGAACTTGTTAACCCTTTACAGTCAAAAGAGATATAAAGTACTTCTGTTCTATTAACTCCTACTATCTGTTTATGACAGGGGGGTTCCAGGTGCAGGGACAATGGGAATCTGCAAGGGATCCAGGTGAAGGTGTTTGGGCTCAGCAGGGGGTCTAGCTGTAGGGGAGGTGAGGTTCATTTGAGTAGGTGTTCAGGTGGTTGGGGCTCATTGGAATGGTAGGGATCATCAGGGGTGAGGGTTTGATGGGGCTGCTTAACAGGGGAGCCCCAGCTTCTGCCAAGGGGAAGCTGCATGCTAGGCTCCAGCTTCCCCCATTCCCCTCTCTTCCCCATCCCATGCCCTTCTTTCTCCCATCTCCTTCTCTTCCCCATTCCTCACCACTCCATCTTCTCCCCAAGCTTGGGGAGCAGGGGGAAAACCATCCCTCTCCCCCACACAAGCCAGTGGAGTGGGTTGGGGCCAGGTCACTCCACTTCCTGCCACCCTGTGAGTGCAGAGTCAGGCCCACTCTGCAGTTACTAGGTGGCGGGAAGTGGAGTGACCTGGCCCCAGCCCGTTCCACTCCACTGCCCTGGCTCCCAGCCTTGGAGAACACAGGGGAACCACCCCTCAGCACTCATTGGTGGCACAGCTGGGAGCCAGAGGAGCAGAGCAGACTGTGGCCAGGTTGCTCCACTTACTGCTGCCTGGTGAGTGCAAGGTAGACTCTACCCCTGCTGCAGTCCTCAGGGGAAGGGGTGGGATTGGGGCAGAGTGAGGGTGGAACAAGGATGGGGGGCAGTTTTCCTGGCTGGCTCAGCTGGCCAGGGCCCCTTCTGACTCTGGTGCCATGGTAAACAGTACTGGGCAGTTCCACCCTCTAAAGATTGCAATCATTATCCCCATTCTATTATTACAAACTGTACCGGAGGTGGGAGGAGCACTTAGCAATCACATGGTATCCTTTGTATTTAGCTGGCCTCAGTACTGTCTCAGCTGCAAGTTTTGTGATAGCTACAACTGCCTAAATGACCACTAATGCCTACAAAAAACATTTCTTGGTGTTCAGAAAACAAGGAAATTCACTGATCATTCTCCCCTCTTTCACCAATGAGCCAATATGCCCATAGCACACATACTTCCTTTACAGATAGGCCAGAACACTCATGGGATAGGTGATATAACTGCTGTAGAACAGAGTCTAATGCCTTATCATTGCTCAGACAAAACCTGTGTTTAAGGGAGCTGGACTGAATAGGGGATACCTGCAATCCAACTTTTAGCCTACTCCACAGCAATAACCCCCACACCTGCTAAATTTCACAGCCCCCTCACCCTGGCACACAGTTTCATCTAATTGTATACTTTCACTTCCCCCTCATTCAGTGCAGACACCACTCTTATCTCCCACCTCACTGCTGACAATCCCTATGGCGTGAAGATCCTTGTGTGTTGCTACTGACAACCTACATACCCAACACAGCAATGTGAGACACACTGGATCCTCACAGCAATGTGAGACACACTGGATCCTCTTTCCTTTTATCACACATATGGTGGAGGGGAAAGGGAAGGAGAGAAGAGCTAGGAACAGAATCCAGAAAGGTAGGGCCTCCCAGATCACTTAATATCACTATTGCAGCTTTTTCAAACCATGCCAACTAAATCCCTCCACTATTCTGTTCTGTGACAGAGCTCTGTCCTTGACTCCATGGGTCCCACATTTCCTGACAGATTTTGCTAGCCTCAGAGGCTTGCTGTGACCCTCCATATAGCCCTTCTCTCTCTAGAGGCAAGGGTCACAGCTTACTGAGCCATTTTCATTATAAGCCAACAACAGAGGTGAGGAGAAGCTATCCTCCCTCTCACAGTCTCTGTTGTCTCCCAGTCTCAGTGATTAATCAGGGAGAGGAGAGTCCTGGCCCACCCTCTACTCCAGGCTCCAACCCAGGGACCTTAAAATTAGCAGCTATGGTAACTGACTTTTTGGAAATAGGATGTGTACAATTCCCTGGGCCACTTCCCGACAGCAGCCCCCACTCAATATCTCCTTCACCATTACCTCAGAGCCTCCTTCCTTGCACCTGATATGGCTTCAAACTGCTTCATTCCTCCCACAGCACAGTTCCCTCCTATAGCTCCTGACACCTGTGCCTCACAGACTAACTGGGAGGCTTTTAACTAGTTCCAGCCAGCCCTTGATTGGCTTCGGGTGTCCCAATCAGTCTAGCTATCTCCACTGGTCTAGAAGGATCTTAATTGGCCCCAATGTCTTGATTAACCTGGAGCAACTGCCATTTGGTTACCATGGCACCAGTGATTTGTTTAGCCTGGGGTTAACGTACCTGTTCCTCACTACTTTACTGTAGCCATCTGGCCTTGCCCCATCACAGTACAGCTACACACAACACAGTGCATGCAGTTGGAATGCATGCAGCTAATTCCCAGTGGCTATTGCCTGCTCCCTGTGGCAGAGTTAAAGTTGTGTGGGTGTATACCTCAACTCTGTATTTTCTGTTTTTTAGAAGTTTAAATTTACTTATCTTCATTCCTTACGGCCTGCTTGTCAGAGCTTTGAGTTTTGCTGAACTCAGTGTTCTGGAAGGGTATGAGATAACACAGAGCAACCTTAACTCTGCATTAATGAAGTTTTTTGTCAGTGACTATATAGAACCATTTTGTTGTGTAGTCATCTGCCATTGTTTGTGCACATGAAGTGAAAATGGAAGCAGGAGCATCAAAAACAAAGGAAAGGATTCTAGTTTTTCCACATCAGGGAAGAAAAAATCATTTACAGACTACTACTTAGGCGCAATGGAAATTTCTTGGTGCCTATCAGAAGGTGAGTATATATAAAATCATACAGCACACAGAGAAATCTTTGGAGCAGAAATATTCTTTAAGTGTCATAGACCAGCAAGGCAATGACTGGTGCAGGCAACAAGATAATAGCTCTGTTGCCAGTCTTTTATTTTATTTATTTATTTTCACAATCTTTGTGTGGCAAATTGATTTGCAGTGTAAACCATTACATTATCTCATCTGTAGAACGCTTGGTGGCTAGTCAGGCCTGTAGAGAAATACAGCTGCATACAATTATCTTTCATGATTATATACATGTTTTACTTACCACCATCCCTTAATAAAAAACTGTGTTTTTTAATTGATTCGCTGTTGACAACAACATGAATTTCGTTTACGGGGACAAAAGGATTCACAAGACGTAAATATGTTGGGTAGGTCTGAAAAACTTTCAGAAAAGTTTGGAAAAGCACATAGACCTGTAATTCCACTGAATAAGCTTATCCTTACTTAAGAACATTTGTATCTAATCCTTTTTGCTGGGGCTGGTCCGAGTTGCTGAGCAACTTCAACTTCCAAACAACTTCAGTGCATTGGACCTTATGGGCAATATTGACCTGATTACATCATGCCTACACAAGGAATTATGTACCTTTGAAACCATTAACATGAGGCTTAAGTGGTGCATAGGGTCTTGTGCAGGCCTTGTGCACAGTGGTAAATTTCAACATAGGTGCGCATCTGCCTGTGTGCATAAGCAAAGGTCATTGCTTCAAACCCAAAAAATTCTGCTTTTTGGCTAAGTCTGTTCGATCTACGGTTATGCAATGCCCTGGAAAACGTCTCCTCTGTGTTCCCGGCCTGAACTTTGGAACAAATTATGTAGAGACACTCTCAAATAACCTATCCCAGGTTTTTCATGAGAAGCAGTTGATGCTGGCCATTTGGTGAATTTGGGGTAGACTGCTAGTGATGCTGGAAGTAGTCAGCTGTTAGGTCTTTACCTTTAATAAAATGTTCAAGCTGCATTTAAGTCTGCTGGTGATCTGAGCCTCAAAAGATTGCCACCATCTAATGCCCAAATACTGGATACTAGCAAGGTTTTATTTTGATGGTTTGATTATTATTTTACCAAAGCCACTTACAGGTTCTAAAAATATTTATCATAAAGTTTTGAAGTTCTGTCAACAATTTTTGCAACATGAAGCAATAGTTTACAATGGAGTTTAAACTGTTTGCCATCAGCCTCAAGGTTCTTCACAGTTCTGTCTTGTTTACATCTCAGCTCTTGATCCACCTATTCCCCATCTTGTACCCTTTGCTCTGTCCACTTCTCTCACCTTACCATTCTCTTTGGATCCTTGCACTCATGACAGAATAGGATAGTGATTATACCTCTGTATATGGCATTGGTGAGACAGATACTGAACTACTGCATCTGGTTCTGGTGTCTACATTTTCAAAACAACGTTAAAAAATCCTGCATCCATGGAAGTCAGAGTTTTCTTAGTAGCTTCTGTGGGTACTAAATCCATCTGAGAATTGATCTTGAAGTCCATCCAGTGTTTATTTAATGTTAGTTCTCAGACCACGTACATTTGTTTACCTTGATCATTGTCAGTATTTTAAAATCTGCCAGTTTACATGGCTAGTCTGTGCTGTATTGATTGGCTTTGGTCTTGAACTGCTTACACTTTGCTAAACGAGATTGTACAAAACATTAACTTTCGTAAATGTGTTTTTAATTGTAGCCCTTTCCTCGTTTCTCTGTTATCCTTGTGGCACTAGAGCTCATTGTAGGTTTTGCAGGATATCATATGAAATAAGATGGGCCGGTGATGGACTTATACAAGTAATTTAGTACTTTTGCAGTGCTGGAGCCAGACAGCTGCAGCGTGTAGCTGCTGCAGGGTGGGGACAAGCAACTATTTTGATTCTGCCAAGCAGGATGAAAGCTGATCCTGAGACCTATGCTTGGATTTTTAAAGATAATCTAGTTCTGAACACAAGAGATGGTAAATTCACTTACACACATCCATAGAAGGCTGACATTGCTGTTCCAAGCACATTAATTTCATGCACATACATGTTCTTTTGGCTCTCTGCTTGCATGCTCATGTGCTGAAATGGCATTGTGCCTGCTCACTACTTATTATGTCAGTAAGAAGAAGGCATAAGAGCCAACCAATACAATATTGCCAGTGCCATCTTTTCTGCAAGAGGGCTCTCCTCTATGACAGCACTGCGCCTCTCTTGTTCACACCTGTTCAACTCTCTATATAAGTCTTTGGGAAATTATTTTAGAAGTTTCTCACCTCCACCAGTAATTCTATTATTGTTATCTGTATCATCGTAACACCTAAAAGTCCCAGCAGACAGATTGTTAGATGATTTCTTTCTGATGGATATTCTTTCTTTGTGTGTCAGATTCAGCTGTTTGGGAGGACACAGGCTTTATCTAGTCTTCAGAGAGATTTTGTTCGTATAGATTTGCAAACGCTTATTTACTAAATAAATATAGATAACACTTTATTTTGTTGGTAAATGCAGATGTACAACAATATTGCATTTCTATACAAGTATCTAAAACATCCACATTAATACTAAATTCATTAATTATTGTCCATAAAAGAAACAAGAGTGATAAAGTATTTTAAAAAGAGAAACAAACAGATATATGATGAATATATATGATTTCTTGATAAGAATCAAGTTTTTTTCTAAATTAATTTTCTAAAACCAACCAGACATTTTGTTTTTATGAAATACCCAGTTATTTGGTATCAAATATCAAAGATTTATTTGCTGCAGCCTGCATAGTTTTAGCAATGAGTAACCTCTTGGCCTTCTTTAGCTTTTTAATGTGTATGTATGTAGTGTGTAAGAGTCATTTGGAAGATTAGACAATTTGCTGTGAGGCCATAAGGCTTTGTAGATACTCTGTTTAATTTCAGTAATGTCCCACGCCTATTTTGATATAGATGCTATTTGTACATTTGTCTTGTCTCTCCAGCTCAAGTACTGTCAGCTCCAAATTTCAACTGGAGAGAGTGTTCATCAAAAAAACAACAACCCCACAACAATCCTAAGTTTCCTACAGACCAATTTGGAAAATTGTAAATCAGGAACCCAAAGTGGAATCTAAAAAACAATCTTGTTTCATGAAAGTCCTTAGATCAGAGCATTGTTTTAAGTGGAAGTACGCATGCTAAAACCATGTGTTAACTCATGCAGAAAGAGTACTGTAACTCTCAAAGGAAATAGTAAGCTGTCAGGAAAGAATTTCAGCAGAAGTGCTAAAAGAGACTGAACTCTTATTTATGAATCTGCTGAGTGTATGAAACAGAATGCTAAATACATTTCATATAATTAAAAGTCTAAATATCCTGTTTAGCCAGACGTGGAACTTTGACACTTTTTTATACACTCCATATTTGCCTTTCCTTGCACATCCTTCTCCCCAGCTGACTATACCAGTAACAAAATAGGTGTCCTTGTACTTAGTTACATGTGGACCCCCACTGTCTCCCTGACATGCATCTTTTGTTACATTGTCATAGCCAGCACAGAACATGTTTTCTGTGATCGCAAAGTTAGTGGTTTGCTTGCATGAATTTCTATCAATATAGGGGACTTGAAGCACTTTAAGTTTGTTGGATACCCGTCCATGTTCATAAAGACGTCCAAAACCACTAACAGTTCCAGATTTTTGATTCATCAGAATTTCGTTAGCAAAGTCTGCATCAGGAGGGCATGCCGGGATAACATATATAGAAAACTTTATAGGTTCCTTTAATTTTATGAGGGCTATGTCATAATCATAAGTTGCTGAAACAAATCTACCATGTACAAGCACTTTTTCCACAGAGTACATCATTTCAGTGTTTTCTTCCTTATCTCTGTCCACTTCCCCTGTGTGAAATCATTAAAAACATAATTATTATGAGACACAATACAACAAATATAAATAGTTCCTAGAAAAACTAAGGGACTAACACTCCATGGCCTTGCACCTTGTGTAGTCTTCTCTACTGTGCAAATCAAATGGACAATCCTCTCATCCTGATTTGGGAGCATTTTACTTGCAGTTTGCACAGGTATAGAAAACTACAGAAAGTGCTAAACAAGCATTGAGTTAGGACCTTACTGTTAAAATGGTGATTTCATTTAGGAATTAATACAATATTTTGTTCTCCGTTGCCTACCACTTGGGTCATATAGGATAGGCATGCTCACAAGTGTGAATGGGATTTGGCCCTTTATTTGGTAACATACAAAATAATTTGGAAACACAGCTTCTTTGTGCTTCAAAATTCTTTAACATTCTCGCTATCAGCAAAAAAGAACAGCGTCCCACATATTTCAGTGTTGTTGCATGGGGTTTCTTTGGGAATTGGATGGGTTGGGACTTTGGGGTTGATAATGTTTGTAAATTTTCTGGCTTGCTGTTGTACAAAGGGTAGGATTTGCTTTTGTTGTAGAACTACAAACTGTATTTTTGGGTGCCTAAAGCTTGAGATGTTTTCTTTTTGAAAAATTAAAGCAACAACTATTGAACTGGTCATTTTTAGGCCTTTCCAAATTTGCAACATATTTCAGACCAATATTTAGATGTTGTCAAATATAGATATTACCACCACCCTGATGCTATTCCATGAATTCTCCAAGGTCTGGTCTACACACAGAGTTACATGAGTTGAAGTACAGGTGTGATATTAAACTGATTTAGCTAAACTGGTGCATCTTTGTGCATGTATATTTAGGTTTAAACCCAATTTATAAAGTTTAAATTAAGCCTAAACCAATGTAATGCTGTCTACATACAAACATTAGCCATAATGCAAACATTAACATACATTAGCCAAACTGGTTTAACTTCACACCTTTTGGTGTACCTTTGTACGCAGACAACTCCCAAGAGAGAGGGGTTCATCTACAGTCAAGCCAGTTCTTCTACATCTAAGAAGGTATGTCTGTCAGACCTGGACTCCATATGAAGGCCTCTAGAAAGGAGTTCTACAGCTTTTGATCTTTCTGCCAAGATCCTCTGGCCCACTGTGTGTAAGTCTGGTCTGGGCTTCCCCAGCTGCAGCATTCCTGGGAAATATGACTGTCTTAACTGGCTGCAAAAATTCTCCAAGATAATCAACTCCTACTCTGTTGATGGTTTTGTAGATTGGCATTAGGATTCTGACTTTGGGGCAGAAGTGGATGGAGAGCTGATATTTGTGTAATGCCATGGGAACTTGAAAGATGATTTTAATCATTTCTAGATAAACAAAGATATTATCCATTGTTTAATTTTGTTCACAGGGTCTTTATTATATATAAAGACCCAAATAGAGAAAAGCCATAAAAACAAAAAAGGATGGATAATAATGCAAATAACCTAATTCTGAACTGACCACCTTTGTACTTTTCACATTTGTACGTGTATTTTTAAAGCACCTTTTGCCATAGTATTTGGGGGCTCTTTTTATAATTTAACAGAAATCAACATTTCTCAAATTTTGGAATAATCCTCTTCTCCCCAGCTTCCTCCAAATCTACTAACTGTGCAGGGCCCATCTCTCAGGTTGCCTATATAAGACAAAGCCCCTAATATTGGGACATCTGGTCTCCCTAGCTTGAGCAGAGCTAGTGTGTATATGTCTGCCTGAGCTGGAAGTCACAGCTCTCAGTGGCTATGTAAACGTATCCTCCAATACCAGTGTTCTGTCGGTTATTACTTGAAACTACTTAAACCCTATTTTCTGTATTAAATAAGATTGCGTTTTACTAATTAAATCAACCCAGAATATGTATTAATACCTGGGAGGGGAGGGGGCAAACAGTTGTGTATCTCTCTCTATCAGTATTATAGAGGGCGTACAATTTATGAGTCTACCCTGTATAAGCCCGGGTAAAATGGATTTATTTGGGGTTTAGACCCCATTGAGAGTTGGGCATCTAAGTGTTAAGGACAGGAACGCTTCTGTAAGCTGCTTTCAGTTAAGTCTTCAGCTTTGGGGCACGTGACATCAGTTGGCAGTTCCCAAAGGGGTTTTTGTGATCCAACCCATCACACTATGTACTATATATGGCTTGCAGGAAAAGTGGGTCTGTTCAGATGGGACAGATAATTCCTCCAGTCTGGCTTTGGTTTAATTTGTAGCTACTGTTTTGGAATGGGCTGCTTCTTTTTCTTTGCTCCTTTGAAGACTTTTGTACTGAAGAATCAATACAAGGTTTTAGAGTGGGATCTAAATATGGTGAGGTGAGTGCTGTTTCTTGCTTTCTTTTGGAGAGTGTTCCAAGGTCTTGGAGGTGATATGGTGTGTGAACTGGAGATTAGATACTTCTGTGCTGGTTTTTTGAAATACACAAGGATAGCTGCTGAAGTGGTACTCTCTTGAGTGCATCTCCAGTGTGATTGCATTATTTCTGCCAGGATTCACAGTCAAAGCAGCAGTGCCCAATGGTTCATGGTGTCAAAAATGACGGATACTATTCTATTATCATAGTAATTTGCCCTCTGTCCATCACCACGAGGAGACGACCTGTCAGTCTCACCAATGCAGTTTCAAAACTCTCCTGTCGGCTTAGGGCGGCTACATGAGAGACCGTACAGCAGCACAGCTGCATCAGTCCAGCTGTGCCATTGTAAGCTCTCTAGTGTAGCCATGGCTTAAGTTTCCTTTAGCTTAAACCTCTTTCAGTTAATTCATCTTAACTTTCCCGAATGTTCCAGTGTAGCTAAAGCCTGAGATTTCAAAGTTTCTGGCTGGTAAAGAGGGTGAGGTTTTGGAAAAGGCAATATTCTTAGTATCTTGGGGAGAGAAAGAAGGGGTAAGAATGCTAAAACTATTGTTCTTTATCATGTCCACGTCGTTCACAAACAGGAAAAAGAATTTCCACTGATGCCAGCTACAAAGTGAATCACTCATTTCCGTACCAGTCCAGGGACAAATTGAGGCAATCATGATAGCTGACAAGACCAAATGAAAAGCTGTGGGGAAAGAGACAGAAGGCATCTTGCAAACAAAGATTAGAGTAAGTATTGTTTGTCATTAATACCTGTTCTTATACTAAAGGAATAAACTAATAACAATCACTTACCGACAACAACTTTAATGATTTTAGATTGGTTTATGCAGTGAGCTGCAGTAAGTATATAAAACTGGCTCAAAATTGTCCCTCCACAAAACCCTTCCTTGTTTTCATCTATTAGAAGAGCCTGCAAGGAGAGAAAAGGGTGACTCCAGAGGATACAAAAACATAAGAATTCATAAATAGCTCGTTAAAATTAAAGCAACTTTTCCTTCATAGTTAATAGCTTTTTACGTACTGTACATACAGCTACAGTAGATACCAGTGTGTGTATATTCAGGCAGTAATCGGACTTATGACAAATTGGTTCCTGAGAATCACGTTGTAAGTTGAAAACGTCTCAAGTCCCATAGGAACACTCCGGGATTGAGCGTCGTAGAGTCGGAACCGACATTGTAGAGTCGGAATAGGATGTTAATTTACAAACGTCGTAAGTGCTGTTCCATCATAACTCAAAGGTCATAAAGTCTAGGATTGCCTGTATTTGTATCTGCCCAGCAACAGTATATATACACCCCTTCTATGCTTCAAACAACCCCCCAACTTCTCCAGCCATCATCAGAAGCAACCTCCCTACAGACCAGGACACACCAACTCAAACTGGCACCAGACCCTGCCAGAACAAAAGATGCAAAACCTGCTGATGCATCCCCACTGCCAGAATGATGAATATCTCCCACAACACATCGTTCAAGATCCACGGGTCCTACACATGCCTATCACAACATGCCGTGTACCTCATCCAGTGCACTAAATGCCCCAATAACAACTATGTGGGTGAAATAAGACAATCACTACCCTCTTGAATGAACACACAGAAAAATGATTCTGGGGAAAAATACCACATCAGCTCTGGGTGAACGCTTTTCACAAAGGGCTCACTCTGTATCTGACCTATCAGTCATCATGCTCAATGGAAACTTAGACAACACCTTCAAAAGATGAGCCTGAGGACTTAAATTCATAACTTTCCTGGAGACTAAAAGTCATGGACTGAACAGAGACACTAGATTTATGGCTCGCTATAAGAATCTGTAACTCAGTAACCCCCATTCTCTCCCCTCACCACCACCTTCAGCCCAGCATTTTTTGTTCCTTTCCCCCCTATGACTGGAGAGCTGTTAACAGGCCACCTCACTTTGAATGGTCCCTCACAATATGTGTTAACTACTTATGCTAAACAATTTGTTCCACCTTGTGTTTAGCTGTGACACTTGCTGTATGTTTCCCAGACCTGAGGAAGAGCTCTGTGTAAGTTTGAAAGCTTGTCTTTCACCAACAGAAATTGATGCAATAAAAGATATTACCTCACCCACTTTGTCTTTCTAATATCCTGGGACCAACACAGCTACAACAACACTGCACATCTTTTTATATGTAAGATATAAAACATACATATTTACCTGCCATGGACATTCACCAGGCAAGCAGTCATCACCACCTACTATCTGAGGGTTTGGAGACACATTAGTTTTAGAATCATTCTCTGTTTTATCGGGAGCTTTTGTTTCATTCTGAAGATGAAGGTCTGGGCTATCTGTGATACTGGTGATGTTCTTGTGGTTTGTCCCATTGTTGTTATACAGTTCATTGTGTTTGCCATCTTGTTCACTGGTAACAGTGCTACTGTTACCAAATGAAATCACTGAACTCTTTTTTCTTTTCACGTTAACTTTCCCACATGGGAAAGGCTCTGTAAGGACAACAATAAAAAGTTAATATTTGATGTCCTAATGATATGGTAACTTTAGACATTTAAATGTACACTAGAGTCCCTTCAGGACAGCTAAGTTGAGTGGAGAGTTTCATGGTTACAAAGCTCAATATTGTGATGTTTCTTGTGCTTTTATTCATTTGCAATGTCCAGGTACATATACTGATGTTTGTTTTTTTATCCTGAATAAGCTATTTCAGGGCACCTTTTTTAAACTTCCAGAAGCTCGGCATTCATAAGAAGCCCTAGGGTAAACAAACCTGTGCCTAGGAGGGAGGAAAATGATTTGTACGTAAATAGGTGTCATATTCAATGTTTCAAATGTTTGTATAAATAATAGAGAGAAGAGAAACAAACATACTCTACAAATGACAAAAAAAATAATAATAGTGTAACAATGTCATTTTACAGCTGAATCATTTACCCAGTTATCTTTACAACAGCAGATTCCATGAAATTTTTCAAGACACCAGCAGGGGCTTGGCAGACACCAGAGAGCCTACGACTAGATTGGACCAAAACCAACTGCATTTCTGTTGTCCTAAGGCTTGTCCACGGTGCTAAGTTTGATGTACGGTGCTTGATTTCTATAGAGACAATGCTGAGCAAACAGTCTCACTGAAAGTATGCTTTCAAAATCTGTAAAATGAAATGTTTTCAATTATTTAAATTGTTATGATTATGCATCCACTCTTACAAAAAATAAGTATTTGGGCAAAGTGCTATATTGTATGACTCATGACTCTTTAAACATAGGATTTTTTGTTTTTTTACTTATAAAGGATCTCATAACAAGCACAATCATTTATATCGATTAAATAAATTAGTTTTTAATTTAAGATTAATAATACATGAGGAACCAAATACCATTGCTGCATGTAAGCAGAGCTTGATTGTTTTATGAATAATGTCAGTATATTAATATATAAGGTTAATCTATATTAGTATGACAAAAACAGTTTATAAATGTAGTATTTTGTGTACACTTTTTTTTTAAATGGAGCAAGCTGTACTTGAGGGAAAACTGTTTAAATGAGAAACGATTGCAAGTCTAGTTTTCTTTCACCATCAAAGCAATGGGAGAATCCATCCTTATCAGTGCACTGCTTCTTACCTGTCGGAGTACAAGATTTTTCATCCGTTCCCAGAATATATCCAGTGGCACAGGAGCATTTAACACCGTTTCTTATGGATCTGCAGAAGTGGTCACAATCGCCATTGTTCAGCTTGCAGTATTTTGGTATAACTATATCAAAGACACATGGGTGTGAAAATGACAAAGAAATGGTGACTTTATAAAAGCGCATGCAGTTGATAATGCTTGTAAACTTGGGCCAGAGCCTTTGGTTTTTTGTTTGCAATGTTTCAAGACTGTCTCTGGCAGAAGCATTATTCCTCATGTTGCGATAGTGCCCAATATGTGCTAGGCACTTTCAAACCACAGATGAAGACGTAGTCTCTGCCCCAAAGAATGGATAGTTTAAAAAGGCAAAGGCAAACAAGTGGTGCAGGAAAGGAGTCAGGCCTGTAGAGAAATACAGCAGCATACAATTGCACTGACATAAATATTTGTGTGCACAGGAGTATGTTGTTGGGAGAAATTCTCCTGCTGACATAGCTTATGCTACTCGTGAAGGTGTATTTTTATGCCTACGGGGGAGCATCTTTACCAGATATACTGCAGCAGTTCAGCTGTATTGGTATAGAGATATCATTAGTTTCTTGTAGCTGTCCCAGTAGAATTGGGTATTCAGGAAGGATTTAGATGAAGAGAGGGAACCCCAAGGAGAATGGGGTGCCCAGGAGGGTAGAAAGTCACTGCATTATCTACTGTAAATCATTCTCCCCTGATCTGCCTCTTCCTCCTCTTGCTAGACAATAAGTGGTGTAATACCAGAAGAATTATATCTGGGAGCTCAAATAAGGTGCATTTATATTAGTTAGGTTCTGCATCCCTTACTCATCTGAGCATTCTTACTGAGTTCAGGCTGATTGTGAGGTAAATATTACCCACATCAATAAGGGTTGTAGGACTGGGCACCTGCTTTGTAACGTTAACAGAAGTTTTTGAGCATTTATTAACCTTATCTATTTGCGGAGACGTGGTAGTTTAATGCCTTATTGCACTGGCCTCCTAAGCCAAGTGTTGTTGGTTTCAGACATGTCAAAACTTTCCAACTCTATATTTTTAATTTATTCCTTACTTCTAAGGAAATGAGAAATATTGTCTACTCACTGGCTCTTTGAATATTTCATCACCATCCTACAGTAAAAACAGACCTACTAGATTCACAGTTTTTGCCCTGATACCCATCCAAGCATGTACAGGTGTACGTGCCAATTCCATCTTTGCATGTTCCACCATACTGACAAGGACTGGGTTTGCACTGATCGCCATCTGCAAAAAGATGCCACAGCAGCTTTTAAGATACAGTATAAACATTTTCACTGAGATCTGAAGTTTTCCTGGATGGTGAATTTTGTTACTACCCTTTTTGTTATTTGTATTTAAAATGTTATCTCAAGATAACCCTGTGAGATTTAATACTGCATTTCCAAAAGGATCCTAGACCAACAGTAAACAATGACATGTATGCATATAGTTTAGTATCATGCACTAGACTTATCATCATACACATACATTCTGTGCTGCTTTGACATTAGTATGTAATGGATCATGTTCTGAACAAAACCAACATTTTCAAAACTTCCCATAAACTCAAAATTCCCTAAAATTTTCGTTTTGGAAACACCACCACATGGTGTATTGAAATGAAATATGCTCCCAGCGGACACTGGCAGCTGCTGGCTGAAAAATTACATGACTATTGCCAGTGTTACAGATGCCCAGCACTGAACAGCAGTTGTGAAACTGACAGAATTCCCATGCAACCCCACCACACAGATTGCGCTAGGCTGGGCACCCAGGGTTTCCAGGGTCTCAGGCCAGCTGGCTTCCTGGACTGCCCAGGACAGCTGGATCACTGGCTTGTAGGAGTTGGGCAGTCCCGGGAGTCAGCTGGCCTGGAAGTGTGGAAGCCCTGGGGCCCCCAGCCCAGGGATAAACCACATGCCAGGGCTGCGCCAGAACTGCAGCTCCTGAAACATGTCCCAGGATTTTCAGGCTCTTAGCTCTGCAGCATGAGGTCTGGAAGCCTGGAGAACCTCAACATGAGATGGGGCTCCCAGGCCTTCCATGATCACTACTTAGACCCAGGAACCTAGATTGAGATCCCCTGTCTGGAGCCTGGACTTCTAGGGTTTCCAGGCTCCCCAGCAGCAAGCTGTTTTAGGAAGATCATCACAAAGCCAAATTAAAACAACAACAAAATAAATGCCATACCTGTCTGTTCTGTCTGAAGGAAAAGGAGGACAAAAAGAAGAAAGCATATTGTCCAAAAGTGAGTTGCCATTTTTATCCACTATAATAGTTAACTGTAGCTTCCCTGCATTCCTACAGAGCTTTCAGGGAAATCACTAAATCAGAAATGTTCCAGTTTAAAGTTCAGTAACTTTAAGGTCAATGCCTGGGCTCAATGTCAACAAATGATGACCTAAAAAAATAAATAATTTAGTGGTACAACAATGCTCCCATCCGAGGAAAGAGGCAACCCCTTAGCCTTTGGACAGATGGGGTGGAACAGGTTTGCCAGCTATCCTGAAAACTGCCAGGCAGCACCACATTCTGAACATCCATCCCATCTCCCAGTCCCTACTTTGCATGACACAAAAAGGGGAGAGCTGCTAAAAAACTCACCACTAGTACCATAAATAAGTGCAGAACAGGTAGAAGTTGGAAGACAACTGTAGGAGGAGTACACAGTAAGACTGGTTTAGGATTTAGAAATAAGACTATTCCCATAAACTGTTTACCAGGGCAGTAACAGGTTAAGGAAATTCCTTACATTGCCTTTCAGAATCTCTGAAAATGTTCTCAACTCCATTGTACCAGTCAAACTCCTTTGACTACTGGGGTTGCATTGAATAACCAGGGGCAGAATTTGTTCCACAGATCTGTATTTTCATGACATCTCCATTCTCGCTTTCGGCTGCCAGTAGCAGTACTACACCCTCAGAAGAGATGGGAGGAGGAACCCACTTTAGCAGCTCTCCACCTTCTATTTCATGCAGAGTGGGAACTGAGACATAGGCTATCTTAGTATAATCTTTGAGAGCAACTGGAGAAGCTACTAGCCATACACAAACACACATACATATCTGTATAAACACTAGTACTGTAAGCAATTACTTGGCACAAATTCGAGCATTCCTGTGGCTACTCTTACATGTACCAGGAGCAAGTCTGGCCCTTGCCTGGTCAAGGATCAAGGGAACCATAAAGGTGGTTTAGGGCCTTTGGCTCCCACACAGCTGCGCCCATTGAGCTCAGTTCATCTGAGGATTGGCCGATAGTCTGAGAAAGGTTGGCTCCCAGTTTAGACAGGCACCTTAGTAATAAAAAAAAAAAAGCATGTGCATTTCAAAAGGGGAAAAATCAGGCTTTTGTCTAATTAGAGTCCTACAATATTTCATAGTTCTTTGGTGTACTGCATTCCCAATTGCTAGAGTTTGACAGACTTTTTCTGATTCATCTAAATTGAGCTAAACTGGTGTAAATTTTCACTGTTAAAAACCCACACAATGTTTGACTTTATAACAATAACAATGCTACAAGTATTCAGGGTTTGGTTTGTTCCTCTTCGCTCTCTCACAAGACTGGGCATGGTGTGTATAATTAGTAATGCAGTACAGAAAGTTTGGCTTGCTTAATGGAGTTAGCTGAAAAACATGTCACCACTTGATGTCACCATATTCACAGGCCTCACCTGTGAAACTAAAGGGAAATTGTAAATATGTTTTTTACAAGCTGATTCTTTCTGCACATTAAGGGCAATGGAGCATCTACTCTGGTTACAAAGATAATTATTCCAATCAAGTTAATAACAAAACAGTGAGTCAGAAGCTACATTATTTGCAGTTTAGGTTGCATGTTAGGCTTTCCTTATGTTATTGTTTGAGGTTTTTTTTTAAAAAAAGAAAACTCAACCTACTGAGTAGGTATCCCATGCTTTTATTTCCCTGGATATCAATCAAAATGGATCCACTCACATATAGCACTGCCATTGAGCAATATCCAGCTACAAAAAGCAGCAATCTGTACTTTGTATTTTCATATCATTATAGAAAATTCAAGAAGGCTTTAAAAAAAAAATCACTCTTCCCCTAGTGTCTCCCATATGGCACTTCTTTATTCCTGTTCACTCGGATTTCTTTTTTATAATTAACATTGTGAGCACTCTGAGAGGTGGCACATTAATGTGGACCTAGAGACCCCATTATCTATAACCCCACTTCCAAAGGGTATTTCCCTTTTTCCTCCCCGATTGAACTAACCTCGTTATCTCTAGCTTGCTTGCTAGCATATATATACCTGCCCCGGAAATTTTCACACCGGTCGACAAAGTGGTATTCACCACGAAAGCTCACGCTCCAAAACGTCTGTTAGTCTGTAGGTGCCACAGGAATCTCTGCTGCTTTTACAGATCCAGACTAACACGGCACCCTCTGATACTCGACACCATGCAAGGCACTGCATTTAGCCGTATATGGAGTGGAAATCCAACCCATGAAGAAACTTGCCACAATACAGACAGATATCACTTCCTTCCAAAGTGCAAACGGATGGACCATCATACCAAATGGACTAAAGGTAGAAAATCCACTGCTTACACTACTACACAGACCAGATGAGAGATTATGCCATACACTATCAAAGAAACTGAGGAATCACCTGATCAGCACCTATACAGCAAACAGGAACGCATAAAACGAGCTCTCAACCTGGAGACTTTCATTAATAACAAACTTCCATAAAAACGGACTTCACTAAAATAAGACAGGAGATCTACAGCACTCACTTCACCTCTCTACAAAGGAAAAAGGAGTAAGCTGTCTAACTCCTACCTGCCACATGGGACAACGGAGTCCCATAATTTACACCACCCAGCAATATCGTCAATCTTCCAACTACACACTAGCCAGAAAAGTCGTCTCTATGTCGGGACTCTCTTCGCTTGCCATCCCCACCAACATGACTACAGTTCTGTGGCGATCTGGAACTACTTTCGCGTCTAGACTCAAAGAACACTTCCGACAGACCTGAACAGTGCACTGAGACACAGGTACCTCCACCAACAGCACAGAAGAGACTCCACATGGACCTTCCTCTGAAGTGCGAAATGACAGTCTGGACATAGACATGAAATCTCCGACGTCATGAAGAACAGGGAAACAACACCGCTTGCCTCATAACCTAAGTCGTGCCAGAACGCAATGCCATCCACCAGCCAGAAACACACCTGACATTTATATCAAGAGGCGATAAAGGATGCTCATGTCATCATGAACAGTCTGACTACAAGGAGGCGCCAGACTCTCCATACCAAATTCTACAGGCACTTCCTCAGATCACTGAGGAAAACAAGAACCAGCAGCAACTCAGGACATCCCTACGCTAACACCGGACAAATCAACATACCCTTAGAGCCACGACAGGGTTATTCATCACTACCCAGATCCACAAACCCGAAATCCTGGATGCCCCATCATCTCCATTGGCACTCTCACTGAGGACTGTCTGGATATGTGGACTCTCTACTCAGACCCCTATGCCCACAGCACTCCAGCTATCTCCGTGACACCACTGATTTCCTGAGGAAACTACAATGCATTGGTACCTCCCAGAAAACACCATCCTAGCCACCATGGATGTAGAGGCTCCTAACAAACATCCCACACACAGATGGAATAACAAGCGTGCAGGAACAGTATCCCTGATGATGCCACAGCACAACTGGCTGCTGAGCTCTGTGCCTTATACCACACACCAACTATTTCAAGTGTGACGATATATATCTCCAGATCAGTGGCACTGCTATGGCAGCCCGCATGGCCCTACAATACGCCAATATTATGGTGACGGAACAACGCTTCCTCAGCTCCGTCCACCACGCCCCTTCCTCACTACGCTACATTGATGACATCTTAATCATCTGGACCAGATGGAGGAGACTCTAGAAAAATTCCACCACAATTTCAACAACTTCCCACCCCACCATCAACCTCAGCCTGGACCAATCACACGGGAGGTCCCTTTCTAGACACCACGGTGCAAATAAGTGATGGTCACATTACACCACCCTATATCGAAAACACCGACCGCTATGCCTACCTTCAGCCTCCAGCTTCCATCCGGGCACATCACACCATCCATTGTCTACAGCCAAGGACTGAGTACAACCTCATCTCTCTAACCTCAGACAGAGACCAACACTACAAAATCTCCACACAACATTCTCAAAATACTAAAAAACCCACGCGAGGAAATTACAAGATCAACAGAGCCAGACGTGTACCCAGACATCCTACTGCAAGACAAACCCAGAAAGAAATCAACAGGACTCCACTGGCCCAACATACAGCCCCAAGCAAAACCCCAACGCACCAGCATCACGAGACCATCCCTGGACAATGACCCCACACTTTCACAGGTCTTGGTGGCAGCCAATCCTTGCCCACAGACAACTGCCAACCTGAAATGTACTCTCACAGCAACTGCACACCGTACCATAGTAACTCTACAGAAACCAATCCGTGCGACAAACCTCAATGCCAACTTGCCCACATATCTATACACGGCGACCCACAGCGAGACTCACAGTACCATAGCCATACATTGGTTCATTCACCTGCACGTCCACCAATGTAATGCCATATTATGCCGCAAGGCTCTGCTTGTACATGGGCCAACATAGAGACGATCTCTAGGGAAAAGATAAATGGACACAAACGATGAAGGAATGCACAAAAACCTGTAGGAGAGCATCAACCTCCCTGGCCACACTATAGCAGACCTTAGGTGCATCCTGCAGCAAAAAAAATTCGAGACCAGACTTCAAAGAAAACTGCTAAGCTTCAGTTCACTGCAAATTTGACACCATCAGCTCCGGACTAACAAAGACTGTGAATGGCTTGCCATTACAGAACCAGCTTCTCCCCTTGGTTCACACCTCTACTGCTAGAACAGGGCCTCATCCTCCCTGATTGAACTAACCTCGTTATCTCCAGCTTGCTTGCTAGCATATAATACCTGCCCTGGAAATTTCCACTACTGCGTCTGACGAAGTGGGATTCACCCACAAAGCTCACGCTCCAAAACGTCTGTTATCCTATAGGTGCCACAGGATTCTCTGCTGCTTTTACAGATCCAGACTAACACGGCTACCACTCTGATACTCATGCCCTGTCTATTTGCACAGCTAATTTAGACGTGGCACTAACTGTTTTCTGAACGATAATGTATTACACATGTTTTATGCAGATATGTGAGAAGGATTGCTGGGCATGGTGCTACTTTTCCACCTGGGGTATTAGTATAGCAGAGTGCCAGCCTTAATCAATCAATTAGCATTGATTAACAAGAGGGAAGATGAAAGACAGTATGGCTAATGTAGTCATGTTTGCTCAATAACAGACCTTAGTGTGCTTAAGGTCCAGGGCTTTATCCTAACTAGCCCATTAACATGATGTGCTCAAAAAATGGTTTAAGTGTTTAGGACATGTCTACACTAGAGATCTTACAGTGGCACAGCTGTACCGATG
The DNA here is from genome assembly GCF_003597395.2 of Chelonoidis abingdonii. NCBI lineage: Eukaryota > Metazoa > Chordata > Testudines > Testudinidae > Chelonoidis > Chelonoidis abingdonii. Next base: position 259,730,927 of record NC_133769.1, read on the forward strand.
CAGTTGCACCACTGCAAGGTCTCCCCTGTAGCCGCTCTGTGTTGATGGGAGAGAACTCTCCTGTCGGCATAATTAAACCACTCCCAACAAGTGGTGGTAGATATGTCGGCAGGAGAGCATCTCCTGACAACATAGTGCTGTCTACATTGGCACTTCTGTTGGTGTAACTTACGTTGGTCAGGGTATGTGGTTTTTTTTTCCCCCACACCCCGATCAATAAAAGTTTTATGAACATAAGTGCTAGTGTAGACATAGCCTTAAAGCTAAAGGAATAGAGATATAGGGCAGAGAGGGATGGGAGAATGCAGGGAGGGATGGGGGAGAAGGGGACAGAGGAGTGTAAGTCAACTGGGGTTTGGGACTGAGAGGAAGGGGAAATTTTGGGAAGGAGAGGGGGTAAATGTGGATGGGACTAGAGGAGAGTGGGGGCAGGGAGTGGAGGGGACAGGAGACTGGGAGGAAGAACATGGTGATGGGTGGCAGGGGGAATCAAGGGGATTAGGGTCTGAGGAACTTTCAGCCCCACCTTCTCCCCTCCCATGTGGGGCCTGATGTCCGGGGTCCCTGTCTCTCTCCTTATCCCTCAATGTAAGCATGGACCATGGGGTTTCTTCCCCTTCTGGAGGATATCTAAGCCCCCCTTTCCACCCCAACTCCCAGACAGGGTCTGGGAGGGCCTGCTTCTTTGGATCCATCTGACCCCCTTTCCCTGTACCCCCCCCCCACCATGTGAACCCACATCTGGGGAAGCTGAGTACAGACACACTTCGAGAAGGCATACAAACAGGTTGCTGTGACTATGGTGAGAAGGTGAGAATAAGCATGCTTGGTGCTTGTCACAGGCTCAGAAGTACTCCACCTGGGAGGGGATGACCCACTGACATGAATGGAGCAGTTCACACATTTTAGAGCTATTATTTCAGGCTGTATTCACATCCATGAGTTGTTCCCATTCAGCTGAGAACATTTCATTGAGATGACTGAGCCAGTGCACAGCTGTCTGAGCCCCTTATGCTACAAACAAGGCCCAGATCTGGCATTAGGATTTTGCACCTCAACTTTCCTGCTCCTTCCTGCCTCCAGCTAGTATGTGGAGTCGTCATAGCTCCAGTATGTTCCCACCGCCCCATTGCCCTCTGAGCTTACCAAGGGCATGAAGTGGCAGGGGGGTAGGTGGAGAGGGATGAGGGAGTCTTGGAGCAATGAGCATAATTGAGGGAATTTTGGAGGAGAAGGAGCAGTGGTATGTGAGTCTGCACAGTTGTGGGTGAATATGGGGGTCAGAGCGGTGAGAGGAGTGTTGGTGTAGGGAAGAATGAGGTGGAAAGGAGGGGGTCAGGGTTGTGCAGTGAGGAATGTTGGGAGAAGCTTCAGCTCTGTCTCCCCATAAACATCAATCAATCTGTTATAGGTACTTATAGGGATGCAATCACTGTAATATCTGAACCCCTCAGTCTTTAATGTATTTATTCTGACAATTCCCCTGTGTGACAGGGCAGTGCTATTATCCCGGTTTCACAGATGGGGAACTAAGGCACAGAGAGACTGGGGTCACATAGGAGGTCTGCCATGGAGCAGAGAATTAAATTCAGCCCATGCCTCTCACGTTCCAGGTCCTAACCACTGGACCAGCTTTCCTCTCATGACCCCTGCTCCGCCATCTCTCCCGCTCCCCTTAAAAATATGTCCCCACTGATTCCATGCTAGTCTCTGCACTGTTCCTGCATCAACTTCCCAGCTCCTTAATCCTATGCTAGGGTCTGCGTCTCTGTGAGGAGGGAGAAGCAGGTTGGGTTGAGTTGGGCAGGCAGAGAGCAGGGAGACAAGGAGCTGCTTCAGAGTCAGTGAAGGGACTAACACATGGCCAGTCCATTCACGTGCTGAGGAACTCATTGCCTAGGAGCCAAAGGCAGTGGAGAAGGAGCTAGGCTGTAGTAAATGGGGATGCTGAGAAATAATTTTTTTAAAACCAAAGAAATTAAACACCCTCAAATTTTGTTAATGTAGTTACATTTGCCCAGTGGTGCTTCCTGCCATTCCAGAATGTAGAGAGTGGCCAAACTGAAACCTCTGAAAAGAAGGAAATAAACATGGAGCATCCCCATGTGAAGTGAACAGGGCTGTCTGGAGCAGTTGCACGAGAAGAGAGCCAGCTTGGAGAGGAGATGGAATGGGTGGGCCAGATTATGGCTGGAGAGGCCTGACCAGGGTGGAGGCAGGGACTGTTTGGAACTGGCTGGGCACAAAGCACACCTTGGTACACAGCTCAGCCTCCTTAACCAGGGAAGGGTGCAACCCTCTAGTAAGTTGCAGCAGAGGTCACCAGAGAGGAAAAAGCTGTGTTGTATGTGCTAATGGCTTCTAAGGTCCTAAGGGCTTAATGAAACAGGAATGGGAGAGTTAACTGGAAATGTTGGCTAGGACAGTATATGTGGCAAGGGATACTGAGGGACAAGTGTGGAGGAGATACACATACCAGTTTCTGTCATAAGCTTATAGTTACTGTAACCAACATGGAATAAAACTGTCAACATTTTGGGTCATCGACCATGTATGGAATGTCTCTCCCTGCCTCATTGGCAGTTCCACCCTCTAAAGATTACAAAGCATAAACATTATCCTCATTCTATTATTACAAACTTTACAGGAGCGGGGAGGAGCACTTAGCAATCACATGGTATCCTTTACATTTAGCTGGCCACGGTAGTGCCTCTGTTGCAAACTTACCTGGTAACTACAACTGCTTTAATGACCACTAATGCCTACAAAAAAAAATTATCTTTCTGTTCAGAAAAGGAGGAAATTCACTGACCAAAACCATAGTAAATGTGGAGTTAAGATTGCCTGGTAGGATCCCGTGCCATTCTAGAATGTAGAGTTCAGCAAAACTCAAACCTTTGAAAAGCAAGCAATACATGCAGCCTTAACTCTGCCCTCTTTCAGCAATGAACCAATATGCCCATAGCACACATACTCACACACTACCTTTACAGATAGGCAAGAACACTTATGGGATAGGTGATGTGACTGCTGTAGGACAGCGTCTAATGCCTTATCATTGCTTAGAAAAAACCTATGTTTAGAGGAGCTGGACTGAACAGGAGATACCTACATCTGCCCTACAATGAAACATTCAGCCTACTCCACAGCAATAACCCCACACCTGCTAATTTTCACAGCACCCTCACCCTTGCACACACAGTTTCATCTAATTGTATACTTTCACTTCCCCCTCATTCAATGCAGACACCATTCTTATCTCCCACCTCACTGTTGACAATCCCCATGGCATGAAGATCCTTGTGTGTTGCTACTGACACAACTTACATAACTAATTCAGCAGCAATATGAGACACAATGGATCCCTCAAGGTAAACATATACCTCTTTTCTTTGATCACACATAGAGTGGAGGGAAAGGGAAGGAGAGAAGAAACAAAGAACTGGATCCAGAAAGTAGGGCCTCCCAGATCACTTAATCACAGCTATTTCAAACCACTCCAACTAAATCCCTCCACTATTTTGTACAGCTACACACAACACAGTGCATGCACTTGGAATGCATGCAGCTAATTCCCAGTGGCTATTGTCAGCTCTCAGTGGCAGAGTTAAGGTTGTGTGGCTGTGTACCTCAACTCTGTATTTTCTGATTTTTAGACGTTTAAGTTTACTTAACCAGGCCGTAAGGAATGAAGGTGTCAGTGATTTGAGTTTTGCTGAACTCAGTGTTCTGGAAGGGCATGAGGCTATGGCTACACTGGTGCTTTACAGCGCTGCAACTTTCACGCTCAAGGATGTGAAAAACACCCCCCCCCCCGACCGCAGCAAGTTACAGCTCTGTAAAGTGCCAGTGTAAACAGTACCCCAGCGCTGGGATCCGTGCTCCCAGCGCTGTAAGCTAATCCCTTCATGGAGGTGGAGTACCTGCAGCGCTGGGAGAGCTCGCCCCCAGCGCTGGCGCGCTACCACACTTGCACTTCAACGTGCTGCTGCGGGAGTGCTCCCGCGGTAGCATTTTGGAGTTCTGAGTGTAGCCACGGCCTGAGATAACACACGGAAACCTTTACGCTGCAGTAATGAAGTTTTTTGTCAGTGAATATATAGAACCATTTTGTTGTGTAGTCACCTGCCATTGTTTGTGCAGATGAAGTGAAAATGGAAGCAGGAGTGTCAGAAACGAAGGAAAGGATATTAGTTTTTCCACATCAGGGAAGAAAATATCATTTATAGACTACTGCTTAAGAGCAATGGAAATTTCTTGGTGCCTACCAGAAGGTGTGTATATATAAAAATCAAACAGCACACAGAGAATCTTTGGAGCAGAAATATTCTTTAAGTGTCATAGACCAGCAAGGCAATGACTGGTGCAGACACCAAGATAATAGCTCTGTTGCCAACCTTTTATTTATTATTTCCCCTCACATTCTTTGTATGACACATTGATTTCCAGTGTAAACCATTATATTATCTCATCTGTAGAATGTCTGGTGGGTAGTCAGGGCTGTAGAGAAATACAGCAGCATACAATTACATGTTTTACTTACCACAGTCCCTTGATAAAAAACTGTGTTTTTTAATTGATTCGCTGTTGACAACAACATGAATTTCCTTCATGGGGACAAAAGGATTCACAAGACTCAAATATATAGGGTAGGTCTGAAAAGTTTTCAGAAAAGTTTAGAGAGGCACATAGACCTGTAATTCCACTGAATAAGCTTATCCTTACTTAAGAACATTTGTATCTAATCCTTTTTGCTGGGTCTGGTCTGAGTTGCTGAGCAACTTCAACTTCCAAACAACTTCAATGGATGTTGAGGGTTCTCAGCACCTTGCAGAATTGGGCCTTATGGGCAATATTGACCTGATTACATCATGCCTACGCAAGGAATTATGTACCTTTGAAACAATTAACGTGAGGCTTAAGTGGTGCATAAGGTCTTGTGCAGGCCTTGTGCACAGTGGTAAATTTCAACATAGGTGCGCATCTGCCTGTGTGCATAAGCAAAGGTCATTGCTTCAAGCCCAAAAAATTCTGCTTTTTGGCTAAATCTATTTGATCTAGCGTTATGCAATGCCCTGGAAAAAGTCTCTTCTGTGTTCCTGGCCTGAACTTTGGAACAAATTATGTAGAGACACCTTCATGTAGCCTATCCCAGAGAAACAGTTGATGCTGGCCATTTGGTGAATTTGGGGTAAATGCTGGAAGCAGTCAGCTGATAGGTCTCTACCTTTAATAAAATGTTAAAGCTGCATTTAAAACTATGCTGGCGATCTGACCCTCAAAAGATTGCCCCCATCTAAAACCTAAATACTGGATACCAGTGGGGTTTTATTTTGATGGTCAGATTATTATTTTACAAAAGCCACTTAAAGGTTCTAAAAATATTTATCATAAAGTTTTGAAGTTCTGTCAACAATTTTTGCAACATGAAGCAATAGTTTACAATGGAGTTTAAACTGTTTGCCATCAGCCTCAAGGTTCTTCACAGTTCTGTCTTGTTTACATCTCAGCTCTTGATCCACCTATTCCCCATCTTGTACCCTTTGCTCTGTCCACTTCTCTCACCTTACCATTCTCTTTAGAGCCTTGCACTCATGACAGTACATTCTTCCATGCTAGTCCATACACCTGGAACAGTTTCCCCTCCCCTGGGCACCAAGACCTGATCAACAAGCCTTGGCACCAGGCTTGGATGGAAGGAATCCACCACAGAAAACAGAGCAGCAGTGAAGCCTTGTGAATGTAGTAGACCCTGCCACTCCAGCACCTGTGCTTTGCAGGGGGAAATGGTCAGCAGAGCTCTAGAGCAGTAGATTTACTTACCCCAAAGCCAGTTCGTCTCGCAGCTCAACCCATCCAAAACTTGGTTTTCCATGAAAGCTGGGCTCTCTGGCTCATTGCAAGCGCTGTGCACAAGTTCCCCAAATCCTGCCCCCTCCTATACAGTGAAACCGCACTGTGGCCACAAAAGTGGCAGGGTGGGGTAGGTGTAGGACAGGGTCATCAGTTACTTTTTGTCAAGGTCCACATTGGTCAAGGTACAGTCAAGGTCTGGATGCCAGAGAAAATAATAAAAAAAAATCAGTGATGATAATAATAAGTAAATAAAAATATTTCAGAATCCATTCAAAAGATTTGGCCCAGGATCCACCTTTGACTACGCCCTAGTGTAGGATTTGCCATTAAAAATTAAAAGGCCTCACATTTTAAAAATAATGAGATAAAGGTAACTGTGTAGCTGTAATATACCTAGGCTGTGGTAAGGTGTTTGACTTAGTACCACACAACATTTTGTTAAAAATTAGCGCTACACAGTATCAATTGAGGGCATTGCAAGTGGAGTAAAAACTGACTCGCTGACAGATCTTTAAAAACAAGTTGTCAGTGTGGAATCATCACTCCATGGGGGTGTTTCCAGTGGGATTCTGCAGGGATTAGTAGTAGGCCTGATGCTATTCAATCTTTTCATCAATGATCTGGAAGTAAATGTAAATTGATTGCTGACGCAAAGATTGGCAGAGTGCTAAAAATGATGAAGACAGGGCAGTCAAACAGAGTGACCTGGCTGTCTTGGTAAACTGGGCCCATTCAAACAGCCAAATGCAAAATTATACATCTAGGACCAAAGAATTCAGGCCCTACCCACAGAATAGGGGGCTCATATCCTGAAAAGCAGTCACTGAAAAGGATATAGGGGTGGTATTGGAAAAAAGATTAGTGTGATTCTTGGATGTATAAACAGTAGAGTAGTGAGTAGGACAGTGATTATACCTCTGTATATGGCATTGGTGAGAGATACTGAAGTACTGCATCCAGTTCTGGTGTCTACGTTTTAAAAATGTTTAAAAAAATCCTGTACCCATTAAAGTCAGAGGAGTTGTCTTCTTGGTTTCTGTGGGTTCTAAATCCATCTAAGGATTGAGCTTTAAGTCCATCCAGTGTTTGCTTAATGTTAGTTCATTTGTTCACCTTGATCGTTGTCAGTATTTTAAAATCTGCCAGTTTACATAACTAGTGTGTGCTGTATTGATTGGCTTTGGTCTTGAACTGCTTAAACTTTGCTAAATGAAATTGTACAAAACATTAACTTAAGTAAACGTGTTTTTATTGTAGCACTGTCCTCGTTTCTGTTTTATCCTTGTGGCACTGGAGCTCATTGTAGGTTTTGCAGGATATTATGTGAAATGAGATGGGTGGGAGGTGGACTTGTACAAGTAATTTAGTACTTTTGCAGTGGTGGGGCTGGACAGCTGCAGCATGTAGCTGCTGCAGGCATAGGCGGCAGGTTTGTATAATTTTTGGTGGTGCCCAAAATGGTGATGCCTCCCCTCCACTCGCGCCCTGTAAGCCGATATGTATATTTTATTAAATAGTGTAAACATGGACTGAAAGCCCTAAGCATTTAAGTTTCTCTTTATTGCACAATATCACTATCAGAAAAATCCATTGTTGATTATTAGTGGCCTTACAAATCAAGAATTTGTTGCTGGGATACAATGAATCTACAACACATCGGCGTCACAGGATTACAAGCGTCAATTAAAAGTAGAAAGTCAGAAGCAACACTTGCCTGCTTTAATATACAGTATTATATTTTGTGGGAATGTTCTTAATGTTTTCTCTGAATACTGTGTGGGTGCCTCAGCTTCCCCTGCAAGGTTCCAACGGAAGGTGTTGGGGACAAAGAGATCAGGTGGCCTCCTTGTCCAGAAGAGACACAAAGGCCAGAGGAGGAAGTGTCAGTTTGGAGCTGGCTGGAGAAACGGGGAGAGGCCCAGAACTTGGGTCTGGGCTCCCCATTCCCCAAGATGGACCTGACTGAGGGGTCCTGTTTTCTGTACCTACAAGCTCTGTTCTAGACTGTGATCCTGTCGTCTGACAAACCTTCTGCTTTACTGGCTGGCTGAGAGTCATGTCTGACTGCAGAGTTGGGGTGCAGGGACCTCTGGTTGCCCCAGAACCCCACCTGGGTGGACTCATTGCGGAAAGCGCACGGTGTGGAAGGGCATGCTGAATGCTCTGAGATCAGACCCAGGAAGGTGTAAGCTTCTTGCCCTGGAGACAATATGATCAGAGAGAGAAGGCTCCCACAGAGTCCTGACTGGCTTCGAAGGAGTGGTTCCAGAGCATCCCAGCATTCCCTTCCACACCATGCGCTTCCAGGAAGTCCACACAGACACTAACACTCCCTCCTCTGGCCTTTGTCTCTTTTCCAGGCATTAGAAGGCCACATGAACTCCTTGTTCTTCAACACCTTCAGTTGGCACCTTGCAGGAGAGCAGCCCAGGCCACCAGTTGCCCGGAGACAGGGTTTCGGCCATTCTCCGTGCAGACAGTATCACACTGGCCCTCTAGGGCTCTACAACAATCACACCCCCTTATCCCACTATCTAGATTGTTAAGAAATGTATAGGGGAAACAGGCACCCACACAGTATTCAGAGAAAACATTAAGAACATTCCACTTTGTAAACCTGCATAACAATATTATATACTTAAAGGTGTAAAATAATACGTATTGTGCTAAACACAATGATACTAGTTAGTAGGGGAACAAAAGTGGATGGGAACCTGGGAGCTGACCATGAGATGGTCGAGTTCAGGATCCTGACACAAGGAAAAAGGAGAGCAGCAGAAATATGGACTCTGGACTTCAGAAAAAGCAGACTTTGACTCCCTCAGGGAACTGATGGGCAGGATCTCCGGGAGAATAACATGAGGGGGAAGGAGTCCAGGACAGCTGGCTGTATTTTAAAGAATCCTTTGAGGTTGCAGAAAAAAACAATCCAATGTGTGGAAAGAATAGTAAATATGACAGGCGACCGGCTTGGCTAACAGTGAAATCCTTGCTGATCTTAAACACAAAAAGAAGCTTACAAGAAGTGGAAGATTGGACAAATGACCAGGGAGCAATATAAAATATTGCTCAGGGATCGGAGTGAAATCAGGAAGGCCAAATCACACTTGGAGTTGCAGCTAGCAAGAGATGTTAAGAGTAACAAGAAGGGATTCTTCAGGTATGTTAGCAACAAGAAGATTCAAGGAATGTGTGGGCCCCTTACTGAATGAGGGAGGCACCTAGTGACAGGAGGATGTGGAAAAAGCTAATGTACTCATGATTTTTTGCTTCTGTCTTCACAAACAAGGTCAGCTCCCAGACTGCTGCACTGGGCAGCACAGTATGGGGAGAAGGTGACCAGCCCTCTGTGGAGAAAGAAGTGGTTCAGGACTATTTAGAAAAAGTGGACGAGCACAAGTCATGGGCCGATGTGCTGCATCCGAGGGTGCTAAAGGAGTGGGTGGATGTGATTGCAGAGCCATTGGCCATTATCTCTGAAACTCATGGCGAACGGGGGAGTCCCAGATGACTGGAAAAGGCTATTGGGTACTCATCTTTAAAAAAGGGAAGGAGGAGGATCCAGAGAACTACAGGCCAGTCAGCCTCAATCAGTCCTGGAAAAATCATGGAGCAGGTCCTCAAGGAATCAATTCTGAAGCATTTAGAGAAGAGGAAAGTGATCAGGAACAGTCAGCATGGATTCACCAAGGGCAAGTCATGCCTGACTAACCTAATTGCCTCTATGAGGAGATAACTGGCTCTGTGGATGAGGAGAAAGCAGTGGATGTGTTATTCCTTGACTTCAGCAAAGCTTTTGAGACGGTTCCCACAGTATTCTTGACGGCAAGTTAAGAAGTATTGGCTGGATGAATGGACTGTAAGGTGGATAGAAAGCTGGCTAGATCGTCAGGCTCAACGGGCAGTGATCAACAGCTCCATGTCTAGTTGGCAGCCGGTTTCAAGCGGACTGCCTCAAGGGTCGGTCCTAAGCCGGTTTTGTTCAATATCTTCATTAATGATCTGGAGGATGACATGGACTTCACTCTCAGCAAGTTTGCAGATGACAAAAACTGAGAGGCTGGTAGATATGCTGGAGGTAGGGATAGGATACAGAGGGAACTGACAAATTAGAGGATTGGCCACAAGAAACCTGATGAGGTTCAACAAGGACAAGTGAAGAGTCCTGCACTTAGGAGAGAAGAATCCCATTCACTGTTACAGACTAGGGACCAAATGACTAGGAAGCAGTTCTGGCAGAAAAGGACCTAGGGTTACAGTGGATGAGAAGCTGGATATGAGTCAACAGTGTGCCTGTTGCCAGAAGGCTACACGCATTGGGCTGTATAAGTAGGGCATTGCCACGCAGATCAAGGGACATGATCACTTCCTCTACTCAAAAATATAGTGAGGCCTTATCTAGAGTACTGTGTCCAGTTTTGGGCCCACATTACAAGAAGGATGTGGAAAATTGGAAAGAGTCAGTGGAAGGCAACAAAAATGATTAGGGGGCTGGAGCACATGACTTATGAGGAGAGGCTGAGGGAACTGAGATTGTTTAGTCTGCAAAGAGAAGAATGAGGGGATTTGATAGCAGCCTCAACTACCTGAAAGGGGTTCCAAGAGGATGGATCTAGACTGTCTCAGTGGTAGCAGAGGACAAACAAGGAGCAATGGTCTCAAGTTGCAGCGGGGGAGGTTTAGGTTGGATATTAGGAAAAATTTTTCACTAGGAGGGTGGTGATGCACTGGAATGGATTACCTGAGAGGGGGTGGCATTTCCTTCCTTAGGCACGCTCTCACTACGGGATAATATCGAATTAGAGAATCGGGTTTCATAAACTGATATTAAAATTCGATTATGGCGGCCACACTAGGCAAGTAATTGGCGTTGTGCGTCCATGGTCCGAGGCTAACGCTCGATTTCTGAAGCGTTGCATTGTGGGTAGCCTCTCCGTAGCTATCCATAGTTCCGCCGTCTCCCCGCCCTTGGAATCTGGGTTGAATCATTATTGTTGCGGGTGGTTCTGGGTAAATGTCGTCAGTTCATTCCTTCCTCTGGAAAACATCAGCTGACAATCCTTTCGCGCCGTTTTCCCTGGATTGCCCTGGCAGACGCCATAGCACGGCAACCATGGAGCCCTTCAGCTTTTTTTTTCCGGCACCGTATGGGTACTGGATGCCGTGGACGAGAGGCAATACTCCAGCGCTACACAGCAGCATTCACCTGCTTTGCATGATAGCAGAGATGGTTACCAGTTGTTCTGTACTACTGCCGAGGTAAACTGGCAATGAAATGACGGTTCTCTCTCTCCTCTGTACTGTCCGCTGCTACATGAGTGCCTGGCTGAAATCGGCCGGGGCGCAACGCAAAAGCAAAATTGGGATTGACTCCCCAAGTCAATCCCTTCCTTATGGTTTCTGAAAATAGAGTCAGTCCTGCCTAGAATAAGGGGCAAGTGTATTAGAGACAAGTGTATCAGAGAGCACAGCTGCTCCGTGTCAGTATTCACAGGGGGTGCCCCTGCAACAACCCACCGTTGCTCTCCCCAACTTTCCTGGCTACGTAGCAGTGTCCTGCCCATTTGTGTCATGAAGTAATAAAGAATGCAGGAATAAGAAACACTGATTAGGGACATAATGGGGGGAGGCAGCCTCCCGGGCGATGATAGTCCAGGCAGGACATTAAGCGGTGTGGGGGGGAGCCCCAGCATGCTGCTGCTATGACAGTCCAGGCAGTACGAATCTTTTCTTTACACAGGAAAGGGAGGGGGCTGAAGTACTAGTCCTACTGCACATTTACCACCGGGAGGGAGAGAGAGCGATTAGTGCTCTTCACTGCTGCAGCATCGCGTCTACCAGCAGCATCACAGTACACATAGGGTGACATTGAAAGAAGTCAAGAAATTATTTTTCCTTTTTTTTTTACGGGGGGGGGGAAGAAACTGAGGAGCTATTCCCTGAACCACGCCAGACACTGTGTTGAACCTACAAGAATTGGGAGCTCAGCCAAGAATGCAAATACTTTTCAGAGACTGCTGTGGACTGTGGGATAGCTGGAGTCCTCAGTACCCCCTCCATCATGGCGTCCATTTGGTCTCTGGCTTCCCGTTACGCTTGTCATGCAGCGCTGTGTATCCTGGAGATTTTTTTTCAAACGCTTTGGCATTTCGTGTTCTGTAACGGAGTTCTGATAGAACAGATTTGTCTCCCATACAGCGATCAGATCCAGTATCTCCCGTACAGTCCATGCTGGAGCTCTTTTTGGATTTGGAGACTGCATTGCCACCCGTGCTGATCAGAGCTCCACGCTGGGCAAAACAGAATTATAAACAAAGTTCGCGGGGCTTTTCCTGTTTACCTGCCCGCTGCATCCGAGTTCAGATTGCTGTCCAGAGCGGTCAGTGGTGCACTGTGGGATACCGCCCGGAGGCCAATAACGTCGATTTCCATCCACACTAACCGTATCCGATATGTTAATATCGAATTTAGCGCTATCTCTCTCATCGGGGAGGAGTAAGAAATCATGTTAAAGAGCCCTTATATATGATATAAAGGGCGTTGTAGTGTGGACGGGTAAGCGTTAATCGATTAACACTCTTTAAATCGATTTAAACGCGTAGTGTAGACCAGCGCTTAGAGGTTTACTGTAGGCTTGACAAAGCCCTGGCTGGGATGATTAGTTGTGAATTGGTCCTGCTTTGAGCAGGGGGTTAGACTAGATGACCTCCTGAGGCCCCTTCCAACCTGATATTCTATGATACTCTAAACTGACCACCAAATTTAAGTTGCGTGTTTTTCCCCTCAGGTGAGGACTCTGGGGTGGGGCTGGGGAGGAGGGGTTCACAGTGCAGGAGGGTGCTCAGGGCTGGGGCTCAGGTTTGGGATGCTGGGGGCACAGGCTCTGGGGTGGGGCAGGGCTGGAGATAAGGAACTTGGGGTACAGACAGGCTGCCCCAGGGCTAGAGCCAGAGAGGATTCTCCCGCAACCCCCCACTGGCAGCAGCAAGCTCCAGGGGAGATACCCCTCCTCTCCCCCCCCCTCGTCATTGCACATGCTCCTAGGGCCCCTCTCAGGTCCAGAAAGTCCACTCGCCTCCCCTATGGTGGGTACTGGGGGGGTTGCCATCACGTGTGCCCTCCCCTGTTGCTGCCCCTCACCATAGCCTCCTTGCCCAGCGTGATGCAGGAGTGGGGACAGCAGGGTGGTGGCTGGGGGGTGCGGGGTAGGGTATCACAAAATTCACCCAAGCCCCAGCTGCTCAGGTCTAGAAAGCTCCCCTCCCCAGTGGTGTAGCCAGGTTCTAACATCAGGGGGAGCGAACACATAAAAAAAGGTGCCACCCAACATATCCAATTACTAATCAGGTAGTAGGGTTTACAGTGCTATAACAAGAGATTATGCTATTACCATTATCCTGTCAGCTTGCACACTACTATTTTGAATTAGTGATAATTCACAAAGAGAGAAAGAAGAAAGCTGAATTTAGAGAACGATTATTAACCAGATTCCTGGTTATCCACCAGCCACTTTTCTCCAGTCCATAGCACAAAGCACCATAAACCAAGTAGAATCTGGCCAAGAGACTATTCACCTCAAACTAGCATCAGCTACACTCCCTCCCCCCTGTCACCACTATTCAGGAAATAGCTAAGTGAAAAGGAGGCATTGCTGAAACATCTAGCAGACAATTGAAAACTCCAATAGAGCACTGTACAGTCTCTGACAACACTGCTGAATTCTGAGCACCGGGTCTGCAGCTAATCAGCAGTGAGACTGAGGAGACATAACTGGCACCTTAAAGCACATTTACCCCCCCTCCTTCACAAGCTGCACTAAGCACAGTTTCACAGCCCTGGGCACAACTCTGAGGGGGGTAAGTACGGTGTGGGGGGCAATAACACAAAGTCCCTCCTTTGCCTGCTGCTCCCTCTGCCGAAGAGAGACCACGAGGAAAAAACATCCCCCTCCTCTTTTCCTTCCTTCTCCACCCGCACCAGCTGGGCTTCAGAGCCACCTTCCCTGCCACGCAGCTGCCTTGCTCTGCACGGGGCTGCCTGGGACCAAGGGGGCTGCTGCTCCTCAGTCCCCTTCCCCTTCTGGCAGAGCCCACCCCGGCTCATGGAGCCAGGCAGCTGCAGGCGGGCGCCTCCGCCTCCTCACCCCCGGGGAGCCGGGCAACCAGCTGACGCTGCCTGCAGCCCCGGAGCCAGCGAGCAGGGCGGGGGATGCAGGAGGGTGGTGCGGAGCGGAGAGCCAGGTGCTGGCCACACGCAAAACCCGGCTCCGGATTCTGAGTCCAGAGCCCAGTGCCGGCTGCCTGGAAAGATGTCGATTTTGGAAATGTGCTCAGAAGAGAGCGGCCGCTTCCCCCTCCCCCCTCCCATGCTACTGGGTGGGAGGAGGGATGCTCCCGGGCGGGGAGTAGTGGAGGTGGCAGGGGCCATTGCCGGCTCCAAGCAGGGCCAGGGGAGAAATCCAGCTCCAGATATTGGTGGAGCACAGCCCCCAGCCCCGAATATTCCTGGTACTGGGGCACCTGGAGCCCATGTAACCTGCCGCCTATGGCTGCAGGGTGGGGAAAGTGCTTGACACAAGAAACTGTTTTGACTCCGTTGAACAGGATGAAAACTGACCCTCAGAACTATGTTTGGATTTTTAAAGATAATCTAGCTCTGAACACAAGAGCTACATTCACTTACACACATCCATAGAAGGCTGACATTGCTGTTCCAAGCACATTAATTTCATGCACATACATGTTCTTTTGGTTCTCTGCTTGCATGCTCATCTGTTGAAATGGCATTGTGCCTGCTCACAACTTATTATGTCAGTAAGATGAAGGCATAAGAGCCAACCAATACAATATTGCCAGTGCCATCTTTTCTGCAAGAGGGCTCTCTTCTGTGACAAAACTGCCCCTCTCTTGTTCACACCTGTTCAAACTCCATATATAAGTCTTTGGAAAATAATTTTAGAAGTTCCCCGCCTCCACCAGTAATTCTATTATTATTATCTGTATTATCGTAGCACCTAGCAGGCACAGCAAGCAGATTGTTGGATGATTTCGTTTTGATGAATATTCTCTCTTTGCATCCCCGTGACTGTCACTACAATGGATCCATTTTATTATCTTTCCCCTAGTTATCTGAACTCTGTCACATCCCCCTCTCATCTGCAACGCTCACATAATCTCCCATTTTCTGAGAGCTTGAGAGCCTTCTACGACCATGTTTTCTACAAAGAACTTTGCTCATTTTATTTTCTCACTGACCCCGCCACAAAGAGTCTCATGGCTTCAGAAGGAGGGTTTTCATTTTTTGAATCTAGCTCTGCACAAACTCAGCATGGGCCTAACAGGGAAAAAGAGGTTTTGGTCCAGACTTTTTAACAAAGTCTGCAGATGGAAGAGAGGACGAGGTGTTGTGCATATTAGAATTAATTTCTAGTGATCATCCCAGTTTCCATGGTCCACATTCCGTTTGGTTATTGTTGATATTGCAGCTGGGCAAATCATTCAAAAATCTAATTTGAACGCCATCGCTATGAAGCAATCCCTTTCTATATAGAATATAAAACCCCCTTAACATGGACTAGGTTTGAATTCAGTTGCTAGTGAGCTCCATGACTCAGAGCTAGATGCTGCTGAGTCTCACCCTTCCTGCCTGGAGACTAGGGATCAGCACTCTGCAGAACTGTTCCCACTCCACCACCTTCTCTGGACCCAGCAGAGAGGGCTCTCTGAAGGGTTGGGATCTACGCAGAAGCGGTGGGGACCTGTCACTGACTTTCATTTTTGCTGGTGGGTGCTCTTCTCCGCCCCCTCCCCTTGCATGTGAGCGTCGGGCAGGGCATTGTTTGAGGGGAGGAGGCCGACCGGGGCAGGGCATCATGGTGAAGTGGTGGGCAAGGCCTCGGGGTGTGTGTGTGAAAAGGCTGAGAAGCAGGACCTCGGGGCGGAGCAGTGGGCGGGGCCTTGGTCCAGGCGTCGAGGGACACAAAAGATTAATTCGACCCTGCAGGTGCTGACCACCCCTTATTGTTTTCAGTGGGTACTTGAGCCCCGGAGCATCCTTGGAGTCAGCGTCTGTGGTGGGGACTGTATGACTAGCACCCCTCACTGAGTGGGGACATGGCTGGGTGGGAACAGCATTCCTGCACATCACTCCCACTGAAGTTACAGCAATAAGTTTATGCAGTTTAAGGCTTTACCTAGAGTATTACTTTTCCCATGAAGGCCTCTATGTAGGTCCTTTTAAGTGAGATCCTCAGGGCAGCCAACTAGGGGGTATCCTTTAGAGCCATGCTGCCAGAAAGCAGAGGGCAGGCCAATAGAGGGAAGGAGCTGGTGCAGAGACCATAATGCTCCCATGAATCATTATGTGTGTGGGTCAAATCCTACCTCAGGTGGAACAATTTGATGGGAACTCCATGAAGGCCTCTGCCGCAGGTTTTATCTCAAATGAAGCAACTTACAGCTCAAAATGTTTGTTGAACAAAATACTAGAAAATTTGATATTTTGAAGGGAGGGAATGAAAAAAAAGTACTGAACCCCCATAATTATGGATTTTACAAATTAAACAAACAAATCAAAGGCCATAACAAAGTTTCACTTCTTTATAAGGAGCCCATCATCTTGTTATGTAATGACTTATTTTTAAGCTGAGGGAAAAGGTCCATATTTATTCTCCAACTTGGCATAAAGCAAATACAGTGTGTCAGACTCAGCTGTTTGGGAGGACACAGGCTTTTTCTAGTCTTCAGAGAGATTTTGTTCATATATATTTGCAAACGCTTATTTACTAAATAAATATAGATAACACTTTATTTTGTTGGTAAATGCAGATATACAACAATATTGCATTTCTATACAAGTATCTAAAACATCCACATTAATACTAAATTCATTAAATATTGTCCATAAAAGAAACAAGAGTGATAAAGTATTTTAAAAAGAGAAACAAACAGATATATGATGAATATATATGATTTCTTGATAAGAATCAAGGTTTTTTCTAAATTAATTTTCTAAAACCAACCAGACATTTTGTTTTTATGAAATACCCAGTTATTTAGTATCAAATGTCAAAGATTTATTTGCTGCACAGTTTTAGCAATGAGTAACCTCTTGGCCTTCTTTAGCTTTTTAATGTATGTGTATGTATGTGTGTAAGAGTCATTTGGAAGATTAGACAGTTTGTCCTGAGGCCATAAGGCTTTGTAAATGCTCTGTTTAATTTCAGTAATGTCCCACGCCTATTTTGATATAGATGCTATTTGTACATTTGTCTTCTCTCTCCAACTCAAGTACTGGACAGTGTTCATCAAAAAACAAAACAAAACAAAAAACCTCACAACAACCCTAAGTTTCCTACAGACCAATCTAGAAAACTGTAAATCAGGAACCCAAAGCGGAATCTAAAAAACAATCTTTTTCATGAAAGTCCTTAGATCAAACGAGCATTGTTTTAAGTGGAAGTACACATGCTGAAAACCATGTGTTAACTCATGCAGAAAGAGTACTGTAACTCTCAAAGGAAATAATAAGCTGTCAGGAAAGAATTTCAGCAGAAGTGCTAAAAGAAACTGAACTCTTATTTATGAATCTGCTGAGTGTATGAAACAGAATGCTAAATACATTTCATATAATTAAGAGTTTTGTCTAAATGTCCTTTTTAGCCAGGATTGGAACTTTGACACTTTTGTATATACTCCATATTTGCCTTTCCTTGCACATCCTTCTCCCCAGCTGACTATACCAGTAACAAAATAGGTGTCCTTGTACTTAGTTACATGTGGACCCCCACTGTCTCCCTGACATGCATCTTTTGTTACATTGTCATAGCCAGCACAGAACATGTTATCTGTGATCGCAAAGTTAGTGGTTTGCTTGCATGAATTTCTATCAATATAGGGGACTTGAAGCACTTTAAGTTTGTTGGATACCCGTCCATGTTCATAAAGACGTCCAAAACCACTAACAGTTCCAGATTTTTGATTCATCAGAATTTCGTTAGCAAAGTCTGCATCAGGAAGGCATGCCGGGATAACATATATAGAAAACTTTATAGGTTCCTTTAATTTTATGAGGGCTATGTCATAATCATAAGTTGCCGAAACAAATCTGCCATGTACAAGCACTTTTTCCACAGAGTACATCATTTCAGTGTTTTCTTCCTTATCTCTGTCCACTTCCCCTGTGTGAAATCATTAAAAACATAATTATTATGAGACACAATACAACAAATATAAATAGTTCCTAGAAAAACTAAGGGACTAACTCTCCATGGTCTTGCACCTTGTGTAGTCTTCTCTACTGTGCAAATCAGATGGACAATCCTCCCATCCTGATTTGGGAGCATTTTACTTGCAGTTTGCACTGGTATACTTGTTTACAGAAAGTGCTGAACAAGCTTTGAGTTAGGACCTTACTGTTAAAATGGTGATTTCATTTAGGAATGTAATACAATGTTTTGTTCTCCATTGCCTACCACTTGGGTCATATAGGATAGGCATGCTCACAAGTGTGAATGGGATTTGGCCCTTTATTTGGTAACACACAAAATAATTTGGAAACACAGCTTCTTTGTGCTTCAAAATTCTTTAACATTCTCGCTATCAGCAAAAAAGAACAGCGTCCCACATATTTCAGTATTGTTGCATGGGGTTTCTTTGGGAACTGGGTGGGTTGGGACTTTGAGGTTGATAATGTTTGTAAATTTTCTGGCTTGCTGTTGTACAAAGGGTAGGATTTGCTTTTGTTGTAGAACTACAAACTGTATTTTTGGGTGCCTAAAGCTTGAGATGTGTTCGTTTTGAAAAATTAAAGCAACATCTATTGAACTGGTCATTTTTAGGCCTTTCCAAATTTGCAACATATTTCAGACTAATATCTAAATGTTGTCAGATATAGATATTATTACCACCTTGATGCTATTTCATGAACTCTCCAAGGTCTGGTCTACACACAGAGTTATACCAGTTGAAGTAAAGGTGTGATATTAAACTGATTTAGCTAAACCAGTGCATCTTGCTGTATGTACACTCAGGTTTAAACCTAATTTATATAGGAGGCAAAAAAACAAGTTTAAATTAAGTCTAAACAAATGTAATACTGTCCACATGAAAAGTTGCATTAGTTTAGCCAAACTGGTTTAACTTCACACCTTTTGGTGTACCTTTGTACGTAGACAACTCCCAAGACAGAGGGGTTCATCCACAGTCAAGCCAGTTCTTCTACATCTAAGAAGGTATGTCTGTCAGACCTGGACTCCATATGAAGTCCTCTAGAAAGGGGTTCTACAGCTTTTGGTCTTTCTGCCAAGATCCTCTGGACAATTGTCTGTAAGTCTGGTCTGGGCTTCTCCAGCTGCAGCATTCCTGGGAAATATGACTTAACTGGCTGTAAAAATTCTTCAAGATAATCAACTCTTACTTTGTTGATGGTTTTGTAGATTGGCATAGGATTCTGACTTTGGGGGCAGAAGCGGATGGAGAGCTGATATTTATGTAATGCCATGGGAACCTGAAAGATGATTTTAATCATTTCTAGATAAACAAAGATATTATCCATTGTTTAATTATATATAAAGACCCAAACAGAGAAAAGCCCCCATCAAAACAAAAAAAGATGGATAACAATGCAAATAACCTAATTCTGAACTGACCACCTTTGTACTTTTCATGTTTGTGTGTGTATTTCTAAAGAACCTTTTGCCATAGTATTTGGGGGTTCTTTTTATAATTTAGTTAACAGAAATCAACATTTCTCAAATTTTGGAATAATCCTCTTCTCCCCAGTTTCCTCCAAATCTACTAACTGTGCAGGGCCCATCTCTCAGGTAATGGAGGGAGGGTATGGTCAACCAAACAGGAGTCCGTCACCAGACAGTAACCAATACTTAGAGGCTGGAGCAAGCTTTCAAAAAGAGCATTGTGTGTCCTGCATCACAACGTGAAGACGATGGGACCTAGACCCTGGTTTATCTCTGTTGGGGATGAATTTCATACTGAGGTCTCTATAGAGCCTGCCTAGCCCGTATCACTCTCAGAGCATGTCTACACAGCAGCTGGGAGGGAGGTGTGATTGCCAGCTTGCATAGAGATAGACATACTAGCTCTGCTTGAGCTAGTGTATTAGAAGTTGTACCGTGGCTGGGGCAGCATGAGTTAGCTGCCTGAGTACAATCCTTCCTAACTCCTTGGGTAGGTACTCAAGCCATCGCTCGTGCTGCCACAGCTACACTGCTGTTTTTACTGTCCTAGCTTGAGGGTGACCAGACAGCAAGTGTAAAAAATCAGGATGCTGGGTTTTTTTGGATGGAGTGCGGGGGGTGAGTAATAGTTGCCTATATAAGACAAAGTCCCTAATACTGGGATGTCTGGTCGCCCTAAGTTGAGCAGAGCTAGTGCGTATATGTCTACCTGAGCTGGGAGTCACACCTCTCAGTGGCTATGTACACATATCCTCCAACACCAGGGAACTTTGAGTCAGCACACCTCCACTGACTGCAGCTGCTGCAGAAGTTCATTGGGATGATGTAACCTCTGAAAGAGCTGGGTTGGAGCAGAGCACTCGCTTATCATTGTCCCCTATGTACTATATATAGCTTGCAGGAAAAATGGGTCTTCAGATGGGACAGATAATTCCTCCAGTCTGGCTTTGATTTAATTTGTAGCTACTGTTTTGGAATGAGCTACTTCTTTTTCTTTGCTTCTTTGAAGACTTTCGTATTGAAGAATCAATACAAGGTTTTAGAGTGTGTTCTAAATATGGTGAGGTGAGTGCTGTTTCTTGCTTTCTTTTGGAGAGTGTTCCAAGGTCTTGGAGGTGATTTGGTGTGTGAACTGGAGATTAGATACTGCTGTGCTGGTTTTTTGAAATACACAAGGATAGCTACTGAAATGGTACTCTCTTGAGTGCATCTCCAGTGTGATTGCATTATTTCTGCCAGGATTCACAGTCAAGGCAGCAGTGCCCAATGGTTCATGGTGTCAAAAATGATGGATACTATTCTATTATCATAGTAATTTGACCTCTGTCCATCACCACGAGGAGATCACCTGTCAGTCTCACCAATGCAGTTTCAAAACTCTCCTGTCAGCTTAGGGTGGCTACATGAGAGACCGTACAGCAGCACAGCTGCATCAGTCCAGCTGTGCCATTGTAAGCTCTCTAGTGTAGCCATAGCTTAAGTTTCCTTTAGCTTAAACCTCTTTCAGTTAATTCATCTTAACTTTCCCGAATGTTCCAGTGTAGCTAAAGCCTGAGATTTCAAAGTTTCTGGCTGGTAAAGAGAGTGAGGTTTTGGAAAAGGCAATATTCTTAGTATCTTGGGGAGAGAAAGAAGGGGTAAGAATGCTAAAACTATTGTTCTTTATCATGTCCACGTAGTTCACAAACAGGAAAAAGAATTTCCACTGATGCCGGCAACAAAGTGAATCACTCATTTCCGTACCAGTCCAGGGACAAATTGAGGCAATCATGAAAGCTGACAAGACCAAATTAAAAGCTATGGGGAAAGAGACAGAAGGCATCTTGCAAACAGAGATTAGAGTAAGTATTGTTTGTCATTAATACCTGTTCTTATACTAAAGGAATAAACTAATAACAGTCACTTACCGACAACAACTTTAATGATTTTAGATTGGTTTATGCAGTGAGCTGCAGTAAGTATATAAAACTGGCTCAAAATTGTCCCTCCACAAAACCCTTCCTTGTTTTCATCTATTAGAAGAGCCTGCAAGGAGAGAAAATGGATGACTCCAGAGGATACAAAAACATAAGAATTCATAAATAGCTCATTAAAATTAAAGCAACTTTTCCTTCATAGGTAATAGCTTTTTACGTACTGTACATACACACAGCTACAGTACATACCAGTGTGCATATATTCAGGCAGTCGTCGGACTTATGACAAATTGGTTCCTGAGAATCATGCTGTAAGTTGAAAACGTCTCAAATCCCATAGGAACACTCCGGGATTGAGCGTCGTAGAGTCGGAACTGACATTGTAGAGTCGGAACAGGATGTTAATTTACACACGTAAATGTGTAAGTGCTGTTCCATCATAACTCAAAGGTCATAAAGTCTAGGATTGCCTGTATTTGTATCTGCCCAGCAACAGTATATATACACCCCTTCTATGCTTCAAACAACCCCCCAACTTGTCCAGCCATCATCAGAAGCAAGCTCCCTACAGACCAGGAAACACCAACTCAAACTGGCACCAGACTCTGCCAGAACAACAGATGCAAAACCTGCTGATGCATCCCCACTGCTACAATGATCAATATCTCCCACAATACACCTGTCAAGATCCACAGGTCCTACACATGCCTATCACAACATGCCGTGTACCTCATCCAGTGTACTAAATGCCCCAATAACAACTATGTGGGTGAAATAAGACAATCACTACCCTCTTGAATGAACACACAGAAAAATGATTCTGGGGAAAAATACCACATCAGCTCTGGGTGAACGCTTTTCACAAAGGGCTCACTCTGTATCTGACCTATCAGTCTTCATGCTCAATGGAAACTTAGACAACACCTTCAAAAGATGAGCCTGAGGACTTAAATTCATAACTTTCCTAGAGACTAAAAATCATGGACTGAACAGAGACACTAGATTTATGGCTCGCTATAAGAATCTGTAACTCAGTAACCCCCATTCTCTCCCCTCACCACCACCTTCAGCCCAGCATTTTTTGTTCCTTTCCCCCCCTATGACTGGAGAGCTGTTAACAGGCCACCTCACTTTGAATGGTCCCTCACAATATGTGTTAACTACTTATGCTAAACAATTTGTTCCACCTTGTGTTTAGCTGTGACACTTGCTGTATGTTTCCCAGACCTGAGGAAGAGCTCTGTGTAAGTTTGAAAGCTTGTCTTTCACCAACAGAAATTGATGCAATAAAAGATATAACCTCACCCACCTTGTCTTTCTAATATCCCTGGGACCAACACAGCTACAACAACACTGCACATCTTTTTATATGTAAGTTTTACATCCCAGGTCTCTTCTCTGTTCTCACATATCGGTTTGGCCACCATGTGCCCCTGCATTTCCATGTTCTCTTTATTAATGTGTGCCTGCTGGTGCCCCCCGTGCTAAATCCCATCATTTTTGGTGTGAGGATCAAACAGATCCGGGACAGGTTGCTCTGGCTTTTTACTCATAAAGGGATCTAATGTTTTCTCCTGGTGCTCTGGCTCTCAGCCCAAGCTCTTCACAGAGCTGGCTTGTGAAATGGTGCTGAGCCCTGTTCCCTGGATCACATACTGGATGGTCAGAGGGATATTAAAAGCTTTATTGATCTTACTGTGCTGTCTTGGCATGACAAACTGTGGAGCTGGTCTGTGTAAGGCACACTGAATTGACAGCTTTCAAATTGCTGGTAACTTGACCCCCAGCTCACCCCTGCCCCGCCTCATCCCCATGCACATCGCTGCTTCACATCTCCCACCTCCCAGGCTTGTGGCGCCTAAGCTGATTGGTGCTGCAAGCCTGGGAGGCAGGAGAAGTGAAGCAGCTCACCCCTGTCCTGCCTCCATCCTGAGCATGCTGTCGTCGCTTAACTTCTCCCGCCTCCCAGGCTTGCAGCATCAATCAGCTTAGGTGCCGCAAGCCTGGAAGGTGGGAGAAGTGAAGCAGCCAGGGCATGCATGAGAGGAGGCAGGGCTGGGGGGAGCTGGGACGGGGAGTTCCCCTGTGTGCTGTCCCCTCCTCACTTGCTGCAGGTGGCCCTCCCTGCGCTCCCCTGCCCCAGCTCCCTCTGCCTAAATGCCAGCGGTGACCGGAGCGGCCGAAGATCCGGCTGCCATGGTTGCTGCCGAAGAAAATACTTCCCCCCAAATCCTAGCGCCCTAGGCGACTGCCTAGGTCACCTAAATGGTTGCACTGGCCCTGTGCACAGTGCTCAATTCCTATAGAGACAATGCTGAGCAAACAGTTTCACTGAAAGTATACTTTTAAAATCTTTAAAAAGAAATGTTTTCAATTATTTAAATTGTTATGATCATGCATCCACTCTTACAAAAAGTGAGTATTTGGGCAAAGTGCTGTATTTATGACTCATATGACTCTTTAAACATAGGGTTTTTGTTTTTGTTTTTTTTTACTTATAAAGGATCTCATAACAAGTGCAATCATTTATACTTATTAAATACATTCTTTTTTAATTTAAAGATTAATAATACATGAGGAACCAAATACCATCATTGTATGTAAGCAGAGCTTGGTTGTTTTATGAATAATGTCAGTATATTAATATATAAGATTAATCTATATTAGTATGACAAAAACAGTTTATAAATGTAGTATTTTGTGTACACTTTTTTTTTTTAAATGGAGCAAGCTGTACTTGAGGGAAAACTGTTTAAATGAGAAACGATTGCAAGTCTAGTTTTCTGCCACCATCAAAGCAATGGGAAAATCCATCCTTATCAGTGTATTACTTCTTACCTGTCGGAGTACAAGATTTTTCATCTGTTCCCAGAACATATCCAGTGGCACAGAAGCATTCAACACCGTTTCTTATGGCTTTGCAGAAGTGGTCACAATCGCCATTGTTCAGCTTGCAGTATTTTGGTATAACTATATCAAAGACACATGGGTGTGAAAATGACAAAGAAATGGTGACTTTATAAAGGCGCATGCAGTTGATAATGCTTGTAAACTTGGGCCAGAGCCTTTGTCTTTTTGTTTGCAATGTTTCAAGCCTGTCTCTGGCAGATGCATTATTCCTCATGTTGCGATAGTGCCCAAAATGTGCTAGGCACTTTCAAACCGCAGATGAAGACGTAGTCTCTGCCCCAAAGAATGGATAGTTTAAAAAGGCAAAGGCAAACAAGTGGTGCGGGAAAGGAGTATAACATACAAGCAAAGAGATCAGGGTGCTGGTAGGCACGCTATTCCTCCATTCCTCCCTCCTTGTATTATTCATATCCCTCATTGTTCTCCCCAACCCAATTCCTGGCCTCAGTTCCAATGACCTTCACCCTTCTGTCCCAGCATTTGATAAACATTACCCATTCGCTCACAAGATAAATAAGTGGATGACTTATAAGTTGCACTGACATAAACATTTGTGTGCACAGGACTATGTTGTCAGGAGAAATTCTCCTGCTGACATAGCTTATGTCACTCATGAAGGTATATTTTTATGCCAACGGGAGAGCGTCTTTACCAGATATGCTACAGCAGTTCAGCTGTATCTGTACAGCTGCACTGCTGCAGCTCTATATGTACAGAGATATTATTTGTTTCTTGCAGCTGTCCCAGTAGAAGTGAATATTCAGGAAGGATTTAGATGAAGACAGGGAAGCCCAAGGAGAAGGGGTATCCAGGAGGGTAGAAAGTCACTGCATTATCTACTGTAAATCATTCTTCCCTGATTTGTCTCTTCCTCCTCTTGCTAGACAATAAGTGGTGTAATACCAGAAGAATTATATCTGGGAGCTCAAATAAGGTGCATTTATATTAGTTAGGTCCTGCATCCCTTACTCATCTGAGCATTCTTACTGAGTTCAGGCTGATTGTGAGGTAAGTATTACCCACATCAATAAGGGTTGTGGGACTGGGCACCTGCTTTGCAACATTAAGAGAAGTTTTTGAGCATTTATTAACCTTATCTATTAGTGAAGAACTGTAGTTTAATGCCTGACTGCACTGGCCTCCTAAGCCAAGTATTGTTGGTTTCAGACCTGTCAAAACTTTCTAACCCTATAGTCTATCATTTATTCCTTAACTCTAAGGAAATGAGAAATATTAGACTCATAGACTCGTAGGTCAGAAGGGACCAATATGATCATCTAGTCTGACCTCCTGCACAAAGCAGGCCACAGAACCCTACCCATCCACTTTTATAACAACCCCTAACCCATGACTGAGTTATTGAAGTCCTCAAAATTGTGGTTTGAAGACCTCAAGCTGCAGAGAATCCACCAG
>NC_133769.1:259757360-259796195 GCF_003597395.2 Chelonoidis abingdonii
AGCCCGTCTCTGAACCTGTTCCAGTTTGA
The DNA here is from genome assembly GCF_003597395.2 of Chelonoidis abingdonii. Classification (NCBI taxonomy): domain Eukaryota; kingdom Metazoa; phylum Chordata; order Testudines; family Testudinidae; genus Chelonoidis; species Chelonoidis abingdonii. Next base: position 259,757,390 of record NC_133769.1, read on the forward strand.
ATTCATCCTTCTTAAACATGGGACACCAGAACTGCACACAATATTCCAGGTGGGGTCTCACCAGCGCCTTATATAACGGTACTGTATTGTCCACCCACTGGCTCTTTGAATATTTCATCACCATCCTACAGTAAAAACAGAGGCCTACCAGATTCACAGTTTTTGCCCTGATATCCATCCAAGCATGTACAAGTGTATGTGCCAATTCCATCTTTACACGTTCCACCATACTGACAAGGATTGGGTTTGCACTGGTCCCCGTCTGCAAAAAGAGGCCACAGCAGCTTTTAAGATACAATATAAACATTTTCATTGAGATCTGAAGTTTTCCTGGATGGTGAATTTTGTTACTGTCCTTTTTGTCAGGGGCAGCTTCAGGCCCCAGCTCACCAAGTGTGTGCTTGGGTCTGCAAGCTGCGGGGGGCGCTCTGCCCATCGCCGCAAGGGCAGCAGGCAGATTCCCTTCAGCTGCTTGCCTGCGGAGGGTCCACTGGTCCCGCGGCTTCGGCCGAAGCCACGGGACCAGCAGACCCTCCGCAGGGAAGCTGCCGAAGGCAGCCTGCCTGCCGTTCTTGGGGCGGCAAAATGCCTAGAGCCACCCCTGCTTTTTGTTATTTGTATTTAAAATGTTTGTTATCTCAAGATAATCCTGTGAGATTTAATACTGCATTTCCAAAAGGATCCTAGACCAACAGTAAACAATGACATGTATGCATATAGTTTAGTATCATGCACTAGGCTTATCATCATACACATACATTCTGTGCTGCTTTGACATTAGTATGTAATGGATCATGTTCTTTACAAAACCAAAATGTTCAAAACGTCCCATAAACTCGAAATTCCCTAAAATTTTCATTTTGGAAACACCACCACATGGTGTATTGAAATGAAATATGCTCCATGCGGACCCTGGCTGCTGCTGACTGAAATTTACATGATTATTGCCAGTGTCACAGATGCCCAGCACTGAACAGCAGTTGTGAAACTGACAGAATTCCCATGCAACCCCACCACACAGATTGCTCCAGGCTGGGCACCCAGGGTTTCCAGGGTCTCAGGCCAGGTGGCTCCCTGGGCAGCCCAGCTGTCAGGACAGCTGGATCACTGGTTTGTAGGAGTTGGGCAGTCCAGGGAGCCAGCTGGCCTAGAAGTGTGGAAGCCCTGGGGCCCCCAGCCCAGGGATAAACCATATGCCAGGGCTGCCCCAGAACTGCAGCTCCTGAAACATGTCCCAGGATTTTCAGGCTCCTAGCCCTGCAGCATGGAGTCTGGAAGCCTGGAGAACCCCAGCATAAGATGGGGCTCCCAGGCCTTCCACGATCCCTACTTAGACTCAGGAACCTAGATTGAGATCCCCTGTCTGGAGCCTGGATTTCTGAGGTTTACAGGCTCCCCAGCAGAAAGCCTGGAGTCCCTGAGAACCCTGGCTCAAGCCAAGCCTCTTAGAGCTTCCAGGCTTCCTCATGCAGAGCTGAGCCAGGTTACAGCAGGTGCTCCGAGGCTTACACTCCATGGCAAGGAGCCTGAAAGCCCTGGGTTCCCCAGCAGTCCACCAGGTAAGCTGTGGTTCAAACATGTGGTTCATTGAAAGTTCATCAAACCTGATAAGTTTCTGCAAAACATTTTGGGTTCCAAGAATTGGTATTTTCTGACAAAAGGCTGCTAGAAACTCGTGACCAGCTCTACTCACATATAGCAGAACATAACTCAGCCTACTATAGAAAAGGCTTCAGTATTACTTCATTGTCAGAGAGTGTAACATTTGTGCTGAGGGTTGTGAAGGCCAGATAACCTGAAAGATCTTAGAGGACACCCAAAATCTTCAGATAACAGGAGAGATGTCTCAGGAGTGTCCCCTATTCTGCTGGTATTTTCCTTGTATTTACCTTGCAGTGGTATTGCAGTCCCCAAGCAATCAAAATTGTGAGTCAGGTCACTACAAAATCATGTGATTGGGTTAAAATTTATGAGATTTAAAAAAAATAATAAATTTGGTGTTCCTGTTATTTGCCTTCCAGCCATTGAGCCTTTAGGGGGTCACATTTTCAAACTCTTCTCCACAGCCACAATGTTTTTTTAAAAAATTATAACAGATTCTTGCCTAATCACATGACTCTAGGAGCTGTTTTTTTAAAGAAAAACACTAAATATTGTGACAGTTGACACCTCTGCAGCAGGGAGGCAAGGACAACCAAGAACATGGGAGTAGTGTGGTATAGCTACACTGCTTTAGCTAAGGTCAGGTACTAAATCACCTCCCCTCTGTGCCTCTTTGAACTTGGGCTTCCTCCATTATTCCCTGTCTTCCTCTCTTTGGGCTGCCTTCTTACAGGATAATCAGGAAACCAGCTGATTCTCCAGCTTATCTGCCACAGGGTCATAACCACAGCTAACTTGTTTCCCATTCTTAGGGTACATTTTCACTGAAGAGTTAGCCTAGGCTATAGCTTGGGTGTTGCCCCAACCCTCGTTCTGTCTACACAGAAAAACCTCTAACTTGGTCCTGAAGGTGTTTTAGGCCTGCGCTGGCAGGCATGACTGAGTATATAGGCTTGAGCTTGAGTTTTGCTTCAGCCTGGGCTGGCAATCCACCTACTTTGCAATGAGAATTGCAGGCTAACCAAACCCAGGTGCTGTTGGACCTCTAAGCTCATCCACAATTCTACCTGGGCTGTACTTTCTATTCTACCTTCCACGCTCTTTCTGCACTGTAAATCACCTACACTGGCTCAGCATATTAACCCTACATTAGTTGGCTCTATTTCTGCTGCATTTCCACTGTGTTTGAACTGAGATGCAGTTCAAGAAATCCTCTTCCTGCACTGCCAGTTGGCCAGAAACTGACACTGGCTTTCTGGTAAAGATGTGGTAACAGTAAGCCCCATCATTTGGGGAAATGTCCCCCAAATGACACTTTTATGTCTAGCAGACAGGAAAGAACCAGAGGAGCAGAGAAGTCAGCCTGGTACACTATGAATCATATTGTGGTTTGCAGAGTGAATTCCATAATGACATTCTTGTTAAAAGTGCCTGCTGCCACACGCTGTTTGCTTTCCCTTTCAGAATTGTCTATATTAATGAATAGCTCCACTTGAAAGTTATTTGCATACAGTATTGTTCTCATGTCACTGCCAGACAGCAGCTCCATGCGAGGGGCAGAGAGAAAGAGCATGGTCACCCTGTGAATGAATTCATAGAGCAGCTCATTTAATGCAGTTAAGAACCACGGAATATCCCACCAGAAACCCATCCCAGCACATGGGTCTGGCACAGTTGGTGCTTTGCACTGGGGATGCTCTACCTGGGCTGGGCTAGGCTAGATTGGGCTAACTCTGCAGTGAAGACATATGTGCTGTTCTGTGTGTGTTGGGGCTAGGGTTACCACCTTTGAAATGCAAAAGAAAGGCAACCCCCCTCCAGGGAAGTCTGCCTCAACCCCAACCACAAGGCAACTCCGCAATCCCCCCCTTCTACAGTCACTTACAATATCTAGAGAGCACACACATAGATAAGACTAATCACATTGCACGTCTCCTTGCTCTCACATGACTCAAACCCTCTCTCACACACATGCGCAGTGCGCTTCTGTGTTGGTGGCCAGATAGCTGCCATATTTTCAGCAGTTTTGATCTGTTATTGCTTAAACTGTGCAAGTGAGAACACTGCAGCATCTTTAGCTGGACACAGAAATCTTTAACATTAGATATCCCAGTGTATTGTGATAATAATGTAAATCTTTAGACCCTGTAAAAAAAACTTGGCAGATTAAATTATTTTTCTGGCAACTGGCAAATCCATTAAAAAAAACCTGGCCAGGCCGGTCAAATACTAGTTAGGAGTGATGAGGAAGGCCAGGTTCTTCTTTGACCGCAGGAAAAAAGACCCTCAGAACTGGTTAGGGGAAAGTTTTACTCAGTTAACAAAGGAGAAGAGTGATAGGGTGCAGGTGGCAGCAGATGGAGGAAGCCAATTGGCTCCTTTTAAAATCAGGAAAGCGTAAGTAGTGCTGTCCCACGGCTTGGGAGCGGTGTGTGTGTGAGGTGCATCCTGTAGGTTTGAATTTGGGGAACTTGGAAGTCCAGACCTAAGCAAAAAGGCCAATTTGCTGTGAAATCCCTGTTTACTGGACTCCACAGTCCCGGTTTAATACATTACTACATCAGTAATGGTCACCATGCAAATACCATTGCAAACTGAAGCTTCTAGGAGTCACACAGCAGGTTTGTTTACTTATCAACCAACAATTTTTTTTCTTATAACTATTTCTGTCAGGGCTTGTCTACACTTACCCAACGATAGACGCTGCGGCGATTGATGCATTGGCAGTTGATTTAGTGGGTCTAGTAAAGACCCACTAAATCGACCGCAGATCGCTCACCCATCAGCTCCTGTACTCCACCTGATTGAGAAGAGTTGGAGGAGTCAATGGGAGAGCATCTCGCCTCGATGTTGCATAGTGTGGACCCCGCAATAAGTAGATCTAAGATACATTGACTTGAGTTACGCTAGTCATGTAACTCAAATTGTGTAGCTTAGATTGACATTTCCCTGTAGTGTAGACAAGGCCTCAGTGTCCATTATGTTATAATATATTTTCTCTGAGGTTTAAGAACAAAGTACAATTTCAAGTACTCCTTACCTATATATTTATTCCAGAACTCGTCCTAATGGGGAAAAACAACAGACAGGCAGAGATTAGTGAATCAAACTCTAACACAGAAGCTTTCATACAAATATACTAAAGATAGTTTTGTTTAAAGACACAGTTAAAGTGGAACTTCTTAAGCTGGTTGTAAATACAGGCCCTTGCAATGCAGTGTTCTACTTTAACTGCGTCTTTAAACAAAACCATGAAGTCTAGACATCTTTGTATCAGTGAAAGTTGAGCTACTGAGCTAATAACCTGATCCCAGAGGGAGTTTTAAGAAAAAAACCAACCAGCTATAGGGAGAATTGGCAACTCTGCAATCTATGGTGGGAGAATAGGGCCCTGGTGATGTTTTGTATCTCAATCAGCTTTGATCCTATATGAAGTTAACACTGAAAGAAGGCGAAGTGCTATTTTTTTCCCTCTTTCTCTCTTGTGGCCTCTTTTCTGTCAGTTTTCCTGGTTAGATATATAGCTTATCATCATATATTGCTTCTTGTAGATGTTCATCACAGCTGAGCCAACATTTCTTAATTAGTCCACTTCCTAATATTTTGTGCAACCCTAACAATGCTTTAATAGACCTTGTTGCCTTAGGAGAAGAATCGTTATAAGAAATGAACCTGTTTGACTTCATGGAAGTTATTTGAATCCTGTGGTGGAAGAATAGGGCCCTAAAGCTCAGACTATAAGGAAAAATGTGACAACCACCTACGTTTAGGTCACAGTCAGCCTGAAGATTATCCTCTACATTCTATTTACAATCCATACCACAATACCGAACCACAATCTTCCCTTAAAATCCTCCCATGCCCTATAGCTTAGAGCAGTCTCCCTATTTTTTCCCAGGGATACAGTATAAAATGTGGGAATATAAATGTTACATCTAAGGCCAGGTCTACACTGCGACTTTAAATCGGTTTAATGGCCGATATACCGATTTAACGCTGTATCCGTTCACACGATGTCGTCATTAATATCGAGTTAAACGGCTCCTTAAATCGATTTCGGAACTCCTCCCAAACGAGAGGAGTAGCGCTAAATTCGATAGTGATAACTCGGATTAGGGTTCATGTGGACGGAAATCGACGTTATTGGCCTCCGGGCGGCATCCCAGAGTGCAGCACTGACCGCTCTGGACAGCAATCTGAACTCGGATGCAGCGGGCAGGTAAACAGGAAAAGCCCCGCGAACTTTTGAATTACATTTCCTGCTTGCCCAGCGTGGAGCTCTGATCAGCACGGCTGGCGATGCAGTCTGAAATCGAAAAAGAGCTCCAGCATAGACCGTACGGGAGATACTAGGTCTGATCGCTGTATGGGGAGACAAATCTGTTGTATCCAGCTCCGTTACAGAACACGAAATGCCAAAGCGTTTGAATAAAAAACTCCAGGATACACAGCGCTGCGTGACAAGCGTAACGGGAAGCCAGAGACTCAAATGGACGCTCATGAAGGGAGGGAGGGGGTACTGAGGACTCCAGCTATCCCACAGTCCACAGCAGTCTCTGAAAATTATTTGCATTCTTGGCTGAGCTCCCAATGTCTGTAGGTTCAAACACAGTGTCTGGCGTGGTTCAGGGAACAGCTCCTCAGTTTATTTCCCCCCCCCACCACGTGAAAAAAAAAAGGGAAAGATTGCTGTGCTATGGCGTTTGCTCAATGCACTCCGCGAAAAAGGCGCCAAAGGGTTGTCTGCTGCCTTCACAAAGGGAGGGGTGAGGCTGTACCCAGCACCACCCGGGGCAGTGTTTTCTGCCCCATCAGGCACTGTGCTCTCAACACGGAAGTGGGAACTATGGGATAGCTGAGGAACAGCTACCCACAGTGCACCGCTCCTGAAATCGATGGTAGCTTTGGACCATGGACGCAAACAATCGATTTCGGGATCCCACTGTGGACGCGCTAAACCGATTTTATTAGATCTGTTTTGTAATATCGGTTTAAGCTAATTCGAAATAATCGTGCAGTGTAGACGTACCCTAAGTTACTAACCTTCAGGCTGTGTGGCTCTGCTGTCTTGATTTTTATCTCACTTTCCATTCCATCTTGCCTCTTCCCTCCCTCTAGTTTCTTTGTGCTCCTCCCCCAATTCCTCACCCACCTTTTGAAATACGTCTCCCCACCAAATTTCACTCTTTGCCTTCCAAACATTTTGTGTTCCCTTCTCTAGTCACCCCAATCCACTGAAGTCTCTCTGATCCCCATCTCTCCAACCCTCCCCTTAAATCCCACATCTCTTTCCTGCTTCTTTGCCTTTCTCACTCCTGGTTTCCCCACTTCTGGCCTCTTATTTCTTCTCTGGCTGACTCAGCGTTCTTCCTGCTACCAAGAGTCACGGCAAGGCTGGGACTGAGAACATAGGCTCTAAAACTAGCACCGGGATAAGCTTCCTGTCTGGTGAGAAGGGGACATGGACATGGACTCTTCAAGGCCAGCCTGGTTGGTAACCTTCCTGCTGCTCAAAGAAGTATATTCTTCAAGGCCCTCCTTCATACTGTTACTGCTATCAATGCTGAAGGATGCTTCTGCAGCCGGAACATACCTCTTCAAATCTGGCAGACATGCCTCTTTCCCACCCACTCTCCCTCTTCAAGACCTAAGGGGATGCTTTGTTTTTGCACAGGCAGAAAGCCAGCAGGAGAATCAGAATATCACATAAGGACACTGAAAGGAGGTCATCGTCCAGTATAGTCAGTAAGCCAGGCTGACAAGAACCGCCATTAGCACCGATTACCTCAATCTGAGCTTGTGAAAAGACATCAGATCATCTAATCCAGCTTGCTATAAGGTCCCTGATCCTCAGCTGACGAGCCTCAATTTAAGTTAGAGCTGCACATCAGCAGCTTTAGCTTACACCGCAGACACATGTTCCATGTGGAATAGCGAATCCAGCCCTTAAATATCTGAGACGCAGGGCCGGCACTTCCATTGAGGCAAACTAGGCAATTGCCTAGGCTGCCAGGATTTTCGGGGGGTGCCATTTTGCCGGGGGTGGGGGTGGCAGGCGGCTCCGGTGGACCTGTTGCAGTCGTACCTGCGGAGGGTCCGTTGGTCCGCGGCTCTGGTGAAACTGCCGCAGGCATGCCCCTGCAGACGGCCCGCTGCTCCCACGTGGCTCCGGTGGACCTCCCGCAGGCACGGCTGCGGCAGCTCCACCGGAGTCACGGACCAACGGACCCTCCGCAGAAATGGTTGCAGCAGCTCCACTGGAGCCACGGGAGCAGCGCGCGGGGTGGCAAAATGGCCGTGTGCCTAGGGTGCAAAAAACTCTAGAGCTGGTCCTGCTGAGACGTACCAGGCACCTTGAGATAAGTTTGGTTAATATCTTATGAGAACTTTCTCCTCAGCAGTGGTTGCCATCTCAATCAGCCTTCTTGTACTCTCTCCATCTCATTTCAAATCTCATGTGAAAACATCTGTTTTGCCTGGCTTGTGCTTCTTAATGCAGAAAGGGGCTCCACTGAACACACGGAGAGCTCAGGAGGGGTTGAGAATCTGTCCTTTAAGTATTTTATACTAACAGTATTAGAGATGCTTTAAGCAGGTCATTGTCTAAACTAAACACATCAGAACCAAGTAAAAGTGAACAGGCGGCTTTAACATGAACTGATCTGGCAAGACCTGAACTAGGACTGGATGCCTTCTCAGATGTTGTACGTTTCGCTCTGCTCCTCTGGTGTTCTAAAACTAAACTTTGCCAGTCTGCCTACTTCTAATATTTAAAACAGAAAGAACTTGAAATCACTCTGCGGGTTTAATGCTCAAAAGTAACTACTGATCATAGGGGCCTTTCACTTTGGATGATGAAGGCCTAGTTGTTTCATGTTGATTTGTCCTTACTGTTTTCTGTGTGTCTTCGAAGGCTTCTCTGGCTTCTTCTTTTGAGCAGCGTTCCTCATAACATTCTCGTTCAATATTCCCTTGCTTCAGCTCCTCCAAAAAGGAATTAGCACGCTTTGTTCTTCCCAAAAACTTGTTTGCATTTTCTTCCTGTAAAAACACTAAATGGAAAGGAAGCGACATTTTAAAACTGATGCCAAAGAACTCCATTAGAAAGGATTCAATAAGTTCAGTCCAAAAAACCCAAAAACAAAAACAACCCCCTCCCCAATAACAAACCCTAATCTATTTTTAGGCAACATTACCCGAAGCAGAATAAAAGATTCTGGCCCATATTTATCAACTTCTTATGCCGGCAAGGTACAGCCCGGTATCTCTCCAAAAAGCCTGTTCAAACAGTTTTCCGTTGACAGGGTGTGGATGGACCCTGGAATTCTGACTTACCTTAACTTAATCTTGAAAATAAGAAAATGCAAATTGCTGCTTATGCTTTGCTTTTTGATACCCTGCCCTAGCACCAAATAAAGTTTCTCCCACACCTGCCAGGGCTGCATGGCCCCAGCCAGGTTTCCCCACACAGCAAGTCCTCCTGGCCGCTGTGGGCTGATGTGGCACTGACAGGCAGGAAGACCATGTCCATCTGCTTTGTTCTGAAAGCTGGTGAGCAGCAGAAGCTGGTCAGGAGGTGGACAGGACAGGGACTCCAGGAGGGACGAAATGGTAAGTCAGGGTAAGACTGTTCCAGGAGCTGCCCTCCCCCCCCCAGCCAACACAATCCCCAAGACTCCAGGATCCCACCCCCCCATCTTCCCAAATGCCCCTGTGCTGCCCCAGGCTCTTCTTGCAGACTCAAAAACAACCCAGGTTGCCCTCAATAATATCCCCATCTAATTTAAACATGTCAGGGTAAGGTAATTATAATTGCATTCTGGTTTTTAACTAACACTAGCTACATATGAATATCGTGTCTAGTGCAGGTGGGGCCTGAGCTCATTTCTTTTAATAAGAGTAGGGCATGATGGTAAAAATTTGAGAACTGCTGCCCCATAGGTTAAAAGGACAGCTGCTATTGAATTAAATTGGAGAAGCAGTTCTAGCAGGGCCATCTCAACCACTTGCATCTGTGAACAGTGCTGTTACTTCCAGCAGAGGGCAGCGATACATGCACATAAATCATTATATTACTGCCAGAGTCAAAAATCCCACCATACAGGGATAAATATTGAATATTCTAATCATCAGTCACTGTGCTGTAAATGCTGACATGCTGGTGGGTTTCGCTAAACATACTGAACTCAAAGAGTGTTTTTCACACCACAGGTCACTGGGAGAGTTGGGGCTAGAACTCAAGTCTTACAGCCTCATGCCCTATCCAGTGAACCATGCGGCCTCCTTTGGCACAGAACATGCAGTTCCTGGTCTGTTTTGTTGTACACCTGATTACTATTAATTAATTGATGATTTTTATTAACTATGCACTTTAATGATCACTAAGGGAAATAAAAGGTTGTTAGAAGGAGGAAGAAAAATTGTTCTCCTTAACCTCTCAGGATAGGACAAGAAGCAATGGGCTCACATTGCAGCAAGGGCCTTTTAGGTTGGACATTAGGAAAAACTTCCTGTCAGGGTGGTTAATCACTGAAATAAATTGTCCAGAGAGGTTGTAGAATCTCCGTCATTGGAGATTTTTAAGAGCAGGTGAGCCAAACACCTGTTAGGGATGATTTAGATAGTACATAGACCTGCCATGGGTGCAGGGGGCTGGACTAGATGAATTCTCTAGGGCCTTTCCAGGCCTAAGATTCTATTAATTAGATTTGAAAGAGTTGGTGTTTTGTTTTCAGGGGGCCAGATTCTGCCAGTGTTACTCACATAAGGTAGTACCTTACTGCTGCATGGATTCCCATTGATTTCAATGGACCTACAGCCAGGATGAGGTCTAACTCTTTGTAAATGTAGCTGCGAGTGTCTGGCTAAATGATTTACAGCTCACAGTTCACTCATTATCTTGCTTATCCTTAAATTCGTTTTCCTGCTCTGTAGTTCTGAGGAAGTGACAGGAGGCAGCAATGTAATAGTGGTGGTTTTAATCTCTAAATGCTGCCGCGCCGATTATTACAGCTAGGAATGGAGTGTTTATGACCCAGCCTGTTCTGTCTGTGAGGCTGGTCTCTTGCTTTCCTAAATATTCCTGCCTCAGAACATAGCGAGCTGTAGGATGTTTGCCTGGTAAAGCAGAACAGCTGGGAAACATGCAAAGAAGATTTTTTGGGGATCTAAACAGGCTGGCAAAGAAATTGCTCCAGGACAGAATCCTTGGAGGATGATTTTGTACTTAGGAACTGCTGAGTGGCAGTTTGTTTTAAGCAGTACAGCAGTCACAAACAAGCCAAACACAATAGCACTGAGGACTTAAAAAATGGATAAAGGAAAAGCAAACCTTCTGGTCTATTTAAGGTCCCCAGGATGACCCCCTTTCCATAGGATCTGAACACTTCAAGTCTTTAATGTATTTATCCTCACAAGAACCCTGTGCGGGAGGGCAGTGCTATTTTACAGATGGGGAACTGTGGCATAGAATGACTTACACACGGTCACACAGTGAGCCTGTGACTGAGCAGGGAATTGAAGCCCCGGCTTCTGGAGTCCCACGCTAGCTCCCTCTGGCCTCAATTGATTTAGGAAACTATCCACCTATCTGGCATCTCGTTCCCAGGAAGTGCAGAGGATGTACATTCCGCACAAGATGGTACTGTAGCTTTGGGGGCATAAGCAGTTTGACATTAGCCCTTTTTAAATTAAAATAGCACTAACAGTAAACAGTAAACCCTAAAATGTCTGTCTCTTGCTTTCCCCTCTCCCCCACTCTTATACAGATCTTTATTCCTTTTCCTCCCCACCCCAACTCCAATTTGGTTTTTGTCTCTCTTTTCCCAGGAGTGTTCTCTCACAAACTTATCTGCCTCTCTTCAGACTCCTTTTCACAGGCTTTGAAGAAGTCGGGGAGGTCGTGGGGGGGTGGGCAGGGTAGAGACTTCTCTTTCTACTGACTGGACCTGCATTCTTCATTTCTTGTTGGTTTCTTTTCTCCACTCCCCCATGCATCTCCCCCTCTCCTGGACTGGAGGGGATTTTCCCCTTCCTTTTTATGTCTCCATTCCCCCTCCTCAAGGCTGCTGGGTGGAAGGAGGCTACCCTCCCCCCGCCACTAGCTTCTGCGTTGAAGGGTAGTATTTCTCCAAGATAGGAGGGGTTGTTTTCTGCCTCCCTCATCTCTGTGGGAAGAGACATTGCCTCTCTTTTTTCTCTTCACCAAAGACAGGGCTGTATTTCCAGGTCCTGCCCCTGCCCCACCCTTGTCTGCCCCACACCTTGACTGGGAAAACTGAAAGTATGGACATGACATTAAAACTCTAGGTAAACCAGTTCACAGTGACAGTACATGACGCTGAAACTGATCACACACACATTGCATGTATGAAACGCCAACATAGATTCATAGATTCTAGGACTGGAAGGGACCTCGAGAAGTCATCGAGTCCAGTCCCCTGCCCTCATGGCAGGACCAAATACTGTCTAAACCATCCCTGATAGACATTTATCTAACGTACTCTTAAATATCTCCAGAGATGGAGATTCCACAACCTCCTTAGGCAATTTATTCCAATGTTTAACTACCCTGACAGTTAGGAACTTTTTCCTAAAATCCAACCTAAACTTTCCTTGCTGCAGTTTAAGCCCATTGCTTCTTGTTCTATCCTTACAGGCTAAGATGAACAAGTTTTCTCCCTCCTCCTTATGACACCCTTTTAGATACCTGAAAAAGTAAGATGTCTGAGACACTCAAGCCTAGGAGGGACTCCCCTTGGCTTACTCTGCTCCTGTCCTGCCACATAAGAGTGCATTCCTCACGTAAAATCCCAAACCAGCCTCACAGGCAAAAAATCAAGATTCTCTTACCATTTCCTTCAGCTTGCAGGATACCTGCTAGGGAAGTGGAAAGCAGTATGAGGAGTAACTGGCCAGCCATGACACTCATCTGTAGAAAACAGTTTTCTCTCTCTCCCCGCACACTGCAGGGCTGTCACTGGCCAAGGGTTAATCAGTACCAGACTTCCTGTTATGTGCTTTACTGTGCTGTACTTTTTATCACAACAAATAGTGTTTATGCATCTTTGGACGTGGATTGTCCTACTCAACGTGCTGATTGGATGATTGGGCCTTTCTTGGCAATGTCAGAGACAGAACTGAATTAGAGCAATCTGGAGCCCTAACCCCTAACCTCTGCTTACCTCTGGCCCTGACATACAGGAAGCAGGAAGCTGACTGCATTTATGGGAATAATCACCTATAGATTTCCATGCAAGGAACACCAAAGGGAAGGAAGTCCTCCCCTGAAGCACTTTTCTAGGAAATGTTGCATTTTGAATCTAAATTGAAAACATGTCCTGCAGGGTCTTAACAGTGTGCGTTGCAGGCTGCTCATTCACTAATTAACATGTTAATTATTCCAGAGTACGTGCACAAAAGCCTAGGATCATGTGAACTGTTGCATTTCTATTGGTTAGATGGGGTCTGAGTACAAACTGAAGAGGAAATGCTGTTGCAACTGATTCTTTAATCTGCACGTCTGCTTAATTATACGCTCTGGAGAGAGTTATGTAGAAGAAGAGCTGGGGATGCTGGAGTAGATGAACTTTTAGAAGCTGGCTATTTTAATCAGAAAACTTCTTGGAAACCTTTTCTATGTGTAATAAAAGCTAAATATTTTTGAAATAAATCTCATTGGGTGCTTTGTAATTTTTCAGTATAATAAGACAAAGCTTTTATAGCTAGGCTATTTATAGCCTAGAGATGGAAAGGAATCTATTAGTAAGCAAACTGAATAAAAATGACTGGGATGGCAACAATATAGGCCATATTTGGCTATCTGAATAAGGCTGAATATTTACAGCTAATATTCATAATTAGATGTTTTTGTTTAATAGGCCACTGTTCTCATCTGCGCTAGCTGCAAGAGGTGTGCAGAGCTAGGTTTGCCTACATTGGGTTCAACACTCCCATTTGGCAGGAGATAAGAGTGCCCCCTCCCTTCTCTTGGTCCAGTGGGGAGGAAGGTTGAAGAGCTCAGTAACTCCCTGACTCCTGTGAAGTCTAGAAATTGACCCGCTCCTGAATCAGACCCTGAGGTGTCCACCCAGTTACCTTTGGTAGTTTTCAGTTGCTTTCTACACCCTTCTCTTCCAACACCTTCAGGGTAAAGAACTGGACTCAGCTGACCTGTTTTCAACAACTTCAGTATTTGAGGCCAGTGGAGAAGCAGGTATACCTGTTGCCCCATCCCCCGGGCCAGGAAAGGATCTTTTAAAGCTGAGCCCTTCCTTCTGTTCTCCAGCATCAGGAGTGGAAGTGCTATAGATGCCCCAGAGTTTGTTGGTCCTCAAGGAAATCCCTACTCTTGGCTGTGCAGGATTGTTTCTTATACTTCCTCACTTATTTTCTAGACTTTTGTCCAGTCAAGCTTTAAATATCACAAGGGATGGGGTTTCCACTACATGCTTTGGGGACTATATCTCAATTGAACAAATCCCACTGTCAGGAAATTTGTCAGGATATTTTGCCTGAACCTTCCTTTTGAAAGTTTCACCCCATTGCACCTAGGTAGCACCCCATTAAACAATTGCTTCCTTTGAGTTCACACCTTTGATACCTTAGGAACCCACTTTCACACTCTGCCTCAATCATTTATTTAACCAAGATACACATGTTAGAATTGTAGTTAAAACGTCCCTTGTAAAGCTGTCCATCTAGCCCCCTTGTCATTCTGCTTGTTTTCTGAATACCCTCCAGTTTGTCAGTATCTTTCTGTAAATGAGCGGGCCAGAAGTTAACATCACATTTACAATGGAGCCCTACATAGAAGAACTATTAACGCTCTGCTCCAAGATGTCCTGTCTCTAGAATCTCAAAATGAACTGGATTGTTGTTTTTATTAATTGCCTCATTGCAAAGTTGTGCTTTCTTTGCTGGTCACTATAGGCCTGTTCTGCATTATTACTTTCCAGATTTCTCACCCACCACTAAATATCTGGATTATCTTTTCCCCTAGATGTATTAGTTTTCATTTTTCCAAGCTGGATCTTCCTTCATTATTTTCTTCCTTTTTTAAAAATCTCTCTAGGTCACTTTACATTATCTCTTTGTCCTTACTGGAATTTGCTGCTCTTCCCAATTTAACGGCATCTGCACTTTTGAATGTGATCCATATACTGTATCATTAATGAAGATGCTAAATAAAACGAGACCCAACATGGTATGGATCTCTGCAGAACCCCCCTAAATGTCTTCCCGTCTCAGTGAATTACCATGTATCATTAGTTTACTGTTCTTCAGCCAGTCCTTGTGACAGTATCGCTATTCAGACTGATCTGAATTAATTTGGAGAGTAAATTATTTTCTAAAATTCAGATTTATTATATCTACTTTTCTTCCTTAATATATTATGTTGCCTTCATAATGACATATGGAGACATATTTTCAAAGAGACCACAGTGCAGCCTCTCATTGCACATTCACAATTTTTCGCATACTATCAATCGCATGTGAAAACAAATATTGGCACATGCAGCCAAAAATAGCCTGTGCTATGTAGGAGGTCAGAACATAATGGTTCTGGGCTTAAAATGTATCATTCTACACACACAAATGACAAAAGCCACAGATTGAACACTGTTGTTGTATGGGGCAGCATGATAAGTATTCCAATTCCCTTTGTTCTCATAATGCAATAATGTTATACCAGAGCAAAGTTACCTTAAAGTCAGATGTACCAGTCACAAATATGGGTCAATATTATAATTATTAGCAATATTACTTTATTATTTGATGTAAGAAAAATGAAACTAAGTCCTCAGTAAAGACTTAGAAACCTGGAATCTTTTCCCATTTCTTTGGTTCTGGAGTCTTAGGACAGATCACTCATATGAAGATTTGACTTTTGCATTTGCAACTGTGATGTCAGGTAAGGTTATGGAAATATAATTTATAAATGTTACAACCTTCAAAAAGGTTGCTGCAGAGTAATTCCTCTTTTAAAATAATGTACAAAACAATGCAGCCAGGTGAATGAGTTTAATGTGACTGAACAGGAAAGAGATTGGTTTCAAATCATTATATAAGTGTGTGGGTAATTTATTTAAGATCCAGAAAGAATGCTAAACAGGGAAGTGTCCCAGGTGAGACTCAAAGACAACTCTGAAATTTGGAAAGGTTCTGGTTAGAGGAAGCCTGGCAGCTTATGAATCCATGTGATTATTCAACCATTCGAGATATTTAGACACCCTTGTGTAAACCCCGTAAGTGCCTTCGGTAGCACACCCCTTCCCCCAGCTGACAACCCCTGTCAGAAATGAGGTGTTTTTGTACTTTGTGACATGAGGTCCACCGCTGTCCCCCTTGCAGGAGTCTTTGGTCCCACTGAGGTCTCCTGCACAGAACATGTTTTCTGTAATATTTAAGTTGGCCTTCTGTATACACTCTTGTGTCTTTACACGTGGCAGATCAACTCTCATAAGAACAGCAGCAGTAGCACCTCCTTCTATTAGACGCCCCCATCCACTCACTGTGGAGAACCTAATGGAGGACAGCTCAGATGTTGCAAACTGTTTCTCAGGCAAACATATCGGTACCACATAATCACTGAAGTTAACAGGCGCCTCCAGGCGCAGCAGGGCAATGTCATGGTCCGTTGTTTGTGGAATGTATTTTTCATGCATTATGATTTCAGAAACTTTCCTTTCTTGCTCCCCTTCATCCTCATGATCTATTCTGTATTCACCTAGAAAAGGAATTAAACCCATCAGGTTCACATAAATAGTCAGCTCCTTAACTCCACACAGCTCTTATGGAAGGAGATCACTAAGCTGACATTTCGTTTCTTCTTACTACATTTCCGCGGCCATGACTGAATCCTGCATTGTTAATGCTCTTCTGTGGTTCAGCCAAGACAGTACTTGTTTCTGCTAGAGCCTCTTCCTTCATTCTAGCTTTCTCTCTTGACAGAAGACGTGGAATAGGGTTCAGTGACAGATTTGCATTAGAAGCAAGCAGGGTAAGGGTGCAGCTTCAAGAGGGCCTATTACTGCATTAGAACTACCCAGCTTGGCTGTTCCAGGACTAAATTCTAGCACAGAAAAAGACTAGACTAGGTTCCATGACTAAGTTATATATATATAACGAAAGTACCAGACACTGGGAGCCAAATTCATCCTGAGTGTAACTCCACTGGCATCTGCATTTCCCAGCAGTGGGAGAGAAGAAATCAGAGTGCCACCTCCACAGCATGTACCCCACTTTCCCCTACACCCTGAAGGATCCATGGGCCAATGAGAGAGTAGGTCAAGAACAGGAGGGACTGAAGAGTTGACGCTGATTGTCCATGGAGAAAACCTTTCCTCTACCACTCCTTGACAGCAGAGTTCCTCCTGGAGTCATGCTGCTAACTGGCCCTGACTGCCACTGCCCCCAAACCCTTCTCAAGGCTTGATTCCAGGGTGCAAAGGCAGACGCCATTCATACCTTTGCACTCTGCTCTAATTAATCTGTTCGCCCATCCCCATTACAATGGGGGTAATTCATCAACTTTGATCTCAACCGTGGAATTGTCATTTTGTAAGACTTCTGGTTTTTGAGACTTACATTATGGCCAAGAGTACATTTAGCAATCGCTAACTGCTCCTGGCCATTGTATTTGTAATCAGTTTTTGACAGATATTGGTTGTATTTAACCCTTTCAAATGTTTGCAGAGTCACATCATGTAAATGTGCCATAACTCCACTGACTTGGGAGGAATCACTCTGGATTTACCCAAGCGAAGCTGACAACAAATTTTGGGCCATAAAGTTTGAAAAAGTGAGGCAAGCGAAAGACGTACCCAGTTTTACTCGGAGCTGTTCGGGATGTGTGTTCTCTAAGCAGTGAGCGGCAGTAACTATCCAGCTTGGTCCCAGCAGGGAACCCCCACACTTTGCTTTCTTATTCTCTATTATCAGAGCCTGAAATATGCAAAAGAAACTTACATTACACCAATTTGTTTGACCTGAAATTCTATAGAATTTACAGGGAACATTCATCTTACTTAGCCTGCAAGGACCATATGTAGTCATCATTTTCCTAACTGCTGATTGGTGAAGTTACCATTTGATCTTCAAGGCAGGGATTAATGTGCATAGCCCAAGGGGATCTAGGTTTTTAGACTAATCATTTTAGTAACTCAGGCTTAAAGTAATTTGGGGGGTACTGGAACTAGGCATCCAACTTCTGTTGAAAGTCAATAGAAGTTGAGCACATAACTTTCTTAGAGCTCTTTGAAAATCCCAGTCTCAGATGCAAACACATTTATAAGTAGGCTGTAAATGCTCATGCTGAGTAGCTCCTTAATCTACAAGCAAAAGTATCACGTCAGGACTACTCTTGGAAGAAGGTACACTGCGAGAGTAAAGGTATCAGCATCTGAGATCTTGGCAACGTTTGTATGTCTTGTGCTTTGCCTCTTCAGAATTTAAATCTTTCACAGGAATGTGTTTGCCTCTAAATTACTAAAATTATTAGTCCTGAAATAAAGGGTTTTATTGTCCTATTTGCTGAAAGAGAAACTTCATGCCTGGCGCCAAAGTAGACAGTTGACAACTTGGCTACTCTACACACATAATTTAGGGAGAGTTTTGCATTGCTACTCTCGCTCTCTCTTTATTTTATTCCCTCATGCTTGAACACACCATTCGCACCAATTGCATGGCAAGTGTGAGGGGGAAAAAATCTTCCATGGGACAATTGTGCTAGCATATGTTATTGATTCTCCCTATTTTGCCCAAGAGTTCACATCTCAGTAACTACGGCCAACAGGCTTGTGGGCAATCTGAGCAATAAGGCCAAGGACTGGATGGGCAGAGCATGGAGGAGGCTGAATTGCCATTTCATGCTTGGAAACGTAGTCACTCCAGCAGAGGGTGGCACTGGGTGGGAGCTGGCATTACCTTTTGCTGTGCCTTAGCTGTTCTGTGGCTGAACAGAGGGGTTTGTTATCCAGCACTGTCCATCCAGCACCTTTCCCAAGGACTCAGTTGATGACAAAAAATGAAATAGAAGACTCACCTGCCATGGACATTCACCTGGAGGACAGACATAACCACCTACAATTCTCCCCTGAGGACTTGCGCTTTGCTTTGCCAAAACATGGATTTTCCCACATGGGTAATCCACTGTGAAAAAATAATAAATAAATCACAGTAATAAGTGTGAATAAATACAATGAATCCACTGGAAAACACACAGGGCCAAATTCTTTGCTAGGGTTACTCCAGAAAACTCCCTCCATGAGACATGTCAGCAAAGAATTCAGCCAATAGTCTAGTGGTGTTCCTAATCACAGCATATTTTAAATCACCCAGTGAATAAATGTTTTTTTTCTGACCAGACACTGCCCACAAGTGGTGTTACCTTACAACATAGACCAGTTGGTTAAGAAGTTGCACTCAAGTACCACAGGAGGCTCCAAAAAAGGCATCGATATAGTGTGTTTAGTGCCCCTCTAATTCCTCCAGGGTTTTCATGATGATCTTTTAAAGCGGGCAGGAAAAGAGGCTCTCTTTGAATCCTCCATGACACCTGATCTCCTGCTACTAAACTTCCTGTCCCTCCCCCATCCAAAACTGCTGACCTCCTGAGGTGCACATGGAGAGGGCCCGTCTCCTACCCACTTAGGAAGCAAGGCCCCATGTCCTGCATGACAAGCAGCATCTAAAACCTGCAGGATTCTGCAGCACTCTGAGGATGAAATCCTGAAGTCAATTCTGGTCCCTGAAGCAGCAGACAGGAAATTCCATGACAGACTCGCGTAAATTAGTTGTTAGTGAATTAAATAGGAATATAAATAACACAATTAGTATCTCATTGATTTATTTGAGCATTAAATTCAATATAATTTGTCCTGCCCCCAAATAATCAGTGTCCAGTGTTGTCACAGTCCCTGGGTAGGCTGACCCAGCTGAGACCTTCCAGTCCCGCTAGTGTACCCCTTTCTACTGGCTCAGCCAGGTTTTGCAGCTAGGGTGAGACGTACGTGATGGGTCATTGGTGTTGCCACCTTCAGCTATACACGGTGGCTTGCCCATTTCACACATTATCATGCCTGCTGCACTCTCTGCCCCTGCACCGCAACCCTAAACCCAGCTCAGAGCAGAAGGGAAGCCACAGGGGACGGTGTGGGGAGGAGGCTGGAGAGCAAGACCGCACTGCACTCACCCTGCAGTGATGGTCCTAGGCCACGGGATGGGGCCCAGTTCCGCACTACGGGAGTTGCAACCTTGCATACAGGGTCACAGTGCCATTCAGGTCTGGCCCAGCCACCCCTCTGTCACGATGGAGGGGCAGCCAGGATAAATTTGAGTGAGTGGCATTGTGACATGGTGTGTGGGGGTCACCACACTGTGTAACCCTTTGTGCCATGTTGCAATGCCCAGAGCAGAGAGCCAGGCCCAGCCTTGCAGCACAGGAGCTGCCACTGACAGGTGAGTGTGAGGTGGGCTCGTTCTCCAGCTGCATATGGAAATTTGGGTCATATACTTCTTCTTGTCAAATGCATAATATGCTTGAAAAGGCACCACACTTACACACACCTAAAGGCAGTCATGGGGGAGGGGAGGAAAGAGATGTCCCCCTGTCCTCCCACTAGTAGCTTTATCACTTCCCCTTTTAAGTGACAGGCTTGTACCTCCACTTCTCTTTGGGGTGAGACTCCACGATCCAATCACTCCCTGACTGGGTCTCCAGGTGGCACCCCTCTGGTTGCCAACCCTGACACCTAGCACATCCAATGGGCTTGGTATCTGCACGAGTTTCCCTTGGGCACCTCTAAGTAGGACCACAGAAGCAGCTTCCCCAAAAGAAGTAGGATTTATTTTGCCCATAGGTGCACAGTACTCAGAAAAGTGGATTTACAAGAACAGAGGCCTACACCCCAACTGCTTCACCTATACTCGGGCCTTCCCCTCAAGGCCATAAGTAGACATGAGTCAGCCATGGTGCTCCCCATTGTATTTGGGGACTGTGTTACAGCATGTCTGCTGCAGATCCCTGACTCTCAGTCTGCCTGTGTCTTTCTGCAGCACCTGATAGCCCTTTCTCCCCATCCCTTTCTGTAGGGTAGCTCTGTTAACAGATTGGTGTCTTTGATCTCCAGATTCTCAACGTTTGTAAACATCTCTGTCGCCAGGATAGGCCATAAACCTGGCTCCTGTATTTGAGTGTTTTCTGGGATGCATCTTCTAGGCCATTGTTTTACCTTTTACCTTTCCTGCTTACTTCCTTTAACAATTCCTTTTCACCTAACTCTAATCATTCAGGAGGGGTAATGTCACCAAGGGCTCATTTACACAGCAATTAAACATCTGGGGCTGGTCCTGGTCAGTTGACTCAGATTCATTGTGGATCAGGCTGCTGTGCCATAAAATTGGTGTGGAGTTGTTTGGGGCTCAGGCTGCAGCCAAGGCTCTGGGACTCCAGCCCTAGCCTGAATGGTTACGCCATATAACCAGAGCCGTCCCTGAGTCAGCTGATCCAGGCCAGCCACAGTTGTTTAATTGCAATCTAGACATACTCTCAGATATACTGAGGGGCACATGAAGTTTATAAACAATACAATGTGATGTGGATTTTGGTATTGAAAATGCATAATGGCATTGTAGAAGTTGTCAGAAGGAGCTGGAGGGTCTGACAACTGGATAGGGACTTTTGCTACATGGGAAGGCATGGAAGGTGGTCTTGATTTTTTGGAATCAAGGAGACAACTGATTATTTGGGCACTGAGGAAGGGAAACATCTTATTTTCTTCCCCATTTTGGCTGGGTCAGAGGTTTGTGGTGAGTCTGGAATTCCTTGGTCCTCATCCCGACAACTCTAAACAGAAACCAACTGCCCCACTCCAATACCTGCTGCAACCGCCAAGAATGGAGAAGTATGTTATTGGACTGATGTTTCTTAGTGAAATCATTTCCAATGTTGACACCCCAATTGTTCAATTGTTACCATTGGTCTTCAGTATCAATACCCCAGTGAGATGAATGGGAGCATGTCACTCCTCTCAGAACTACTGGTCCAGGCATTCTGTAGACTCAAGCGTGCACCACTGCAGCAGTTTTCGCTCAGTTCGCACTCTAAAGGTTTCCATTGTGGTCATAAGAGCTACAGGGGGACATTTACCAACGCATAAAGGGCAGCTAGACACCCAACAATGGGAGTTAGGTGGCTGGCTCCCATTTCAGCTTTGAAAATCTCCCCCTTAATATTTTGAAAATAAAAGCTGATGTTTTGGAGCATAATTATATAGCAACTTGAAAAAAAGAGCATAGATGCAGTTATTCATGAGGCCACATAATCTCATGGTACCCAGGTCTGTGCTCGAAGAGGCAATTTGATGCATTCAATCCCTTGCTGCACTAATGAAATAATTTACATAGGGATTCTCCAAGGGAGTTTGGCACCCATTAATTTCTCCCGAACTTTAAAAACCCAGCTGTAGTTTGTTATCTCTTCAGATGAGTGCTATTCCCTAGAGAAGAGTACCCAAGTTTGTTGGTCTTACTCAGTAGTAAAAAAGAGCACAGATTTCTCACTGGTTTTATTAGGGTTATTCCTGTCTTGACTCATATGTTGAAATAAAGCATTTGTTCATTGGATAAGAATTGACATCTCCCGGAGACAACTGTAAAAAGAAGTGCCCCATCAAATATGTTGCAGTAGTAACCTTACCTTGGGGAGTACAGGACACCTCATCACTTGCTAGTATGTAACCCTCTGCACAAAAGCATTGTCGTATCATGGTTGGACTGTCAATGCAATAATGTTCACAGTAACCATTTTCATTAATGCACGTCGGTTTGTCATTCAGACCTAAATACGTGAAAAAACCACATTAGTTCTGGAATGTGGTGTCTTGTGTTTAACTAGAGTCAATTATGTTCATAAATTTTGACCAAGAGTGACCTGCGACTCAGTAATGTTGATATATTGATAGGGAAAGCTGCTTCTGGTAGGCAAATATTAATGACAGAGCTGTACAGGACTGGGAACTAAATATTCTAGAACAAATTAAAGAGATCAAAAAATGCACCAGATATCATACAGTGACTGCCATTCAAAATAATTAGCATTTATCAACAGTTACCACAATATGATATCTGAGACAGAGCAATAGTCACAATAATTAGAATAGGATATCACTGCAGTAACCATATGGTAACTGTTGTCAAATATGTCCATTTAAAAATTATCAGAGGGGTAGCCGTGTTAGTCTGGATCTGTAAAAGCAGCAAAGAGTCCTGTGGCACCTTATAGACTAACAGACATATTCAGGGGCAGCTCCAGGCCCCAGCATGCCAAGCGCTTGTTTGGGGCAGCATGCCGGGGGGGGGGGGTGCTCTGAGGGGGGGCGGTCGCTGGGAGGGCGGCAGGCAGTCGGTGGAACGTACCGCAGGCGTGCTGCAGGAGGTCCACCGGAGCCGCGGGGCCAGTGGACCCTCCGCAGGCATATCTGCAGGAGGTCCACCGGAGCCGCGGGACCAGCAACCAGCAGAGCGCCCCCTGCAGCGTACCACCGTGCTTGGGGCGGCGAAATGGCTAGAGCCGCCCCTGGACATATTGGAGCAGGAGCTTTTGTGGGTGAATACCCACTTCGTCGGATGCACTCAGTCTATAAGGTGCCACAGGACTCTCTGCTATTTAAAAATTGTAACCACTGTATTCCTTTCACCCACAGCAGGGCACGGGGAAGGCCATAGAATAATCCACTGCAGCCCTCTCTTCTGGAGAAAAGACATGTCTGAATGGTTGGTAATTCAAGCTGTCTGAATGGCTGAACATTTATGGGTGTTTTAGAATAATAATTATTTATCCAGTACTTTGAACTGTACCTGCCCCAGAGACACGAGCTGCTACGATGTGGGACAAACAAAACAAAACAAAACCAACCAACCAGAATAAGTATGGAGGGTTGTGTGAATATTCCAGATGGGAAACACTAGTGAATAGGTTGGTTTTCACAAGTTCTTTAAAGGAGGTAGAGAAGGAACCTTGCAAATATTGACTAAGAGGCTGTTCTAGTGTGGAACAGCATGAAAAGGTGGCAAAAAAAGTTAGAACTGGACAAAGAAGACAGAGCTAGTGGTCAGGAGAGAAGCAGGAGCAGGAAATGGAAGGGTTATAGGAGGTGAGAGTAATATAGGCTGGACTGGCATCATGGATGCCTTATTACAGATGCTTAACAGTAATTAAAACCACTAGTGAGGCAACCCATTTAGATCGGACAAGCTCCTGATCCTCCTTTGGGCTACATTGTACATATGTAGTAAATTTAATAGTCAGTATATAGAGCTAGATCAAATGTTCATTGAAATCAATGGAAAGACTCCCACTGATGTCACCGGGCATTGGCTCTGGCCCATTGTTCTTTTAATGAAAGTGTAGGCAAGGACTGGTTCCATGTGCATGTATTTACACACTGTGACCATCTATAATATCATGGTCACCCCTTTGCACAAGATTTATCATAATTGTAAAAATATGCCTTGTGAGGTATCACTGGAAAATCATAATCCGCTGACCATTACTGTCCTGTTGAACTGTATGCATCATCATTGTATATGATGTTATGAGATTTTGCTACATGTTTGCTACTGAAACATGTTGAGAGTCTGGGAAATGTCCACAGACTAGCCCCTCAGAGAGGACAAAGAAACTGCAAACAGAGGCCTTACATGCCAAACCTCAGGTAGACAAAAGGTACAAGCAAAAAGTTGCAATTCATAATGAAGGATGGTCAGCAGAGCACCTACACCATGAGGGCTACCTAAATCCCATGACACAGCATGGATTTTTTCCAGCACCTGGAGAAAAGTATAAATGAGGGACAGTGGCATCACCACGGGGCCTCTCTCTCCTCCCCATCTCAACACCTGGAAACAAAACCATTTGGAAGACAAAGAGAAGTCTCCTTGAAGTGGGAGGAAGGGATGGAATTTAACTAGCTAGAATGAATTGTGAACTGCTTACAAAGTCCAGCAGGCCAAGAAAAACTGATTCAAATCTTGCACAGCCTGATAAAATTTAGGATATAGAATGTGTGTTTAGTTTTTAAGTATCAGAGGGGTAGCCATGATAGTCTGGATCTGTAAAAAGTGACAAAGAGTCCTGTGGCACCTTACAGACTAACAGATGTATTGGAGCATAAGCTTTTGTGGGTGAATGCCCACTTCATCAAATGCATGTAGTGGAAATTTCCAAGGGAGGTATAAATATGCAGGCAAGAATCAGTCTAGAGATAACAAGGTTAGTTCAGTCAAGGAGGATGAGGCCCTCTTCTAGCAGTTGAGGTGTGAACACCAAGGGAGGGGAAACTGCTAGTTGGCAAGCCATTCACAGACTTTGTTTAATCCTGAGCTGATGGTCATTTGCAAATATGACACCATATTTCTAAGGCAAAAGGTTACCATAATTCAGTTGGAAAAATGCCCCTTTTCTCTCAGGTGGTTGAAAAAGTGAACTTCTTAGAAGATGATTACGTGTCTACTGAGTAGAGTGACTGCAATATCTGTTTGCTGAATGCTTTATCAAACATAGCAGTTTTAACAGTGGCAGCAACCTCTTCTCTGCTAGAACGATGCCCAGTAATAATGTTTGTTAATTTTAAAAAGGACTGGTAGCAATGTATTTATCAGAGCAGCTAGCATTTGCATAGTGGTTTGTTTTTTAAAGATTTAATACCTGACCTTTTTCACAGTTTTTACCCTTATACTCCTCAGGGCAAAGGCAAACATAGGCCTGAAAATGGTCAACACATGTCCCACCATTCTGACAGGGGTCAGAGTCACACTGGTTGGCCTCTGGAAAAACACACAGTATCAGTAAGGCTCACAGGAAAGATTCCAATGGTGCAATTTGAGTAATTATTAGAACACACAAAATTCTCATACCAACATAATTCTGCCAGAATTCCATCTGGAAGAAAGAGGCAAAAAAGGCATAAGGAATTATCCAGACAATATTGTGCATCATTTCATGTACGAAGCATAAATACATTGTCTAATACTATAACAAACAAATTATAGAGGTCTAGCACATGGATAGTTGAAGGCTGAATAAAGTTGTGGCTACTTAGGGAATATGCCTAAAATTTAACACGATATTAATTTGCAGTTCTCTGTAAGACAAAAGTACTATATTGGACACTTTTCAGCTCTCAGGGCTTAAGGATCAAAATCCATTTATGTTTCTACTAATAAGATGGGAAGATGCAAGATAAAGATCAGGCCAACAGAAGATCCCTCAGCCAGTGCTACCCCTTACTTACTGTCCTTTTATCATCTTCGAAGATTTCTCTGGCTTCCTCATATGAACACGTTTCTTCAAAGCATTCCCGTCGTAGCGATCCTATTTTTAATTCTTCAAAGAGGCTATTCGCTCTTCTTTGTCTTTTCAGCAAGCTGTTTGCCTGATCCTGCTTTAAGAAGACTGAAAAATTGAAATAATTGGAACTCTGCATACACATTTTTTCTCTCCAGAAATAAAGTACTGTAGAACTTCAGAGTTATGAACACAAGAATTAGGAACTGACCAGTCAACTACACACCTTGTTTGGAACTGGAAGTACACAATCAGGCAGCAGCAGAGAACAACAACCACCCCCACTCCCCAGTAAATACCATATCGTATTGTGTTTAATGTAAGCTGCTACAAAAATAAAAGGAAAACAGCATTTTTCTTCTGCATGGTAAAGTTTCAAAGCTGTATTAACTCAATGTTCAGTTGTAAACTTTTGAAAGAATAACCATAACATTTTGCTCAGAGTTACGAACAACCTCCATTCTTGAGGTGTTTGCCATGCTGAAGTTCTAGTGTAAGCCAATGAGATTTCAGCTTCCTTTACTTTTTAAATTGTTTGCAACAATGTTTAGAGCAGGCCAGGCCAAGCACATTCCCACTGTGCAACATTGCACAATTTTGTAGAGACATTATTTACCTGCCCTGCTGCACATGAAGTAAAGTGACAAGCCTAAATTTTTATGTAGGCCAAAGTTTTTGAGAAAGTGGTAGTGATTCTAGAATTGTAGCAGTTCTGCATTCAAATAATTAATGAAGACTTACCATGCACCACATGATAGGTTTAAACAAAAGTAGAACAGAATTTTCTTTAGTTCTGGCAGCCAAACAACAACACTGCTGAGACTTAGACAAGTGGCATGTAGCCTCTCATATTTACCCAATTTATCTGCCTACCCTTGTGTTTTACTATATTTCCCATATAAACTCACTTGGTAAGATAAAGATCTTTGGATGGATCACAACTTTTCCAGACTCCCAGTCCCCTCCTCCACTACCCCCACTCCATTCCCCCACTGCTTTCATCTACTCTTACCTTCTTTGGACCAGCTGGACGGAGTCTACGGGCCACTAATGGTCCATAGAGTATAGCTTGAGAACAACTGCTCTAATTTATTCCCACTTACTCTTCTTCTGAAAAGACTCTGGGCCATGGCAATACCTTTGCCAGCAAAGGAGAGCAGTGTGAGTTTCCATTCTGAGCCAGTCATTGCCATCGGGGCAGCTCTAGGCCCCAGCACGTCAAGCGCATGCTTGGGGCGGCAAGCCACTGGAGGTTCTCTGCTGGTCGCCGCGAGGTCTGCAAAATGCCTAGAACCACCCGATTGCCATGCCTTTGCACCAGCTAGAGGTGCTTGTATGTGGCAAACCAGTACCATGTGGCACTCTTCTTGGCAGTCTCAGCCAGGGTTAATGGGCAAGGAGAGCAGAAGTCGGACTGGAGTGGTACGCAAGACAGCACATCTCTTGTCTACACCAGTTTGTGAATAATGTGAACTTTCTTTTTAAAAAAAGAGTTATGGCTGTGGTGTAGTGGAGAACCAGTCCTTACTGGTGCCTTTAAGCCCTATTGTTAAACAAATCGTAAATTGATATATAACGATAACTGATCATAAATAATGCAGGTCAGTGTATTTCTGAATCTCTACACAGTAGACTGTAAAAATAGTCAGTCTGTGAGGTTGTGACGTTATTGATATAAACTGGGACCATATAGAACATGGGTTGCAACCAAGGTCCTGTAGTGGCACCAAATCTTATGTAAAGGGGGTCATATAAGGTGTCTAAGACCAGGTTACGGGTTACTGGTTATGATTATGCTGTCTGTATGTCTGTATCATTTTCGTAGTTGAAATTATGAATATTGGCTGTATGCTGTCTGTATTTCAAATTGGTGCTGCAGTTCTGGGAGACACCCCAGACAAGCTGGTGTCAGCTCAGCTTAGCCTGCTTGATGGCCCATTAAGGACCATCACCTACACAATTGACCCGTTGAGAGGAGGCGAATACGCCTTGTGACTCAGCAGGGTGTGCAGAAACTGGCCCATGTGACTGCAAACTCCATTTTGCTGTAACTTTCCACAGTAGGAACAAAGGAGTGTTCTTACACCTGGAAAAGCCTATATAAGGCGGAGGCCTCATCTCCATTTTGTCTTCAATCCTGCTTCTTACCTCTGGAGGGACTTTGCTACAAGCTGAAGCTCTACACAAGGGACCGAATGACCCATCCCAGCGGGGGATGTTCTCCAGAGACTTGATTTGAACCTGCAGTTTACTCCATCACTGCTACAAGCCTGAACTAAGAACTTTGCCATTACTGTATGTAATTGATTCCATTTAACCAATTCTAGGTCTCATCTCTATCTTTTTCCCTTTATGAATAAACCTTTAGATTTTAGATTCTAAAGGATTGGCAACAGCGTGATTTGTGGGTAAGATCTGATGTGTATATTGACCTGGGTCTGGGGCTTGGTCCTTTGGGATCGAGAGAACCTTTTTCTTTTATTGGGGTGTTGGTTTTCATAATCATTCATCCCCAGGATGAGTGGCACTGGTGGTGATACTGGGAGACTGAAGTGTCTAAGGAAATTGCTTGTGTGACTTGTGGTTAGCCAGTGGGGTGAAACCAAAGTCATTTTTGTCTGGCTGGTTTGGTTGCCTTAGAGATGGAAAACCCCCAGCCTTGGGCTGTGACTGCCCTGTTTGAGCAATTGGTCCTGAACTGGCACTCTCAGTTGGGTCCCGCCAGAACCGCATCGTCACAGAGGTGTACAATGTTCTACCATATATTAAATAAACATTTCTGAAGCCTTGTGATGACAATTTAAATGACAATATTGCTCACTATTCCACTTCTGAGCATTTTGGCAAAAACATGCACATACTCTGGGATGGTGGGCAAAGTTGGGGATAGAGGCTGGACCTTGAGCAGGGTACTTCCAATCCATTTCCTTGCCAAGATAATTCCTAATGGAGAATAAACTGTCTTGCACTTGGAGATCTCTCTGCAGGGCAGTGCCGAGCCACACTGATGGGATAGGGATGGGGAAGTTTGCGCTGATCCTGATACTTATAATAGAAGACTTCAGTCTCCTGGTCTACCAGCCTCCACATCAGCATTAAAGTCATTAAAATATATATTCATTTAAAAACACAGAAGGGATTACTATAGATCAGAGGTTCTCAAACTTTTGTAATGGTGACCCTTTCACATACCAAGCCTCTGAGTGCGACACCCCTCCCCCCCATAAATGAAAAACACTTTAAAATATATTTAACACCATTGTAAATGCTGGAGGCAAAGCAGGGTTTGGAGTGGAGGCTGACAGCTCGTGACCCCCTTGTAATAACCTTGTGACCCCCTGAGGGGTCCCAACCCCTAGTTTGAGAACCCCTGCAAAAGAGCCCCTACCATAATAATTACCTTCTATATAGTATTTGCTGCATTAACACGCAGCACAATGTCTTTTGCTTATGTTCATGTCAGGTTTTATCCTTTCAGTATGTTGAATATTTTTATTTTTAATTCTTTGCATTTTTTACTGCATTTGTCCTTGTTAATTTATTAAAGTAAAGGAATACCTATCTATCTAAGGGCACACACACACACACCCATACCTCTATACTATGGAGATGTATTGGAATCATCTGAGAATTTTCTTTTTTGTATTTTTTCTAAAATGTTTGACCACCATTGCTGAAGCATCAGTCTGTGGATAGTCTGAGTTCTATGATCACTAGTGCCCTTTGGTTCCCTAGGAGCTGATTTTGAGGCACATATTAAAGACCAGGCACCTGATTTTCAGTTGCCTTTGTTCACCCTCATATTACACTACATTGTTTGTAATATCCCCTTTGTAAATTCTTGTGGATTGAATGAGAATGCCTGATCATTGCTTCTCTGCTTTTAAAATACCACATATAGGCTTGAATTCCTGCTGGCTTCATCTAGTAGGCAGGCAGTTGATGGTCTGTAGCTTTGTGTATGGTGAGCTAACTTACACAAATGAGCCTAGAAACAATTTTTCCCAATTGACACAATAAATGCGTGAACACAATCACCAGTCAAAACAATGAGCACATTACAACACTGTGCAGACTTGAATACATTCATTAATAATCTTTATGTACAGCCATTGCTGTGGACGATCCAGCACTCTTCACAAGAAAATCATTTGACTAACAATATAATAATCATCCTTACAGCAGTTTCCGGGACATACCTGCAGCTGGGAAAAGAGGAAGCAGCAGCAAAAAGCAGAGAAGCAAAACCAAGTAGTGTCTGGAAACCATGATGACACTGAAAAGCCAGTGTCCCAATATCATGTTGACATTTCAGCAAGAACTGCATGGCAAAAGATCTCTGTTTCAGAGGCTTTGACCTGGAGGAGGGGTTGGGGAGTCATTAAACAGAGCGAGCTGAAACTCATGCAAATAATTCTATTCATGAAGAAACATACAAACAAATCCCTCAATACATTCTCTTAAAAATAGGCAAAGATCTTGGTTGAGAGGATTCCCATTCCTAGTGTGAAAAGGCCATGCTGATTATTGCAAATGTTGCAGTGTGTTCTTATTAACAATCCAGAAGGCTACTAAAGGTGAAACGTAAGTGCCAAATTACAAGCCTCAGCCTGAATAGTACAACATTGCATTTTCTATGGAGCCATCCGAGAAGTTTGCACACGAATCAGAAAGCCAAGATTAGGCTGTTTGGGGTTAAGGTAAAGATTTGCAGTAACTTACTTTGAATGTGGTCACATTGTGGATGCTTTAAAATGCACCAGGTTCTTTTTCTTCTTGGTCCCCAGTGGAAACCCCAAACCACTGACTGACATTATATTGTGACACTAACTGGCAAGAAATACCAGGTTGTGCTTTGCTCTCTCTTTGTTGCAGTGAAGGAGCTGTGTACCTTATCACCATGTACTACCACACAAGGAACTTACGTTATATTGGAAAGAAAAGAAAAGGAATGGAGCATAATTCCATTTCATTAATAATTGTAGTGGTTTGATTGAATCGACAGATAAAGTTGTATCTGGAAAATAAGCATTCCTACGAATTCATGTATATCAAGGGCTAGTGGTATCAGAACACAGTTTACAAAATTCTTGAGTAAAGGTTTGACTAAGATATCAGCAAGGTTAGGAGCATGTTTGTCAGTGGGGATTGGAGCATTCCACAGGGCCTGGTGTATTTTCCAGTCGATTCCTCACTTTATTTAGGATAAAGGAAAGCAGATCTTCCGGGCACATCATAGCAATGAAGGGAAGAGCAGTTTTTATACTATTGCCAGCTCTCATCATGTCCCTGCAGAAGTCATGAATGATTAGCAAAGAAGAAATCTCTCTCATGTGAGAAGTCTAAGATGCCAGCCTATGTATTTACATATTATTTACACTGTTCCTGTAATGTAGCCTTTATGTACAATGCTGTACTTCCTTTTTGGACATCTGGTTTACAATATAGAAAAAACTGCCCTTTTAGGGCATCTTTTGTTTATTGGAATCTGGCTAATTCTCGGAAAGCTCATTTCCTAGGATTTTCGGGGGCTAATCATGGGTTGTGTTCCAGGGAAGAAGGAGGGAGTTTGACTGCTGGAAGACATGAGAAGTTATAACATAGAATGAGTCCCAAAATACTCCACTTCTCCACTACTGGAAGTCCCCTTCATACCCCATTCCCTTCCCTAATATAATCCCTTCCCTTTCTTTCCAGTTCCCAATGTCTCCTTTGGCCTGGAACTAGCTGGGGAGATCAAGGGGGAGAAAAGCATGGTAGGCATTCAGAGGAAAAACCACCTGGAGAAGTGCTGATCAGCAGGGAATTGGGGTTGCTGGCAGAAGCAAGGCAGGTGAGGAATAGGAGATGAGATGAGCCCGTGGAGGGGTCTGCTACTTAGTGGGGAGGTTGCTGTGGGCTTTTGGGGTGGGTAGACAACATGGGAGAGGCCTTGTATTCAGGGAAAGAGATGAGGGGACAGAGGAGGGAGAACAAACTGGGAAGGAAATCAGTCTCCACTGAGGGTGGGTCGGGGATAGGAGTAGAGACTGAACCTGTGTTTACTTGTTTGCAGCTCTCAGTGTACAGTAGCAAGACCATATTCTTAGCCTCAGTTTTCCAAGGGTTAAGATAAGAATAAGTTTGTCAGAGCCACTTTGCAATTTTTTTTCATCTTATCTTCTTACAGCAGAGAAGCCATTTGTCCTGTCTGAGTGAGTCTCCTCCTGTCATGCAAGTGAGAGCACACAGACATGTATCTGATATTTCTATATCTAGCACCACAAGCAATGACATATTTTTGGACTGCTTTGACTCACCTTGTAAAAATGATGGCACTTACACAAAAAAGCACTAGGGTAGGAATTAATTACTATGTATTAGCTGGAGCACTTGCTTGGTGCCACATTTAGTCTTGTTGCTAACCCTCCGTAATGGGCCAGTTGGAAGAAAAGATAGATATTTGGGTATATAGCTCCCTCTTAACACTTTTACTTAAAAAAAGAAGCTGGCTTCACAAACCAGCATTTCTATATACTTCTGTGTACTAAGACTATATGGATTCCCATCTACTTTATCTGACTTACTTCTAAATTAGATTTTGTTAAAAAAAAAAATCTATAACATATCATATAAAGGTATGTCACGGTTTTTATACATTCTGTGCGATTGATGTGACATTTACAAGTATTTTCTTTCTCATTTTCAGCAACAGAGTGGGGGCTATCCAGTTTATTTTACCTAATGCAGCACGTGTGATTACCTGCCCTATGGGCAAGTGGTGTATGTGTGCATTTGGCGCAAGGAGCTCCTGGTCCTCAGAGACCATGTATGGGCTTTGGAGACCAGTGTGGCTGAACTAGAGGAGCTAAGGGAGACAGAGAGGTACATAGATTAGACTTTCCAAGACACAGTAGAACGGTCCCACCCCCAATCTGACATTCTCTGTGCTGTTGAGGAGGATGAAGTCTCAGGAAAGGAGAACATCTAACAAGAGCAGAGGGAAACAATCCCCTAGTTGAGACTCTCCTTTGAGCTGATGTTGTGGTATCCTCTCACACTGAGGCTACCTCTCTGCAGGAAGGAACTCCAGTTACTAGGAAGAGATAGGCAATAGTCATGGGAGATTTGATCATTAGAAATATAGATCACTGGGTTTGCGATGATCAGGAGAACTGCATAGTGACTTGCCTGCCTGGTGTGAAGGTTTCAGATCTCTTGAGACATCTAGACAGACTTGAGTGTAGTGCTGGGGAGGAGCCAGGGGTCGTGGTCGATGTAGGTACCAATGACAAAGGGAAGGATAGGACAGCAGTCCTGGAGACCATTGCTTACCTAGCTGTCTAAATTTGAAGTCCAGGACCATCATGGTAGCATTGTCTGAAATGCTTCAAGTTCCACATACAGGGCCATTTAGACAGGCAGAACTGCAGGGTCCCAATGTGTGGATGTAGGGAGGAGGGGTTTAGATTTATTAGGAACTGGGGAAACTTTTGGGAAAGGGGGAACCTATACAGGAAGGATGGGCTCCACCTAAACCAAAATGGAGCCAGATTGGTGGCACTTAAAATTAAACAGGTCATAGAACAGTTTTTAAACTAACGGCTGGGGTCAAGCTGACAGGTGCGGAGGAGTACATGGTTCGGACAGACACATCCCTTAAGGGATGATCTATTAATAGAGATTCTTTATGTCCTAGTAAAGAGGAGAGAATGAAAGATGATAAAATAAAGGCAGGATCTGATGAGAAACAGACAAATGAAAGAGAGGCCCTTCAATTACATCATGTAATGGCAAACAGCTAAAAAGCGACAAGTTTTTAAAGTGCTTTTATACAAATGACAGAAATCTAAATTATAAGATGAGTGAATTAGAGTGCCTTGTATTAAATGAAGCTATTGATATAAGAGGCATCACAGAAATGTGGTGGAATGACAATAATCAATGGGACACAGTAATACCAGGATACAAAATATATCAGAAGGACAGGGCATGATGGTGTGGGAGTGGTACTATACGTGAAAGAAAGCATAGAATCAATTGAAGGAAAAATCTTAAATGAACCAAAAGGTACCATAGAATCTCTATGGATAGTAATTCCATGCTCTAATAATAAGTTTATAGCAATAGGGATGCGACAGCCCAAGGGAAGTATTACTGACCACCTGACCAGGATGTTAATAGTGACGGTAAAATTCACAGGTACCTCCCCCGAAGCTCCCATTGGCCATGGTTCCCTGTTCCCAGCCAATGGGAGCTGCAGGGGGTGGTGCCTAGAGGCAAGGCCCAGGGGCCGCAGGGACGTTGGGCCAGCCACTGCTGAAAGTGACGCGGGGGCCCTTGACACCGGGGGTGTGTGTAACCCAGTGGGCCAGATCCAAAGCCCTAAGGGGCTGGATCCGGCCCATGGGCCGTAGTTTGCCCACCCTTGCTTTAAAAAGTGGAAGTTAAAGCCCAGTGAGGAAAATAGAAAGGAGCATAAACTCTGGCAAATGAAGTGTAAAAATATAATTAGGAAGGCCAAAAAAGAATTTGAAGAACAGTTAGCTAAAGACTCAAAAAGTAATTGCAAAATTTTTTTTAAAGTACATTAGAAGCAGGAAGCCTGCTAAACCATCACTGGGGCCATTGGATGATTGAGAAGAGAAAGGAGCATTCAAGGATGATAATGCTATTGCAAAGAAACTAAATGAATTCTTTGCATAAGTCTTCACAGCTGAGGATGTGAGGAAAATTCCCAAACCTGAGCCATTCTTTTTATATGACAAATCTGAGAAATTGTCCCAGATTGAGGTGTCATTAGAGGTGGTTTTGGAATAATAATAAGTCACCAGGATCATATGGTATTCACCCAAGAGTTCTGAAGGAACTCAAATGTGAAATTGCAGAACTTCTAAATGTAGTTTGTAACCTATCATTTAAATCAGCTTCTGTACCAAATGACAGGAGGATAGCTAATGTGATGCTAATTTTTAAAAAGGGCTCCAGAGGTGATCCTGGCAATTACAAGCCGGTAAGTCTGGGCAAACTGGTTGAAACTATAGTAAAGAACAAAATTGTCAGACACAGATGAACATAATTTGTTGAGGAAGAGTTAACATGGTTTTTGAAAAGGGAAATCATGCCTCACCAATCTACTTAGAATTCTTTGAGGGGGTCAGCAAGCATGTGGACAAGAGGGATCCAGTGGATATAATGTACTTAGATTTTCAAAAAGCCTTTGGCAAGGTCCCTCAAAGGTTCTTAAGCAAAGTAAGCTGCCATGGGATAAGAGGGAAGGTCATCTCATGGACTGGTAACTGGTTAAAAGCTAGGAAACAAAAGGTAGGAATAAATGGTCAGTTTTCAGAATGGATAGAGGTAAATCGTAGTGTCCTCTAGGGGTCTATACTGGGACCAGTCCTATTCAACATATTCATAAATGATCTGGAAAAAAGGGGTAAACAGTGAGGTGGCAAAGTTTGCAGATGATGTTACAAATCTACTCAAGATAGTTAAGTCCCAAGCAGACTGTGAAAGCTACAAAAAGATTTCACATAACTAAGTGACTGGGCAACAAAATGGCAGATGAAATTCAATGTTGATAAATGTAAAGTAATGCACACTGGAAAACATAATCCCAACAAAACATACAAAATGATGGGGTCTAAATTAGCTTTTTCCACTCCAGAAAGATCTTGAGGTCATTGTAGATAGTTCTCTGAAAACATCCATTCAATGTGCAGCAGCAGTAAAAAAAGTGAACAGAAAGTTGGGAATCATTAAGACAGGGATAGATCAGGGGTTGGCAACCTATGGCACGCGTTACAAAGACAGCACGTGAGCCAATTTTTAATGGCACGCTGGAGCCTGTCAGGACTCCAGCATGCCATTAAAAATCCTGCCCAGCAGGCCTGCTCTCCTCTGCCCTTTGCTCCCCCCGCCGGGGCAGGGAGCAGAAGCATAGCTCTGCACATGGGATGGGCAAATGGTCCCACTCTCCCGGTACGGCAAGCCGCAGGGTCTGCGCTCCCGGCTGAAGTGTCCGACCGAGCACAGCAAGCTGCTGGCCCCTCCCCTGCCTTCTCCCCTCCCCTGGAGTCCTGCCGCCACACGCAGCTCTCTGGGGGTTGGGGCTGCGCGCTCCTGCTAGGCAGCGTTTGGCTCCACAGAGAGGCAGACACGCTCCATGTTCAACCAGAGCTCTGCTGATGTGCGTGTAGCACTCTGAGGGCCGGGGCTGTGTGCTCCTGCCGAGCAGCATATCTAGCTGTGTGTGGAGCCTCATGGTAAGGGGCCCAGGGCTGGGGGGGTTGGATAAGGGTTGGGGGCAGTCAGAGGACAGGGAACAGGGTGGGTTGGATGTGGGGATAGGAGTCCCGGGGTTTGTGAGGGGGAAGGGGGAGGATAGGGTCAGGGCAGTGAGGGGACCAGGAGCAAGGAGGGTCCTGGGGCAGCAGTTAGGGTGGGGGGGTCAGGGGACAAGGATCTGGGGGGGCTGTATCAGTTGGGAGTTCTGGGGGTCCTGTCAGGAGGCAGGGGTATGGAGAGGAGTTGGCGCAGGCAGGGAGCGGTGGGGGGTTGCGTGGGTCAGGAGTTATGGGGGTCCTGTCAGGGAGCAGGGAATTGTTGGATAGGCATCAGAGTCCCAGGGGTCTGGCTGGGGACGGGACTGTGGATAAGGGTCGGGGCAGTCAGGGGACAGGTAGGGGGTAGGGTCCAGTCCGGGGACAAGGAACAGGGAGGCTTAGATAGGGGGTGGAAGTTGGGGGCAGGAGTTCCAGGAGTGGGTAGTCAGGGGACAAGGAGCAGCGGGGTTGGGAGTTCTTAGGAAGGCAGTCATCCTGCACTCTCCCCTGAGCCTGACCCCCGCCACACACACACCACGGCCTCTGTCCTGAGCCCCACACACCCCCCAGGCCCCTGCCCTGAGCCCTGTACCTACCTCATACACACCCAGCCCTCTGCTTGACTCCTTCATTTCCCCCCACCCCACAACCCTAGCCCTGACTCTGGCACCCCCACCCATACCCAGACCCCCCTCTGCCCTGACACCTACCCACCCCCCACATACCCAGCCCTGACTCCATCCCTCTGCCCCCAGTCCTCTGGGTCACGGCCACCAGCCCCGCATGGCCCGCTGCTGGTCTGGGGTTCTGGCTGATGGACCCTTGCTAGCCAGGATCCAGGCCACAGGCCTTGCTCAGCCTGCTGCTGGCCTAGGTGAACAGAACCCCAGATCAGCAGCGGGCCAAGCAAGCCGGCAGCGTAAGATCAACATTTTAATTTCATTTTAAATGAAGCTTCTTAAACATTTTAAAAACCTTGTTTATTTTACAATACAACACTAGTTTAGTTATATAATATATAGACAGAGTGAAACCTTCTAAAAAACATTAAAATGTATTACCAGCACGTGAAACCTTAAATTAGAGTGAATAAATGAAGACTCAGCACACTGCTTCTGAAAAGTTGCCGACCCCTGGGATAGATAATAAGACAGAAAATATTCAGATCTTGAATACTGCGTGTGGATGTGCATCTCAAAAAAGATATATTGGAAATGAAAAAGGTTCAGAAAAGGGCAACAAAAATTATTAGGAGTACAGAATGCTCCATATGAGGAGCGATTAATAAGACTGGGACTTTTCAGCATGGAAAAGAGACAACTAAGGGGGTGGGGATATGGTAGAGGTCTATAAAATCATGACTGTTGTGGAGAAAGTAAATCAGGAAGTGTTATTTACTTCTTCTTATAACACAAGAATTAGGGGGTCACCAAACAAAATTAATATGCAGCAGGTTTAAAACAAACAAGAGGAAGTATTTTTTCACACAACACACAGTCAACCTGTGAACTCCTTGCCAGAGGATGTTGTGAAGGCCAAGATTATACCAGGGTTAAAAACAGAGCTAGAAAAGTTCATGGAGAATAAGTCTATCAGTGGCTAGTAGCCTGGATGGGCAGGGATGGTGTCCCTAATTTCTATTTGCCAGAAGCTGGAAATGGGTAACAGGGAATGGATCCCTTCATGATTACCTGTTCTGTTCATTCTCTCTGGGGTAGCTGGCATTGACCACTGTCAGAAGACAGGCTACTGGGCTAGATGGATCTTTGATCTGACCCAGTATGACCATTTTTATGTTGGTATCCCTTAAAGCTGTGAGGTACACTGTTCATATAGGAAACAAGAAGCAGGGAAAAACAGCAAAAACAGATTTCAAAAAGTAAAGAAGTGTTCTTTTAAACTCTTGTGGGGTCCCTGCTGTCCAATCACATTCTGCATAAAAAAAGAAAGATAAGGTGATCATGAAGGACACACATGGACAGCTGACAAGCAGTCATTTGGTTCAAATATATAATCAATGTCAAACTGGCTACTGCCTCTCTAGTTAAACCCTTCAAATTATCAGTGTAAATGGATATTCCTGATGCTCCAGCAACACCTGGAGGCCGGTGGAATGACTGCAGGGGATGGCATTACAGAAAAAGGCAATGAAGAGGATGCAACAGCTGTGAGCTTCCTCACTAGCCAGAGACATCACAAAGAGTTGAACTCACTAAGAACCAGTGAAAGTGACACAGGTGGGCAGTGGCAGGAGGTAGCAGCAGCAGCAAGCTGCTGTGGAGACATCACTTGACTACCACCCCATGGCAGAAGATGATCCTACTTGAACACTCCAATGGATTCTGGGACTTCAGTGACACAGACAACCAAGGCTTTGTCTACACTTACAGTTTTGCAGCGCTGGCCGTTACAGCTGTGGTCGTACAGCTGTGTACGGCCAGCGCTGCAGTGTGTCCACACTGACAGCGACCAGCGCTGCAGTGTGTCCACACTTGCACCAGTTGCAGC
Organism: Chelonoidis abingdonii; assembly: GCF_003597395.2. Taxonomy (NCBI): domain Eukaryota; kingdom Metazoa; phylum Chordata; order Testudines; family Testudinidae; genus Chelonoidis; species Chelonoidis abingdonii. Next base: position 259,796,153 of record NC_133769.1, read on the forward strand.
GCTGTTGTGAGTGGTGCATTGTGGGCAGCTATCCCACAGAGCA
>NC_133769.1:259799993-259803731 GCF_003597395.2 Chelonoidis abingdonii
TGTACAGCCAGCGCTGCAAACAGGGAGTTGCAGCGCTGGCTGAGCTTTTAAGTGTAGACACCTGCTAAGTTGCAGCGCTGTAACCCCCTCACCAGCGCTGCAACTTGCAAGTGTAGACAAGGCCCAACTCTGAGAGGGGTGCAGCAGACGGCAAAGGAGTGTGGTATGTTAAAGGAACATTAGTCCATCAGAGACTTTCACAGAGCAAGGTGGGAAACTGAGGCATAGGACTGCTACTCCAAGATACTGAGGGGTAGGTGTTTTCTTACTTTTGAATCACTGTTGCAGTGTTTTTCCAAATTAGTACTGTGTTCTTTCTACTTTTAATAAACATTTTATTTGGTTATACAGAGACATAGTGCTTGCATTGGGGAGGTGAGCACTGCCTCACAGATGCAGGCAGGGTGATGTTTAGTTTTTCCAGATTTCTGGGTTGAGGGCTCAAGATGGTTCTGTTTGGTAATGTTAAGTGGAACCCCTTGATATGGAACCTCCCCTTGTTGCTGGCAGAAGAGCTACATGTGCCTCTTGTTATACTAGGGACTTCATGTAGTGTGTGGCCAATGATCTGTCTTCCTCCGGACTACAGGCTAAGGAAACTGAAGAGTTTAGCATTCTCCTCATGTCCTGTTTTTGGTCTCACATCCACACATAGGGATTATGTGACAGGGTTGCCTGAGAAGTTGCCTTGATGATCGAGTAGGTCCTTTCCAGTCCTATGTTTCTACCCAGCAAAGTGTAGTCTGTTTTTTACATGTGACTCCATCCCATCACTTTAAGACTCCAGAGGTCTGATCATTCAGCTGCACTGCATTGTGGATAAAGAAGTTCCTGCTTCTGAAATGGTTTCAAGGTTCTAACTCGATTATATAAATCATTCTTAAAGAGCAGATAATCAAGATCAGATTCTGGTTCCAGTTACATTGATTTAAATCCATAATAATTCCATTGATTTCTGTTGACTTAATTTTGTTTTTACAGAGGTGTCAGAGAAAGAACAAGCAGGTGTTTTTCACTCTCCATTTTTTACCCTGCTCTTTGCAGAAATCACTCTTCTTTTTTGCTGCAGGTGGGTCTGTTACACACAAAGGTTTTAGTACATTTATGTATATCAACATTCATTTAAATATGTGTAGTCTTGGAAGAAAATAATTCCCACAGTTAAGGACAAAGGTTTGTTTCAGCTGTCAGGTCAGTGTGCGTCCATTGCTATTTCATGTGGAGTTTTTTGTTTTACATGAAGGTAGCCATGATGTGCCCAAGCATTTTCAGCTAATTGTGTGCTAGCAGGCATGAATGGGCAGGTGAATAAACGTACAGGTAAACAATAGTACAAACCTTACTGAGCGATCTCAAGTGAAGCACGACCGTAAAAAAGGCACCTTATTAGTTAATTATAAACTAATTGTTAATCTCACTGTGCATTGTCCGAGTCTGATCGACTGACTTTAGTGATAGTTCAGTTGTGGAAGAGTGATTCTATTCTGGCTCATGGGTCAACCTGCCTGTTGTTCCAACTGCAGGACCAAATTCTGCCCTTGGTTCCCTCCTCGCTGGGTTTGCACAGGTGTGACTGAGGCTAGGATTTGGCTTGCAGATGTTCTTTTTATTACTAAAAAGACAGTAATGTGCTACCAAAATTTAAACAATGGGCTCCCTCGAAAAACTTCCCATCTCAATCAACGGTACAAGACATTTTCTGGGTAAAACCTTGGTGTCTCCCCTCACTCCACCGCAATCCATCAGTTTAACACTCTCCCCTCAAGAAATATCCCATAATTCTATAATGTCCTTCCCAAATACATCAATTCTTTCACCTCCCAATCTTGGGCCCCACACCTTTAGACCCACCATGTTTCCTTACGCCAGTAACTCATGGGTGTACCACGAGGTGGCTCCTTTATCTGGCATCTGCTCCTCACAGTAAAAAAGTGGTGACAGGGTGAGTTGGCTCTAGGGTGGCTGGCTGGCTGTGGGCAGGATGGTGTTGGTAGAAGCAGTTATTCCCTGGTCATGGGCTAGATGGCTAGTTTGTGATGGAATCCCTCCAGCTTCTTGTAGTGGGCAAGTCTCCTTTGGCTAGGTGCCTAAATAAGTATTTGGATGCCTATATGTAAGTGGCCCTGGTATTCAAAGGTGCAGAGCAAATCCAGCTCCAACTGAAATCAATGAGAAATTGACAGAACTGATCAGGTTTAAAAATAAGACCAGTTCTATTTAGCTGCCTAAATATGGATTTAGACACCTCACTTTGGGCATCCAGGTTTGAAAATGGCAACTTTGCTTTATTTATTTTAAATAAAGTCTGAGACGCTCTTTCATTGCCTATTCCTCCCACCATCACACACCAGCCTCCACCAGCTCAGCAGAGTACAAGCCATTATTGGTGGCGATGCACACACCAGAAAATCCAGCTTGACTTTCAGAGCTCCGGTTGCACTGTCAGGCCAGGCAGCTTGAACATTTGATCTAGAATCATTGTGACAGAAACAGCACGGAACCCTACCTGCCATTTTAGAGAGCCATGCTTTTTACAGTAGAACTACACTCTGAGAAACAACCAATGAGACTGCAGAGGAAGTTATCAACAAGAATGGAATCAGCGACAACAGTAGTGAGGCATACCAGACCAGACTAATGACTCCCAGCAGGCTACTGCTGGAGCAGTACACTAATAGAGCAGCACAGGACAACCAAGGAGAATGGCACCTCTTTATATTAGACCTGTAAAATAAATTCTTTAAAAACATCCACCTATTTGAGGGCAGAATTTGGCTAGCTATTTAGCACCTATTAGAGCAGTCCACTTAAATGTAGCCCATACCTTCAACTGAAGGCCAGTCAAAAATTGTCCCTTCTAAACATCTCAGATAACTTAAAATACATGTAAAGAAACTAGTATTTTAGACAGGGGCGGCTCCAGGCACCAGCACGCCTAACACGTGCTTGGGGTGGCAAGCCATGGGGGGGCATTCTGCTGGTTGCCGCGAGGGCAGCAGGCAGGCTGCCTTCGGCAGCTTGCCTGCAGAGGGTCCACTGGTCCCGCAGCTTCGGCCTGAGGGAGGTCCGCTGAAGCCGCAGGACCAGCGGACCCTCCGCAGACAAGCTGCCAAAGACAGCCTGCCTGCCGTGCTTAGGGCAGCAAAATGCCTAGAGTTGCCCCTGATTTTAGAACATTCCTGCTGATCATATTTATATCCATCTGACAATTGGTAGGAGCACTGGTCAGCATTCCTATTAAATACATGGTTTCACCTTCAATTCTGCTTTACGACAGCTCAGCAAAACGGTATTTATGAAACCCCTTCTGAGCTGTGCCAGATTTGAAACAGAAAGCCCCCTGTGACTTTTGCAAAGCCCTTGAGTAAGGGCAACCATTGGCAGAGCCCATTATCAGGTTTGGAAACAGCAGATGAATGATCCAGATGGCAGCCCAAGTCAGATAGGGAGGAATTAGTGCTGCAAGGTAAGTCAGTGCTTGAGCCAGAGTGGATTTGAGGAGAGTGAATAGCTTTTGAGCGGGGAAGCTACAGAGGGATCCTGCAGTTCAATAGACAGAATTAGGTAGGGTGAGCTAATGTCATGGCCAGGGCCGTCCTTAGGATTTATGGTGCCCTAGGCAAGATTATTAAACTGGTGCCCCTGTGCCTGTCTTGCTCTTAGCAACACAAACATAAGCTTACAGTACTGGAAAACTTGCCACAGGCATGTTACTAAAACCAGTTTAACTTAATTAAG
>NC_133769.1:259807719-259883363 GCF_003597395.2 Chelonoidis abingdonii
CTGGGAGGAAGTAAAGAGCAGGAAGGGAAGTGGGTTATTTCCCTTTGTTGGAGGCTCAGGGCATCTGAGTCTTGGGGGTCCCCCAGGGAAAGGTTTGGGGAGACCAGAGTTTTTATCAGGTACTCAGAATCCTGATTGGTGGCAGCAAGACAAGATCCAAGCTAGTAATTAAGCTTGGAGGTTCATGCTAAGCACCCAGATTTTGGACGCTAAGGTCCAGATTTGGGACAGAGGCTTATTACAGAGCCCGACAATCTAGCCAGCTTTCTATCCACATTATAGTCCATTCATCCAATCCATACTACTTTAACTTATTGGCAAAAATATTGTGGGACACTGTATCAAAAGCTTTGCTAAAGTCAAGGTATATTATGTCCACCACTTTCCCCATATCCACAAAGCCATTTATCTCATTAAAGAAGGCAATCAGGTTGGTCAGGCATGATTTTCCCGCGGTGAATCCATTTGACTGTTCCTGATCACCTTCCTCTGCTCCAAGTGCTTCAAAATGGATTCCTTGAGGACCTGCTCCATGATTTTCCCAGGAAAATTTCCCTCACGGAGGTGAGGCTGACCCGTCTGAAGTTCTCCCGATTCTCCTCCTTCCTTTTTTTAAAGATGAGCACTATATTTGCCTTTTTCCTATCATGCGGGACCTTCCCCGAAGGCACGAGTTTTCAAAGAATGGCCAATGGCTCTGAAATCTCAACAGCCAACTCCCTCAGCATCCTGAGATGCATTGCACAAGTCCATGGGGCTGGATACATGTCCAGCTTTTCTATAGTCCTTAACCTGTTCTTTCATCACTGGGGGCTGCTCACCTCTTTCCCCATACTGTGCTGCCTAGTGCAGAAGTCTGGGAGCTGACTTTGTATGTGAAGACTGAGGCAAAAAAGCATTGAGTACTTCAGCTTTTTCCACATCATCTATCACTAGGTTGCCTCCTGCATTCAGTAAGGGTCCCACACTTTCCCTGACCACCTTCTTGTTGCTAACACACCTGTAGAAACCCTTCTTAGTGCCCTTCACATTCTTGCTATCTGCAACTCCAATTGTGCTTTGGCCTTTCTGATTACATCCCTGCATGCTCAAGCAGTATTTTTATACTCCTCCCTAGTCATCTGTCCAAGTTTCCACTTCTTGTAAGCTTCCTTTTTTTGTTTAAGCTCATTGCAAATTTCTGTTAAGCCAAGCTGGTCGCCTGCCATATTTGCTATTCTTTCTGCAAATCGAGATGGTTTGTTCCTGCACCCTCAATAAGGCTTCTTTAAAATACAGCCAGCTCTGCTGGACTCCTTTCCCCCTCATATTAGCCTCCCAAGGGATCCTGTCCATCAGTTCCCTGAGGGAATCAAAAAGTCTGTTTTTCTGAAGTCCAGGGTTCATATTTTGCTACTCTCCTTTCTTCCTTTTGTCAGGATCCTGAACTCGACCATCTCATGGTCACTGCTGCCCAGGTTGCCACCCACTTCTACTTCCCCAACCAATTCTTTCCTGTTTATAAGCAGCAGGTCAAGAGGACCACAGCCCCTAGTTAGTTCTGCCAGCACTTGCACCAGAAAGCTGTCCCAAACGCTCTCCAAAAAGTTCCTGGGTTATCTGTGCACTGCTGTATTGCTCTCCCAGCAGATATCGGGGTGATTGAAGTCCCCCATTAAAAATCAGGGCCTGTGATCTAGGAACTTCTGTTAGTTGTTCAAAGAAAGCCTTGTCTAGCTCATCCTCCTGGTCTCTTGGTCTACTGCAGACGCTCACCACAACATCTTGCTGCTCTCGCCTCTAAACTTAACCCGAAGACTCTCAACAGGCTTTTCTCCTGTTTTATACTGGAGCTCTGAGCAATCATACTGCTCTTACATACAATGCAGCTCCTCCACCTTTTCTCCCTCATCTGTCCCTCCTGAACAGTTTATATCTATCCATGACAGTACTCCAGTCATGTGAGTTTTGTGATTTTGCAGCCATAGGGTTCCCGAACTACGGTGGGGCAATAGATGGCACGCATATCCCTATTTTGCCACCAGACCACCTTGCGCCCGAGTATGAACTTTGTGATGAGTGTTGTATGTAGTGATAACATTGCAAATGTGCCCATTGCTATTATCTGTGAATGATTGCAGCCCAAGCCAGCATATGTTGTGACTAATATAGATGACTTAAGTTTCCATAAATAGACCTTTATTCCAAATCCAGACAGACATTTATAACTGAATGAAACTTTATAAATACAGGGAAAAGAACACTCATTTCCATTTCACAAACACACAGATCAGCCTCGTCTCTCAAATGTCAGTGTATGTGCGGCTGTGATTGCTTGTATTCTCCCCTGCAATGGAGTGAGCGGGATAGTGCAGTGGCCCCAGGTGGCTGGTAGAATGTGTGGCAGGGGTCTATAGGGAGGTCCCAGAATGCAGTTCTCAATGGGCTGTAGAGGGAGGCAAGCATGGGATTGTTGAATCTGAAGGTCAACAAGAGTCTCCAGCATTTCTGTGTGCCACTTGAGAACTGCTAGCATCTCCTGCTGCACTTCTCCTCTCTGCTCGATCCCCATCCATGCTGTCTATGAGGCTGATCCTCCAAGCCCTGTGTTTGGTATCTGAAGTACCAGAGGCTTGCAGGATCTCTTGGAACATGTCATCCTGCCTCCTCTTCCTTCTCCTCCTCATCTGGCTGAGCTGCTCCACTGGTGTTGATGGAAAGACCCTAAAGGACACGTTTCCAGCTGCAAAGATGAACGGAGGTTCTATTGTGAGTGTATTCACGAGATAAATGGGAACGTGCTACACTGAACTCGCTCCCCTTGATGCACACAAGTTCAAAGCACTGCATTCACATTTCTCCTTGGGATTCAGAGCATGGTGGCAGTCCCAGCTATAGTGAGTAAGGGGGTGAGTGGGGACAGTAAGGTGGGGTGATACCTCACGGGCACGACTACATGTGGCTAGGGCAACTGAACTGAGTACTGGCACTGTTTTCCACAGGTGGTGGAGATTTTAGCTGATGTCTCACCCGAGGGTAACAGAGGCTGAAAGAGAACTGCTCGTGCATGCATCCTGCTGCAGACCAGGTCCGTATACTGTTAGCCTGTGTGCTGCATCGGTGCCTGTTGAACTAATTGCTGACTGGTGTGGGAAAAGTGTCCTACCATGGCAGAAGAAATAGGGCAGCCCTCCCCGGAAACCTTTGGCAGAAGATTGCAGACTACCTCCAGGAAAGTTTCCTTGCAATCTCGATGGAAGATTCACTGGACATCCCAGTGCACATAAAAGAGTAAATGAACAAATGTGTCCCTGCAATATCAAAGCAAACTGCAAACTTACCAGAGATTCCTTCCTCTGTATCAGCCTCGCCCACACTGGACTGTAGGGACTGGTCAGGAGTCAAAAACAGGTCCTGGCTCACTGTGCCACTGGATTTTTGTTAGTCTGGAGTGTGGCCTAAAGCAATTGGCATCTAGCTCCAGTTCTATTAAAATGACATTTTTTAGTAAAACAGACTCACTGTGGCGGCTTGGAACTGAAATCTGTTATTTTGGGTTTAGTTTTTCCCTCTCATGTGTATGCTCACCATCTTGTTAGGAGGACAAAGGAGCTGCTAGCTACTTGTTTTTAAAGAACCAAATAGAGTAGAGAGCCAATATATGCAAACATCAAATGTTAAATTAATTTTAGAAACAAACACTGTATGTATAATGAGACTTTAGGGCAGACATTCAAATTTATACTAACAGTGGGCAGAACTGTTATCACCGGAGCACTGCCGCCTTCTGCGAGACATCATTGTCCTGGATAATGTCACAACTCCACAAAACTTCATCTTATTACAGCTTTTTTTTTTTTGCCAGAAAACATTTGCTGTTAAACTGTTTTGAAACACAATCTACTTCCCCTTGCAGCTGTCCTGTCCTGTCGTTAATCTTTTAGCTTCTCTCACTGCAGATGCTTTGTTGCTAAATTAACTCAATGGCAGCCCTTTTAGAGACATTTTACAGATAACATTAGGACTCTCCTGATGAAAGGGGTATTAGTGGGTGGTACCTGAACTTCTTACATGTACTGGGTCTCCCCCTTCTGTCCTCCCACCCTTTTACTGTTAGTACTTAACTGGTCTAGTATTTGTATAAGTAGTGGGCTCAAGCTGCAAAACAGAGATCTGCGTGCTGAACACTCCAAAATTGGGGGAGGGGACATTCAAATCTGGGATTTTGTTTGAGCCCATCTCAGAGGTGATCTACACATTGAATAAAAATTTTGGCCAAACCTTGAATTCCAATTTCACATATTCAAAGCTCTGTTCTGAATCCACCTTGTTAGTTTTTTTTCTGGAGAAGACATCTAGCCATATGTATGCATTTAGTTCTGGCTTGGATCAGGCCAAAATCTTAGGATGGTGGAAATCTTAAGAGAACAATTTATTTGACCAGATTTCCAACTACTGCCGATCAAAGTCATGTGAAAAGTGATTGAAAGATTTTGATGCCATTTAAAAAGATCAAACACAACCCTTCTGAATAAAGTGAACAGCATATCTTGGTCCCTGTTTCTAACCAAATGTAATTTCACACGCAACACTGCAATAAGATTATTTTAAAAGGTCTGAAAGGTCTTAACTTTTTTTTCTGAAATTGACTGGTCAGTGATAAATTCTAAAAATAATTAGATAAAAATTGAATTAAAAGGGGGTTTCTGAAAGTTCCCTAGAACAAAAACAAATAGAGCAAAGTTAATATCTCTGGCAAAAGGCCTGAGGTTAGTCTCATGCAGCAGCTGGCCCTTATCCTTTCAAGCTGTTTGTAAAGGACAGAGATCACTTACCAAGCACTCAGCTATAACAGCTCTGAAAATTGCTTCTTCATTGGAGGCCATAACATGGCCTTTCTATTCCACGTTTATGGATCCCCAAGAGAGATCTTGATCCTCTTATCTTGCCAGAAAAGGCCTTTTTTTTTTTTTTTTTTTTTAACCAGCAATATTGAAACTGTCACACACTAAATAACTAAACACATATTGACTATGTGCAGGGTTCGTAACCTTTCAGAAGTGGCTGTGCCGAGTTTCATTTATTCACTCTAATTAAGTTTCGGGTGCCAGTAATTTTTAAAATGTTTAAGAAGCTTCATTTAAAATTAAATGAAAATGCAGAGCCCCCCAGACTGGTGGCCAGGACCCAGGCAGTGAGAGTGCCACTGAAAATCAGCTTGCGTGCCGCCTTCGGCACCCGTGCCATAGGTTGCCTACCCCTGGACTATCGTCAACATAAATGGATTCCCACTTTAGTTTGAGCCAACCTCCCACTTGTCTCCCATAGATGAAAGACTGAACAAATGGAGCTATTTCAACATCTTAGGTATTTCTATTGCACCTTATCAATTGCATTTAGGTAGTACAGTATCTAGATGGGATTGTCACCAAGTCTTGAAGGTCAAACTCTGCTTTGTTAGAGTGAGTGGGAGAAGCAAATTCCAGATCTGCACAAATCTAATCTTAATTTTTGTGTCTATGTTTATGGAGGGAGGTAGTGTTCTCAGGTAGCCAGGATGCGTATCAGACAGAACTTTATACCATATTTCAAAATAAACCTCTTAGATAGCACCTGGAAGAGGGTTGGAAGCCAGTGTAGTCTTTGAAGAATTGGAGATTGATTATCTGAAAAATTAGTTTAGTTCAGTGAATATAGTTCTACACAGTACAATGAACTCATCCTGAAGTCTTCCCTGGAAACCCAGCTTGGTATCCACTAGAGGAGAGTGCTTCTATTTTGAGCGTTATCTAGAATACAGGAAACATGAAGAGAAACTATGGTGTTACAGTGGGAAACGAGTTAAATAGCTGCCTCTGTCATTTATTCAAAGTTCTGTATAAAAACATGATTTTTTTCACATTCCACTGGACTAAAACTGGCCTAGGAATATGTTTCTTTAAAGCTGCAGAACCGATGTTGTGGCTGCCAGTCTGTAGCTCAGGAGCACTGGACTCATGGAGCCAGTTACTGGGGCTCTCTAATTGGTTACACAGAGGCCACTATTGAGTACACAAGATATGCTCTTTGACTCAAAGAATTGAAGTGCTGTCTCAGCAGCATATCCAGTGGGGATGGGGGAGAGAGGGCATGAAATTAAACCTGGCTTTGACACATGGCAGTGGTTGGTCAAAGGTCTAGCCTAGAATATCTCAATTTAGTGTGAAATCACCTCCTGCCTTCCAATACTTAGACACAGTGGGGTGCCCTGAAGATACCATTAACTCTTTGAGCACTAAAGCATATTCTTCTTCAGATGCAGTAAATTAAGAGTTTAGTAACCACTCTCTCCTACCTTGGCTGCTATCATGACAGGCATAAGGAGGTGGCATGGGACCTCCACCTTCCTCCAGACAGACTTCACAGTGGTGCCCCCCCATGACAATTTGGGGGATTTGTCTATGTACAACTTATGAATTCTGGTTGTTATGAAATTGCTGTATCTAGGAATGCCTGTGTGTGGATGTGGAATCCACCATTTACTGACATGGGCTGCAGTACAGTACCTCCCAGACCAGGGACAATGGAGAATCATTAATGAGCGTGAACTAACCAAACAATGGGTATGCTAAGGAGATTGGCTGAAGCTAGTTTTTGCAATTAGTCTGCAGGGAGGGTGAAGTGGACAGAGTGGAAAATTCCCAAACAATACAAAGATGACAAAGCAGGGCTTTAAAAAGGACTCACAGGAAGAAGAAAGGGAAAAGGGTTTTGGAGACACAGGAAACATTTGGGAAAGAGATAAGCAGGCTTTCATAGCAACGGGGTGGTCTAAGTGCAGGATGAGCCAAGATTAGAAAGAGCTAGTTACAGGAGAGAGGGCACACCAAGATTATGAAGAGAAGCCACATGCAGGAGATGGAATCTGGCTCTGCCCATGTGGAGAAGAGGACTCTCCCCAAGTCCAAAGAACTCGGCAGAGTAGTGAGAAACCTGAGCCAGGGATATGCATTTAGGCGTATTTGTTATTTTGCATAGCTCTGTGTATTTCCCATTCTACTAAGTAAAGAGTAATAGAGTTTTACAAACCTGTGCTGTCTCTGTCTGTAGGTTTTCACTACTGTGTATCCCTGAAGAGGCAAATTGTAAACCCAAAAGCTCACACCTTTGGTGGGATCCTGGGCAATAGGCACTAGATGCGGGGGAAGCTAGGGGAAGATAACACTAATTTCAGGAACTAGGCAATCACGCTTCAGGATACCCCCCTGCTACGAGAGCATCAAACACAAGGCCTGCACCTGGAGTGCATGCCTACAGGCCCAAAGCCAGGGACAGAATCTCAACTCTGCCCAGCCCTAGCAAGCTAAAGGCATGTGAGAGTCAGCATTTGGATCCTCTCATACCAGTCTGATGAGTAGCCAGCAGGGGGAGCTCAACCAGATCTGTGAAAGACACCCCTTCCAGGCCCCAAAATTAAACCGAAACAAACATTTGCAACAAGCAGCCAAGAAATCTGGCTACTGTCAAACCAACCTGGCAGCATCTTAAATTTATTATCCAATCAGCAGGCTGGTCCCATCTCCCCAGCCCTGTGGAAGTGACAGAGTTGGAAGAGCAAACCAGGGGAGAAGTAGGAATGGAATTCTGAGAGGTGGATTAAATGAAGAGAGCAAATGGTTTGCACACACAAAAGTTATCTTTCAAAAGGCTCATTCTGGTAGAATTGTGAGGTCTACTCAGAAGGCGTTAACCTGGTTTTTGAAGTCAGCCATTACAGCCCTGTTGAGCTCTACTGAGATATTTATGGTCTTATATGACATATCACAACCGTGTCTGAGCACCTTGAGACAATAAAGCAAACAGCACCTCCATACTGACGACATCCAGCAAGAAATGCTGAAATTTATTCATCAAACATTCATACATCCAATAACGACCTCTGATTTTGTACTTATAATTTACAACAGATGTAGAAAAGGAAACGGTGAAATGTGCTGTATTAAAGTGCAATGGTGTGTATAAGATCACAAAATAATGGAAAGGATGCTGCAATGAGACAGCTGAAAGGACAGTTTCATTATAGGACTGTTTGAGAGCAATATATTTAAGTAAATTATGTTACAGATCATTTACAAAATAATTTACAAACAAGAAGGCAAACCAATATCTCTGCACATTGTTATTTCATTATCACGTATCAGGCTAAACAGTCCTGGCTAGCACAGTTTAAGATAATTTAAGAAGGAACAGATTAATCCTTTTTTGGAAATGATGCATAAAGTAAAAACCCTGACCAGCCTTCATACTGCAGTATTGCAAGAAACCTAAGTATTTATGAATTGTAAAGTGACATTTTCAGCAGCATGAAGACTATAAATACATCTTTTACATTATATACACACACAAAGACACAGACACATACATATATATGTATTTATACACACATTTATGCACTGGCCACAGCCAGGTGCATTTTGATTGTAACTGGGTCAGGAATCCCTTCAGGAAACTAGAAAAGTAAGATCATTCTTTTGAGGCATTTCTCTTTTAGCTGTTCACATCACCAAGTGTAAAATCTAGATTTCTTTTATTAAGATAGACTTCTAGGTGCTGAGCACCAGTAGCTCCCACTGATTGCAATAGAAGCTCACTGTGCTCAGTGCTTCTGAAAATCAAGCCCTCAACACTCCAGATTATTTTAAGTAATACAGTACAGAGACCAGGAAAAAATGATATTCCAGTATAAGCAAAACATTTTTAAAATTGATACAGTTTGCATTTGTAAGGCTGAACTGCAAAGAATATCTGAGGTGATAATTTACAGCATTTACATTATACCCTGAAAAACTGTATGTTTATGATTTCCCTCCCTTTAAAAAAGGATTTAAAATATTTGTCCACAACACAGTCCAGATTTTTTTAAAATAAAGTTATTGCCCCCACCCTCCCATTTTATAGAAAAAAATATACAACTGTTTAATTTTTTTAATCCTTTTAAGTAAATCTACAAACATACATCCTTAGCTAAAAGGTTCAGGTTTCTAATTCTCACAATAAATCTTCAGCATTATAGTGTAGCTAGTACAGTTTCATTTGCCTGCAATCATCTTTTAACAGTTAGAACTGAAGATAACCACATTGTATTACAAATTATTAAGAAATCACTTAAGTAATACAAACATTTTGTGTTTCAGTGTGTACCTTAGTAATGAAAAATAATTTTGTATCAAACATGTTATTAAATTGCCAATGTTATGTAAAAACAGTGATTCTTGGTAAAGAACTTGGTTCAGAGACCAAAATACCTCAAAAATGGCCATTGGACACAGTAAAAAATGCTGGAAAAGATAAAATAGTCTTTTCTTTTGATGATGTTGTGGTCAGTGAATTGTCCATTTCTTTTGCATCATAGCCTGTGAAGATGCATTTTACTGCAGAAAGCAGAGTGCTCAAAATTCAAGACAAGAGAATGGCTGGACCTACATTTAATTCCTGGTTATTGTAAAAGACACTCCATATACTGCATTAACCCAGAAGTATGCTTACAGAAAGGTTTTTGGGAGAGAACTGTAAACTCAGATTTCTTATCCTATTTCTATATTATACAATTATTTTTATTTCATTATTTTACAATAGGATTTACAACAGAGGAACACATTCCTGTCTTGTCCTGTTCTTCTTCTGGTTGTGGTAAAATGGTGAGTCTGTAGAAATCTGATGGCAATATCCATGGGAAAATGTATGTTGAGATTCAGACTTCAAATCAGAAGCTTCTAGAAGATCCCATTTCAGATCATTTACTTTTCTTTAGAATCTCAGATTCCACATACTTTTCACTGAGCTCTTCCTAGGGATGGCTCCGTAAATCACCATTTAAAACATGAGACAGGCAACACATACATGCTGGATCTCCATTTCAGTCCAACATTCAGAAGTCTGCATAAGATGCTGGAAGTTCACAAGCAACTTGGGGAAATGTTAGCATTAGCCCTTGATGTCTCAGAAGCTGGTGCTGCCAGCATTGCAACTTTCATTATAACTTGATGATGAACTCAAAGTACTGCATCCAGTGCCTGATTCTGGAGTAGGAGGGAAAACAATCACAAGAAACATGCTATGTCTTTTGTTCTTTCAAAATGCGTTACTATATAAATGTTCAGCTAAACTGATCATTGCCACATTTACAATTAATCTCTTACCAGAGCTGCTTAAAGACTGAGCTGACTTTGAGTTGCCTATGAGCATCAATAAATTGTTCGCTGGCACCAAACCTTCTTTCCCCGTGCTCAGATTCTTCACATACCTAAGAAAAGAATTTTACTGTCAAACTGTTTAATTTTTTAAAATATATTCTTCATACAAACACACAAATTCTTCCAAGTATATGACATCACAACTGATGCATTTGTGTGCATTTTCAAGCAGCTACACACAATTTTCCATACCAAATTCTGTCCTCCCCTTCACAGATCAGCTGAACGAGGTCTCCACTTTTCACTGCAAGATCTTCAGAACCTCTTTTGTCATAATCAGTCACAACAGTGTATTTACCAGGAGTCTAAATGCACAGAAGGAAAAACAAAAACAAAATTAAACTGTACAGTAAAAATAAAAGATATTATGCAGATATTGACTTGTACCGCAGGGGTAATTTGTTTTTAAACCACAATGAAGTTGAGGTGAATATTTACTCTGAGGGACAATAAATGTTGCTATTCACTCAAAATATGAAGTCAGTATGTGTATTCTCACAAACATCCTGAATGACTTCCTGAGAAAGATCTGTTCATCTCTCCATTATATCAATTAATTAAAAAAAACAAAAACAAACACCAAACACCACCCTCATTCAGATTCTAAACAGGAGATTAAATTTAAAGTCCAGAAAAAGCTTAGGTGAACCAGTCAGGGAACCAGAGATTTATATATGCTCTTTCATTGGATAATATGGTTTTCTAACTCACTATTATTCATTACTGAGGCAGTAAACAATAGACACCTGTGTTACTTTTCACAGTTCTTTTGTACGTAATATAAACAACTGCAGATGCTATGAGTCCAAATGACAAAAAACTTTCACAAGGCACTTAACGCAAACTCAACCTTAAATTTTGCCTGATTAAGGACTTCAAACGTGGTTTTTTTTTTGCTGCAAGTTCAAACAAAATTCCCATGTACTAGATACTTTTACTATATTAATTAGCAATACAAATTTCACTAAATTGGTAAGAAAATATTTCTGGTTACCAGCTTAATCTCTCCTCCTCCTCCTCCTTCTTCTTCCTCTGCATCTGATGAATTAAGTGGGTCCTCAGCACTAGACCAACCATCATTTTCTTCAGAGGCATCAAGTGAATGAGATGTTTTAGCCCAACCTTGGTAAACAAATAGCCTATAGTTATTAACTTTGCGAAAGTGTCCCAGAAACAAGAAAAACTCCCACTGACTTCAATGAGACCAGGATTGCACCCAAAGTCTGTAATAGTTACTTACATATCAAGTAGAAATGGGAGGAAAACGTTAGGTTGGAAAATATTTATACCCTTGGGGCCAAATTCACTGCTGGCACAATTCCTATGAAGTTGTGCTATTTTATGGCAGTGGTGAATTTGGGCCTTAATGTTTTAAAAAGAAAATAAGCAGAAAAGAAAAAGTCCCTCTGTCTTGTGGGTTTTTATTTTTTTATTTATTTATTTTACACACACACACACACACACACACACACACACACACACTAGGTGTATGACTGTTTTTCTTGGGAGGCAGTAGAAACGGAAATTGCTTCCAATTTGTGTGTTGCTGTTGGTGAAGGCTAGTGGGTAGGTGTGACAATCAAAGAAGCTTAACGGGATAATCAGATGGTGGCAATAGTGGCCTGATTTTCCAAATTGCTGAGTATCTGCAGTTCCCACTGAAGTCACTGACTTGAGCACCTAGGCAGATCAAGTTGTTATTGTTCAAAGCCAAACTGGGGTGATAAACTGCACAGTAATACTATGAGAATTCATCATGATTAAAACTGTTGCAGTAATCACCCCAGGAACAAAGATGTATGTATCACATTGCAAAGCGTTATTTTTCTCATGACAAGTAATGCAGGCTAACCCATTTAACTTATTTACGATGCTGAATCACATCCAGGGTGCACAACTCGCCCTTCCAAATAAAATCAAACAAAGGTCAACAGGTCCTTAAAAGAACAAAGTAACCACAAACATATGCATGTGGTTATTAATCATAAAAGCAAATCATGATAAAACAGATTAGGAAAGTTTCACAATTAATTTTATGATAAATTTCTGTTCAAGACAAATGGTTACATAATTAATACCCAGTGAAAAGAATGACAGGAGGAACATTCCCCAAGCCAACTCTAAATATAAAAACATGATAATAATCACTTATGTTGGGGGGGGGGGGGCAGGACCCAGCATTTTTGCTTTCCATGGAATCTACGAGGCAGTTTCTATTTCCTGCACCATGTGTCCGGACAATACGTGTTACAAAAAGCGTTCTAGTACTAGCAGAGTAAAGCCAAAACAATCTCTAATCCACAGCACACCAAAAACATAGGTTCATGTGGCCCAGGACTGATACTTTACCTTGCTTGTGTTGGGCTGCTGGTAGAAGATTAGAAGTACTGAGCCATTTGGCCCTGTCCAATGTTAATACTGAACTTGCATCTGTGAAAGAACTGAGTAATAAGTTCCAGCTTCATTCTACTCAAATTTCATTTTTAGCTTAAAAGTTACCTTTATTGCTGAGCTTGTGAGATTCATTATTTTTAAATTAAAAAAACAATATAATAGAAGAAAGTAATTTTGTGGTCTGTTCCTGGTGCTCAATTCTTCCAGGCTATCATTTACAAAAATAGAACAAAAACAGGGGACTAAGCTTGGTGTTTGCCAATTATCATTCTACTCATATGTTGCAACCTGTTTCTCACTCTCTTTGGGGGTACTGACTACCTCTTACCATGTGTACATACAGCGCCCAGTGCTACTGGGCCCCAAATCTTGGTTGGGGTGCTAGACACTACCGGAATTCAGGTAACAGTAGTGTTACTATTCATGAAGGGTAGCACTTGAGTTAAAAATAAAAAAAAACAGTCAAAAGTGATTCTACATCCACATTGGGGAAAAAACACAAAAGCCCACAGAATGTCTAAGAGTGATTTCTTATTACTTTCATGCAGGACTAGCTCAATGCTGACAAAACACCAAACTAGAAAAAAATGCCCTTTTTCCCAAATAACTGTCTACCTGAGGAACATTAGAAAGGAAGCAAAAGAAAAAGGCAGAGAATCTATGAGAAAAGAGATTGTTAGAAAAGAAAATCAGTAGGAGGGTATAATTCAATTACAGGGCCTGATTTTGACTGAACTTGCACCAGTTTTACACCAGTCATTTCAACTGAGTGGCACAGTCCATCTATCCTCCCAAGGCTTTGGTGGGCAGAGGAAAGGCGGAGTGGTGGAAAGGAAAAATGGGGATAGAGGTGCATGACAGGGCGAATGTCAGGACATTTTAAATTTAGTTTCTTGGTTATTTGCTTTCTCAAATCAACAGTCTATTCAAGGATTGTATCTGAAATCTTTGCTGGGAGCTCAGGATAAGCAGCTTGTATTGTAATGGTACAAATGGAAATGAACAAACTTTATAGGACACAGAACCTCAATGATATAACAGTATCATCATCTGAGTGTTTTCTAAGGTATGTGCTTTCTAAAAACATGGCTGTAGGATCTAACTCACACCCAAATATATGAATTAAAAATTGCTTTTTCATCAAAAAGCAGCAGCTGTCATGTGAACTGGATTTGGATTATCTGAGCCACCAGGACAAAATAATTTTCTCTCCAAATCCATATAAAGTTCTACAGAGGATAAGGTACTGGACTAGACATCTAATTTCCATTCTGACTCTGCAGGACTCCCATAGAACAGCCTTCACCTTTCCCTGCATCTTCTCAGGGAACCTCTCTCAGAGTTCCCAGACCCTGGCAAACACTCCTGAGCAAAACTTTTCTTCCTTGAAATATCCTCCAAGTCCAGACCTTTCATACTAGCTGGGAAGTCTAGCAGGTTTGGCTGGTTTCCTACAGAGCTCAGAGGTCACAAACCTTCAAATTCCACATGTGTAGAGGCTGCACACACATTTAGAGAGCATTGAACACCCTGCAGCATAGGCAAAGTGAATAATAGAATATTAGGGTTGGAAGGGACCTCAGGAGGTCATCTAGTCCAACCCCCTGCTCAAAGCAGGACCAATCCCCAACTAAATCATCCCAGCCAGGGCTTTGTCAAACCTGACCTTAAAAACCTCCAAGGAAGGAGATTCCATCACCTCCCTATGTAACCCATTCCAGTGCTTCACCACCCTCCTAGAGAAAAAGTTTTTCCTAATATCCAACCTAAACCTCCCCACTTCAACTTGAGACCATTACTTCTTGTTCTGTCATCTGCTACCACTGAGAACAGTCTAGATCCATCCTCTTTGGAACCCCCTTTCAGGTAGTTGAAAGCAGCTATCAAATCCCCCCTCATTCTTCTCTTCTGCAGACTAAACAATCCCAGTTCCCTCAGCCTCTCCTCATAATCATGTGCTCCAGCCCCTAATCATTTTTGTTGCCCTCCACTGGACTCTTTCCAATTTTTCCACATCCTTCTTGTAGTGTGGGGCCCAAAACTGGACACAGTACTCCAGATGAGGCCTCACCAATGCCGAATAGAGGGGAATGATCACGTCCCTCGATCTGCTGCAATGCCCCACTTATACAGCCCAAAATGCCATTAGCCTTCTTGGCAACAAGGGCACAAGTGACTCATATCCAGCTTCTCATCCACTGTAAACCCCTAGGTCCTTTCCTGCAACTGCTGAACCTCGGTCCCTAGTCTGTAGCAGTGCATGGGATTCTTTCATCCTAAGTGCAGGACTCTGCACTTGTCCTTGTTGAACCTCATCAGATTTCTTTTGGCCCAATTTGAACCTCATCAGATTTCTTTTGGCACAATCCTCTAATTTGTCTAGGTCCCTCTGTAACCTATCCCTACCCTCCAGCATATCTACCAGCTCCTCCCAGTTTAGTGTCATCTGCAAACTTGCTGAGGGTGCAGTCCACGACATCCTCCAGATCATTAATGAAGATATTGAACAACCCTTGGGGCACTCTGCTTGAAAGCGGCTGCCAACTAGACATGGAGCCATTGATCACTGCCCAATAATCTAGCCAGCTTTCTATCCACCTTTATAGTCTATTCATCCAGCCCATACTTCTTTAACTTGCCAGCAAGAATACTCTGGGAGATTGTATCAAAAGCTCTGCTAAAGTCAAGGAATAACACGTCCACTCTTTTCCCCACATCTACAGAGCCAGTTATCTCATCATAGAAGGCAATTAGGTTAGTCAGGCATGACTTGCCTTTGGTGAATCCATGCTGACTGTTCCTGATCACTTTCCTCTCCTCTAAGCGCTTCAGAATTGATTCCTTGAGAACCTGCTCCATGATTGTTGCAGGGACTGAGGTGAGGCCATAGTTCCCCAAATATTCCTTCTTCCCATTTTTAAAGATGGGCACTACCTTAGCCTTTTTCCAGTCATCTGGGACTTCCCCCAATTGCCATGAGTTTTCAAAGATAATGGCCAATGGCTCTGCAATCACATCCACCAACTCCTTTAGCACCCTCGGATGCAGCACATCTGGCCCCATGGACTTGTGCTCGTCTAGCTTTTCTGAATAGTCTTGAACCACTTCTTTCTCCACAGAGGGCTGGTCACCTCCTCCCTGTGCTGTGCTGCCCAGTGCAGTAGTCTGGGAGCTGACCTTGTTTGTGAAGACAGAGGCAAAAAAAGCATCGAGTACATTAGCTTTTTCCACATTCTCTGTCACTAGGGTGCCTCTCTCGTTCAGTAAGGGGCCTACATTTTCCTTGACCACCTTCTTGTTGCTAACACACTTGAAGAAACCCTTCTTGTTACTCTTAACATTTCTCGCTAGCTGCAACTCCAAGTGTGATTTGGCCTTCCTAATTTCACTCCTGCATGCCTGAGCAATATTTTTATACTCCTCCCTGGTCATTCATCTAAATCTTCCACTTCTTGTAAGCATCTTTTTTGTGTTTTAAGATCAGAAAGGATTTCACTATTAAGCCAAGCTGGTCGCCTGCCATATTTACTATTCTTCCTACACATCGGGATGGTTTGTTCCCGCACCCTCAATAAGGATTCTTTAAAATACAGCCAGCTCTCCTGGACTCCTTTTCCCCTCACATTTTTCTCCAAGGGGATCCTGCCCATCAGTTCCCTGAGGGAGTCAAAGTCTGCTTTTCTGAAGTCCAGAGTCCGTATTCTGCTGCTCTCCTTTTTTCCTTGTGTCAGGATCCTGAACTCGACCATCTCATGGTCACTGCCACCCAGTTTCCCATCCACTTTTGCTTCTCCAATGCTGTTGGATAATGCCATACCACAAAACCTGCAATACGAGCTAGGCTTTCACATGGTTAAAGACAGGCTGAAAAAGCCTTGGAAAGTGGGGTTTGGAAGAAGAGACTGTTCTGTAGGGGAAATATTGCCTGAGAGTGTACAAGAAGGGTGTGGAACCAGTGTCCCGGAAAAAACAGCCGATGACAATACTGTTGTGCACACACTATCGTATGTGCACCTACACTTATTTGATATGAATATTACATTAGAGATCTATGGCTTATTGTGGAGTAGAAAAGGTGTTATCACTCTACCTCTTAAACCAAAAGGAGTTGGATCACTCTTTACTTCATGTCGTTTAGCCTTTTTGTCAGGGCTAGTAGGAGAAGCTGCAGTAGGATGAATAGGCAAAAAACACAGGAGAGAGATATTGAAGAACTGGAAAAACAGAATAGGTAGACTGCATGCTAAATACCTTTGAGTTTAAACTGGAATACGGTAAATGGTTACTGATTAATTTATTTTAGTTGCCATTGATTGATTATAATAAAAGGAATTAATTTTTGGAGTATTACATCCGTTATGTGCTAAACTGGCAAGAATATTTTTACAATTACAGATATGAATATGATTTTTTTCTAAAAACTGTAAATCAACAGAATACAGTTAATCTGCATTTTAGGTGCAAACATCATATGAACATGATCATTTTATTTTGGCAAAATTAATTCTACAGCAATACCTGGTCCTGTCGGAAGGATCATTGGCAATGTCTGGTTTTTAGCAGTAGGAGATGGAGTTTCTGTCAAGGCAAGCACGGAATATTAGTGCTTACCTCATATGTGCTTTGAGTATTATACACTATGCTGATACAGTCTCTCCAGAAAGAACTCAAAGGTAATCAAGGTTTAAAAAGACATGTTAAGAGGATGCTTGAAAATCACATGTTGTCATATTAGTGCAATGCAGATTATTTAAAGGGAGTCATCCAAAGCAAGAAGGACTCTACAACTCTACAAATGCATTTATTTGGCAACAAGAAGCAAGAAAGTATCTCTGACTCAGACCAGCTCCTGTGTCAGAGCGAAACTGAAGACCCCTTTTGAAAAGAAGTAGGGTGACTAGACAGCACGTATGAAAAATCGGAACAGGGGGTGGGGGTAATAGGAGCCTATATAAGAAAAAGCCCCAAATATTGGGACTGTCCCTATAAAATTGGGATATCTGGTCATCCTAAAAAGAATTGAATTCTTATTTCCTTATATCCTTGAAAATAGCAGCACCCCTTGCACAGCCTTGGATTAAGTACTGCAGATTTGATTAACAAGAAGTCAATATAGTTTTAATATAGATAATAACCCAGAGCAGATTCACTGAAGGTGGAGCATGTTGCTGCTCATTCACTCTGAGGTAGGCAAATTAGCTTTCCACTGCTACTCTCCTTCAGTGTTTCCAGACAGCAAATGTGAAAAATCGGGACAGGGGTGGGGTGTAATAGGAGCCTATGTAAGAAAAAACCCAAAAAATCGGGACTGTCCCGATAAAATCGGGACATTGGTCACCCTAACTGGAGATGAGCAGCTTAAATACCTTCTGGGGACTCCATGGAGGGAACTGATATGTACATAAACTGGATTCAGCACAACCCCCATGTCACTCTGACCACTCCACTGTCCTGGCTAGCACCAGGCCCTAAAACACCCTATCACCAAGTGTAAGGGAGATTATAGGCACTTGGTACTGTCCACCCCCCCCTCCCCCAGCTGACTTTCTACCTCAGGTAAGGCCTTTGCGAGGGTCGATGATAGCAAAAACTAACTTAAATTTAGTAGAGGAGCATGTATATATTCACATATAAACACACACTCGACAGACCGACTGCATCCTTGTTTGGAAAATAGAATCTAGCTTGTTAAAAATTTACCTTTCTGACTTTTGAGGTTAGTAAAGCCCTGAAGTGTAAAGCGCTTTTTTGACAGTGCAGAGCATTCTGAGGTAGAATTAATTACTGTATCATCTACAAATGAAGAGAGATGGAAAGAGAGAAAGAGGAGATAAAAGGTCAAGGCAAAATCATCCAACACTCTGCCACGGAACTAGCATTTTGAGGGAGAAATAAAATACAGAAAGTTCACGCATTGCAGAAGAATCCAAGTAACAGCTTATCACCACTGTGCAGACCTTTACATTTAGAAGTGGTCTAGCGGCTGAACTCAGTGATGGGAACCAAATCACAAAGGAATGAAGGGCTCTTCATCAGAATACTCTTGGCAGGGTTTTAAGAGAGTTTTGAGGTAGTGTCAAGACACTTGACCAGTAAAAGAGAAATCTGGGAAACAATCAATCTGCAGGGTTTATCTACAATGCTGGCCCTGTAACAAAAAACCCCCAAGAGCAGGGGTGGGCAAACTTTTTGGGTCGAGGGCCACATCTGTGTGGGGAAATTGTATGCAAGGCCAGGGCAGGGGGCTGGGGTGTGGTGTGCAGGAAGGGGCTCAGGGCAAGGGATTGGGGCAGAGGAGGGATGCAGGGTATATGGGGGGCTCAGGGCAGGGGGCTGGGGTGTGGTGTGCAGGAAGGGGCTCAGGGCAAGGGATTGGGGCAGAGGAGGGATGCAGGGTATATGGGGGGCTCAGGGCAGGGGGCTGGGGTGTGGTGTGCAGGAAGGGGCT
This sequence comes from Chelonoidis abingdonii, assembly GCF_003597395.2. NCBI lineage: Eukaryota > Metazoa > Chordata > Testudines > Testudinidae > Chelonoidis > Chelonoidis abingdonii. The sequence goes on from NC_133769.1 coordinate 259,826,773, forward strand.
CAGGGCAAGGGATTGGGGCAGAGGAGGGATGCAGGGTATATGGGGGGCTCAGGGCAGGGGGCTGGGGTGCATGAGGGTTGTGAGGTGCAGGCAGGGGGCTTAGAACAGGGAATTGGGGGGTGGGGTGCAGGAGGGCTTCAGGCTCCGGGGTGGCAGCGGCACACACCAGAGCCAGAGCAGGCTCCCTGCCTGCCCTGTCCCCAGACCCACATCACTCCAGGAGGCACCGTGGCCTCTGCGGGAAGGGGAACAGAGGGCTCCCTGTATGTTGCCCTTGCTGTTACTCCAAGTACCTCCCCCAAAGGTCCCATTGGTAGCAGTTCCCCATTCCTGACCAACGGGAGCTGCGGGGGGTGGTGCCTGGAGGCAAGAGCAACACACGGAGCCCTCTGCCCCCCGCCCGGGGGCCTCAGGGGCATGGTGCCGGCCGCTTCTGGAGAGTGGTGCCAAGGGGGGGAAGTCCTGTGGACCGGATCCAAAGCCCTGAGGGGCTGGATCTGGCCTGCGGGCCGTAGTTCGCCTACCCCTGCCCAAAGCATACTCCTAGCTCTCAATTTACATTGGATACTGTCCATTCCACCTTGGTAAGATACAATTAAATTATCAATGAGCACAGAGTAACTAAGACTCACCTTTGCCTTTCTCGGGGTACTTTGGTGCTACTGAGGTGACATAACCTTCTGGACTTGTGGGATCAGTTTTTCTCTCTTCTACTTTTTTGACAGTTCTTCCCTGAATCCTTGAAGGACTGTTTATCAGAAGAAAATTAAGACAATAAACTCCTGTAGTTCTAAGTCTGAACAGGGATGGCAAATATCTGCCCCTTCTGCAGACCACAAGGCTGTTATTGCTCCTTCCTGCAGACATGCATACTGAAGAGTGTGCATGGACCACAGCATCTGCTCCCTGGAAAAGTAGGATGGGAACTGTCACCCAATGATTGCAGCCATGTGTGTTATGGTTGCTGCTGTGGCTGAGAAAGGATTCAGGACTCCTCCCCCCACGCCCTAGTCTGGTGATCTCTGCTTTAGCAGAGCCCTGAACATCCCTTCTGCTAAGAATGATGGAATGAAGTTGGCTTGCCAGCTGTTACCACTGGGCAGACAGACAAGTGGTGAAGGAGGAAACACAAATGGAGTTGTGGAACCATAAGAGGTTCCCATCTCAGTGTTAGATTCCAGGCTGGGGAGGAGAGGGCTGTCTCTAGAATCCTGTACAGCTGGCACATTTTCCTTGTGGGCTGAGGTCCCCATCTTTCTGCATCCTCTATTCCACTTGCGGAGGAGAAGGTGTTAGGACTCGGAGCGAGCTGAGTCATAGGGAGTAGGCTGAAGAGAGCTAATCACTGAGTTACGGGTTATATGGTAGGAGCCCTGTAAACCCTGCACTGGAACCAATTAAATGCCTGGTGAAGGATAGTGTGTGTGGTGATGGGTGAGTAGTGCCCCTTCTCTGTGTCAGTTTAATAAAAAGTTGTGGCCTGCTGTTTAAAATCCACGTGTTAGTTGTCATTTCACTGCTGCATTCAAATCAAAGATGTATAGTACATTTTTCTTTATTTCTTGGAGTTTAATATACAAATTTTTACAATAAAATAAATAAATAACGCTATATTCTGTACGCACACACTCTGGTATGTTTTTGACACGTATAGGTGTGCTAGACGGAGCTATTTTCTAGTTCATACCACTGCTATTAGTCCTTCATTTAAAACAATACGTAAAAGTTCAAAAGCTATTTAAACCCCAGGTCTGTAATTCTACTGTCTAGAAAAGCAGCAGCAGCAAAGAAAAATTAAGTAATAAAATGTATAGAAGGAGGCAAGTGGACAAAAGAACTACAGATGAACAACACTGGTAAGCCTAATATATTTTGTAACCATCTGCTATGTCTTAGCCCACCAAATTGATTTGACGACGTATTTACTTACCTTGTACAAGTTGGTGCAGGTATAGGTAAACCGTGTGTCTGTTCTAGTGTTCTGTGCTGACTAGCTTCTGCGAGAAAGAAAAATACCTATCAAATAACGTATTTGTACTCCGAGTCTTTGTATTCTGATTTTTTTTAAAAAACAATTCTGATGTATAGAATGGGGTTTCCAGTACAAAACTGCACTGTGTAGAAGGGAGAAGGAAAGAGAATGTTTTACCTCTGCATGCCTGCAGTTGGCTAGTTAACACTTTTCTAATTTCATTTACCCAGGTAGCTTTAATTTCAGGAGTTGGTGCCTATCACAAAAAAGAAACCAGTGATCAAATATTGAAAGCTAGTTGCACTAAACAGTGCCTGCAAACACACACCTAGGAAGAGCCCTAAAGAAAAGATAAACAAAACTGTCTCCCAGGGCCTTGGGGGAAGGGGAATTATTTTAAGTTTTTAGCTGGTCTGGGGGGGTGGGGGGAGGCAGGGAGACTGGATCTTTGTCACTGTCAGAGACTTCATTTCTCTAATGAGAAAATTAACAAGTCTTTTTTATGCAAATTGTTTTTTGTGAAATGTTGAGAATCTTATATTTTTCATCAGAAAGGCCTGGATCCTGCAAACACACACATGCTGACTTTTACACACCAGAGCAGTGTCACTGAAGTTAATGGGTAGCTCAGGTAAGTAAAGTTAAGCGCATTTGTAAGTTCTTGCAGGATCAGGGGATATGTTCACAGTTTTACTCCACTGTTCGGTCAATGACATCGGAACTGTGTCACAAAACTACTGGGCTGCAAGTTGTAGATTAGTATGTTATAAAATGAGGCAACACTCACTCTCTCTTTTGTGTTTTTTTTTTTTTTTTTTTTTTTTAAAGAGCGCTTCCTCTGTTTAAAGTATCTTCTGCATTCGCCTCTGTGTGCATGTTCTATTTTCCTCTCATTATACCAGTACACAGTAAAAAACCATTACACCATGTAACATCTTACATATTGTATCCCAAAAAGCTTTATATTGTTGAATAATACTTCACTTTTTACCTTCATAATTTATCAGAAGAAGAGAAAAATTAAGAGTTATATTTTTCCTCTTTCCTGTCTTTCTGCTGAATGGCTTCTATTACAGTCAATGGGCCACATCCTCAGCTGGTGTAAACTACTGTAGCTCCATTGACTTCAACTGAGCAGTAGTGATTTGCACATATTGAGGATCTAGTAAATGAATCTTACACATATTCAAAGACCTTTATGCACAAACATGAAAAAATGCTTCACCAGGTACTTTTTTTATGAATCTGGATTGTATAGTGATGTATATAGGCTCCATTTACTTCCTTATTGGAAGTCAGAAAGCATTACTGGCTCATACCCAGTATGACAGTCTCACAACTTTTAACCCTCTTCAGGCTACACAAGACTTGCTGCGCATGTTTCTATTTAGGCTCCTTGTCCAAGTGACATTGCTAAGACAAACAATTTCTGTAAGTAGGAGCAACATTTCCAAACATACAGTAGGTGTTGAAAGCACCTCATCATTTATTCTGTGAAAGTGCATGGCTCAGAAATTAAAAATGATCAGTACGTAAAATAGAAATATAAGCCAATGAGTTCATTTAAACTGAAGTGAAGCACCATTACCTGAATGATGTAAACTTCTTCTCTCGCATTATACCAGATTTCAAATTTCTTTGAGTCACCTTTAGCATTCTCTGTTATTCCAACAGCTGTCATCTGGCAAACACAACAAACTGAGGTTGACATGCTTAATATCAATTAAAATAATGGTAACAGAAGCCCTTTCGTCGTCATCTTTTGTACATTGAACTGTTTAAACCTATTCAGCAGAGTAATCTTTTCATCACTGATCTGAGGTTTTGCACTGAAGACAAAAGAATATATTGATCATGTACAATCTGCGCATTATGCAGCTGAAGCAGGAGAGATTTAGGGCTTTACTCTCAGCTGTCACCAATGTGTCAGGATGAAAGGGGAGATTCTGTAAATTAATCAAGGAAGACCCATAAATTCTCTCTTATTTAAGGGCCAGATTTGGACTCCTTTACATTTTGGATGACCTTATTCCCCCAGTAGTCCCAATTACCAATTTAACATGGATAAGGAGATCGCAATCTGGACTACATTAGCCTAATATGGTTTTGTAATCTCAAAACAGAAGATATTGGAGTTAAAAAAAGGAGGCTATGGAGAGATGTGGATGACAAAAAGGACACAGTAAATAGCATAAGAGGCAGAGATTATAGCAATACTGGTCAGATTTGTTTCAAAGTGCAAATTCCGTGCTGCAAAAAATTCTTAGAGGGTTTAAGATAGCAAACCCATAATGTGTTTGGGCCCATAATGTGTTTACAAATAAAGTTATAGGTATAAAATGTCTTCAGTGTGTGAACATAATATACTGTATTAAAGCAGCTCAAAGGCTTAGGTATGACTTTTATCTTATTATGATTGCTAAATAGCTTACGTTTAAGGAATGCTTATAACTGTAGGAAGGTGCTTTTTCATATCCCTCTCCATTTTCTTCTCTCTTTTTACAGAACAACACTGCCTTCTCATGGAGGAACAGGTGCCTTTGCATTGGCTTGAAACGTGCCAAATCCTTCACTTTTGAGTGACCTTTTTTATGATCAGTCCATACATTGAAGGATCCTTGCATTAAAAGCTTGCCTAGTTCATTCAGGTTTCCCTGAAACAAGAACAGTGAAGTTGTTTACATTTTGAAAAGACACTATCAACTTAAAAACATATTTCCATCTGAAAATGTTGTTCTGGCACTACTGTTGTTGTTGCCACCCAAAACTCCCACAATCAGTAAGGGAAGGTGGACCCAATAACGTTTGATAGCATTAGATAGGCGAGCAGAAAACCCCTTTAATTCGTGTGTGCACACGCGCGTGTGTATTTGTAAAAAAGGTGCTCTATCAAAATGTTTTTGTTTTTTTTTAAATAAAAACAGTTGACATTGTTCCTTTACACATAATTTGTTTGGTTTATTAATCTTGAAGTGGGAAGAATTTACACCAAGTTATGTGATGCAAGGTGGTCCAAATTAGCCTAAAGAGAACAAAAGCAGCATATCAGCGCAGCAATGCGGTTTCTTATTTAGAGTTTAACCATCCTCAACAAAGAAAGGACGAGGAATCCACCATTACATGCAAATTCACATCAACAAATCATATGTAACATTATACATACCCAACAGCACATCAAATACTGAAGAGAAATATGATATAGAATGATGTGAGATTAGCTAAAGACAAAAAAGTCTTATCTGAACCTCTTTACTTTGATGGTACAGATAAAATGGAACTTCGAGGTGAAATCCTGGCCCTATTGAAATCAATGGGAACCCTACAGAATAAGATTCTAAGGCAAGAAGGAACCATTGCAATCATCTAGTCTGACCTCTTGTATAACATAGGCCACAGAACTTCCCCCAAATAATTCCTAGAGCAGATCTTTTAGAAAAACATAAATCTTGATTTAAAACTTGTCCGTAATGGAGAACCCACCATGACACTTGGTAAATTGTTCCAATGTTTCATTACCCTCACTGTTAAAAATTTCCACCTATTTCCAGTCTTAATTTGCCTACCTTCAACTATCGATTGTTATACCTTTCTCTGACAGACTGAAGAGCCCATTGTTAAATATAATGTTCCCCAAATATGTAATTATGGGACTGTAATCAGTTCACTCCTTAACCTTCTCTTTATTAAGATAAATAGATTGAGCTCTTTGAGTCTCTCTCTCTCTCTCTAAGGCATGTCTTCTAATCCTTTAATCATTCTCACGGCTCTTCTCTGAATTGTCTCCAATTTATCAAAATCCTCCTTCAATAATGGACATCAGAACAGGACACAGTATTCCAAAGTGGTCACACCAGTGCCAAGTACAGAGGTGAAATAACCTCTCTGCTCCTACTCAAGATTCCCCTGTTTATGCAGCCCAGGAGTGCTTTAGCTGTTTTGGCCACAGAGTCACACGGGGCGCTCATGTTCGTGATTATCCACCATGACCCCCAAATCTTTTTCCAAGTCACTGCTTTCCAGGATAAAGGATGCTATAACTCCTGGGGCTGGTTTTTCAACACAACTCCCCCATCAGTTCATCTCTAGAGGAAATCTCCCTCCAAGGATAAAGTATTAGGCATGGGTTAACAATGCCTTCTTCTGAAACATGTGGCACTGTCTACTATCAGGCAGTGTACAACACTAGAAATGGACAACTGACATGACAATTCTTATTTTCTTCCTTCTGAGGTACACTGCTGAATAAAACTTTGTATTTGAAAAGGAAAATTTGAAGAGGAAAATTGGGATCTGCAAAGAGAGATTGGGACTTGTAATAAAATCTATTAAAAGTTTGTATTAGTAATGAGATTGGTGAGAAATATGTAAGAAATCCATTTTCTCATTATTTTTGAGAACACAGTTCAGATATTAGTTAAAAGGAAACAGTTGCACAATCCCATTTGCATTGTTATACAAAACAAAATGAGGTGTGTGTATCTGTATAAAAATAATTAAGCAATGCTGTCACTTACATCATAGCCAGTGATGGCAATCTGGTGCATGGAATCATTGACTGCTTTGAGAATACCTAGTATAGAGGTTAATGCCTCCTGCAGATCTTCAGCTCCTTCACAGTTTTTGCTGTATTTCAGCATTTCCTGTGGAAAAACCAATGATGCAATGCTCATTCAGTTTTGTAAACAGACAACTATTAATACTCAAGATGAGTGTACTTTCAACATTGAATTTGATGCAAATTTTCAAAGTTAGCTGATGAAATTTTGTGCAAAAAACCCAAAACCAAAAATACGGTCCTTTGTGATGTTTTCAATCAAAAATTCCCCACTTGCCACATCTGAAAAAGGCCAGAGGAGGAAGAGAAGATGGGAATCTCTAAAAGCCACGTGGCAGTGGATTAAATATAAGGCTGGGAGTCGGAAGGGTCTAAATTCTATTTCTAACCTCTACCACTGACAGGACTTAACAATTCACACTTAGAGTACTTTACAAACATTAGTAAATGATAAACTAGGTAAATCTCTGTAAATGAGGCTTACGTAGCCCAATCTTGCGAACAGTTACTATTAAAACGGTGGAAAATTGGCATGAATTTTTGTGGAAAATCTTTCTATTGTTACCTAGCTCAAAAACTGAAGTATAGGTCATGCTCATTTTAAGCTGTTATTATTTATATTGCGGACTAGAGCCCTGGTCACAGATTGAAGCTTCATTGTGCTAGGCACTGCCCAAAACCTAATAAGGAGGAAGTCCTTCACCAAAGACTTTACAATCTAAGTGAAGATGCTCTTTTCTTTTCTATGGCACCAGTCCTGCAGCTTGATCCATGTAGCCCATGTGGTGCTCCACTAACTTTAGGGGGAGATCACATAGGAATTAGGGTTTACTCAGGCAGGTCAGATTGCAGGAATTAAGGATATTTTAAGAGAGACTTCTGAAATCATTTGATTATTCCACTCTTCATATTTAAAAACAGTCAGCAAAATTCATCCCTGTTATGGCTTGATAAACTTCAATGGATTTGTGCCCAGGGCAAATTTGGTCCAAATGTTATTTTTCAATAATTAGTGTACTATGATTTTAAAAACTAGTTTTTGAATCTTAACTTGCTTGTGTGTGAAGTATTTGTTAAAACAAGTAATCTACATGCATGGAAAAGGTTATGTCTTGAATGTCCATTAAATAATTTATGATGGAAAAAAAATCAGACATGTCTTAAATGTTTGGAAATTTGGTGTAGCATTTTCAAAAATTTCAGGCTTCTAATATAAAACTATAAAATCCAACATTATCATATATTTTCTAAAAACATACAGTAGGTGTCAATTAAGAAGTACTTGATACCTGAAATGTATCCCTCTGCATTGTCTTGCAGTTTCTATTTAACTAGAGGCATTTTTCTGAGCACATTTTGGAGCCCATAGTGCAAATTCCTCCAACGGTCACAAGTTTTAAGCAAATGGGAAGTATTCCTTGCAAGTCAATTTGTCCTAGTCCTCCTTCTGTCTACCCAGAAGGAGGGAGAATAAAGGCAAAAGCAACTGTTAAGCAAAGACTACATACAGAAACACTAGTTTGCCCATTTCCTGCTTTTAGAATCAGAGACACAAGAGAAGGGAACTAGAAGATGACAGACTGAGATCTGTCCATCAGCCTTCATGACTTGAAAGTACACGTATGTTCTTATTTCTGCTGTCTTTTGGGCTTTTCTCTGGGTAGGATGAGACAAGTAGTGACACACAATTACAAAATATAATTTTTAAAAATGTGCAACCTTCAAAAGCATAAGCACTAATACCACGCTGTATCCCTTACCTTCAGCAGTAACTGGTATTTCGTTATTCTCTGAACAGGTTTCAGTAAGTAGGAATCCAAACTCAGCTTGTGATCAAGTTTCCTCTGACATTCCTAAAATGAATTTAGCACTTCGTTAATACATGAATCTTTCTTCTTTCAGCCTTAGAAACATTGAGAAAATATATCAATTTACAAATACAAATATTTTGAAGAAATAAATAAGTATACCTGAAAAAATGCAGAGTCTGAAAACTGCCTCCATAAGCTTTCAGATCGGGGCTTATTTTGACAGTATTTTTCATAAATCTGGAAGTCTTCCATCTGAATTTGGGGGAAAAGGTTGTTGTGAATTCGAGTACTGAACTTTTACTAAAAAGTACTTACAATCCTTAGGAATACCTGCTTATGAGACTAAGAAAAACCAAGACCAACAACAGTAAAATTCCCTGGAACTTTATTGGCAAAAAATGTTGTTAAAATATTCACTATCATTTTAAAGGATATTATTAATTTGCACATTGTATTGCAGAATTTCAAAACAACATTTTCTTGTTAATTCCTGCTTCAGTTTAAATATCTGTTAAATATGAACAAGCAGTGGTGGACTTAGAGTTAGTGGGGCCCTGTGCTCAGTTTCATTTTTGGGGCCCTCCCTGGGACCCAGCCAAGAAAAAGGATCTTCTCTCTTATCTCCCCCCTGCCCCAATTTTTCATTTTTTAATTCTTCCTCCTCCTCCACGTAATAGGAAGTAAATGAAAATAAAGTGAAGTACCTTGATTGTTTTTGTAGTCTAACTTATTTTTCTACAGACCACTTGAAAATCGCTGGGAGTCTCAGCGGACCACTTAATGATCTTTCCAAATATTGTTTGTACCATTAGCTAACTACTGTAAAGCACTTTGGATCAGAGCACTTTATTAAAGGTAAAAAACATTGGGATGTGGGGTCTGGCCAGGACTTAGGGGGTAGGAGGCGGCTCAGGGCTGGGGAAGGAAGTTGGGGTGTGGAGCCCTTACCTGGGACAGCTTCCGTTTGGTGTGCGGAGTGCAGGTGGGGATGTGGGGGAGGGGGGGTTCAGGAGTCAGGGAGGGCAGGGGGCTGGAGGTGTGCAGGAGTCCAGGGGTGCAGGAGTCAGGGCTGGGGGTTCAGGATCTGGAAGGGAGTTATGGTGCAGGAGGGGGCTCAAGGTTGGGGCGTGGAGCGCTTACCTGGGAAGCTCCCATTTGGTGTGAGGGATGCAGGTGGGAATGTGTGGGGAGTGTGCAGGAGCTCCCATTTGGTGCTCAGGGTGGGGATATGGGGGACACAGGAGTCAGGGTGGGCACGGGGCTGGGGAAGGTGTGAGGGGGTGCAGCTGTCAGGGCAGGGGGCTGGGATCATGGGGGTGCTCCCACCCCTCTGTCCCACCCCAGCTCCCTGCCCTGAGCAGCTCACGGCATGGGGGTATATGTAGGAGGAGTGCAGGCCCCTGCCTTTACTCTGCCCTATCCCAGTTCCACTCCCTTCCCCAAGGCTCTACCCCTGCCTCTTCTCGGCCTCCTCCCCCACCCTCCCAGAGGGGCCTGTGTGCCTGCAAACAGCTGTTTGGCAGCGGTGGAAGTGCTGGGAGGTGAAGGGGTGGGAACACAGCATGCTCAGGGGAAGAGGCGGGGGGGGGGGGGGGGAAGAGCTTGTGGCTGTCGCCGGTCGTGCAGAGCCTGCAGCAGGAGCCCTAGGAGCCAGCAGGACCAAGCTTCTGCCCCTGTATATGCCCAGCCCTGGAGCACCCTGTTGTTGGGGGGGCCCTGCCAGGGCACCCTGTGTTTCATATGTAAATCCGTCTTTGTGACAAGCCCTACATAATATATATAAAAAATCCTTACTTAAACTAATAATGAAAAAAATAAAGTCTCTCTAAAGCATTATAAATAGTAACCATACAGTACAAGCAAACAGTAATAAAAACAGAGAGGTGCTCTTTAGAGGTAGGTTGCTATGTCACCAGCTACATCCAGATGGTAAATGTTGCTGATAGCAATCCATACACAAACTTTGCAATCCATTCAGAAAATACATCAATTGCTACTGGCCATCAATAGAATCATGTGGTATACTCTTGTGGAGTGGGCAAAGTCTTTTGTAGCACATAATTATTCAAATACTTTTGCAGTTCTGTTTGGGAGTATATCTGCGTACAGATCTGAATTGATTAATTTGAACATTAAATCACCCACTGGTTGTGTATTAGTCAATGTCTTCATTGGGTTTACTATTATTATTCAAGGGTATGTCTGATCACATAAGCCATGTGGTATTATTTCTGCTCTGACTGTATGATTGAAACTTTTTAAAGAGTAAGAACGTTTGTTATATTCACATAGGTATAATGAACCTAATCATCTTCTGGGCAAATTGCCCCGTACAGAGAGGGCCAAGACAAGACGCCTAAGTTCTACTTTGCCCTCTAAATAGTTTAAATGGGGCTACATGTTACATAGGCTTATATTGGCCCTCTGCAGAGTAGTGAGTTTCATTTCTGACCAAATGTGCTACATTGTGAATATTGAAAGCAAATGCAAGTTTTTATTTTAATGAATATATTGTCTATTTAGTTTTTTTATTGTAGTATTTAACCAGCTCTACTCTCTTTTCCGTTTTCTTTTCATTTCTCTGTGAATTAGCCCAGTTCTCTGTGGCAAGCATCTTGAATATTATGCTCTGGGTTTAACTTGGGAAGAGACAGTCTTTAAATCAAGCAAACCTATTCAAATTATATATTTATTACAAACCATATTCAATGACGAGACAAGAGAACCTGGAATTGATGGAACGCTACACACACAGTAGACCTAATGAGAGGAGAATATAAATGTATGAGGGGACTATGGATGGACAAAAGACCTACATCCACACTTACTGAGAAACACCAGTTACCCAACGCTTCAACATAGTAAAGAGAAGCTGCTCTCACAGTTTGAGATAGACCAACCCACATTACATCCCAACTCAAGAAACCTGGAAGAACAAGTGGATGTGCAGCCCACACCTGAAGCTGAAACTTCCACTGCCCCCCTCCATTGCAGAGCACAGCACTGGATATGAGGCATAAGATCATGGAGAAACTAGCTACAGTCAATCCTCGAGACCGATTACCAAGGCTCAGTGGAGAAGTACATCAGATAGTATGTTAGAAGATGCCAATAGAGCCCTCATGACAATCCCTACTCCACATAACTCAACCAATGAACTGGTACATGCTACAGCCTCTGTAATCCTGGAGATGCTTGGCTACACGATCAGAACAACAGTATGTACCATTCTGGAAAATGAGGCTGGAGGATAAAATCAAAGTGACTCAGAGAGAAGTTAGTCAGCTGTGTGGAACTACAGAAGGGTGTAGAGATTAAGGATAAGACTCGTCTACTGAAAAAATACAAGGGCCTGACTCCATCTGAAACCCTAGAGACTGCTAAACAAAGGCTCACACACTGGCTACCAGGCTAAGGAGATACACTAGAGAAGCAGAGCAAAAAAGTAAATGCCCTGTTCTCCAAAAGAACCATCCAAGGTGTACTCCAACTGCAGTGCAACACCACAAAAACAGCAGAGCACCAAGCAGCAGAAACTGAACAGTACTGGAAGAAACATATGGGAGAAAGAGAAGACTCATAACACCAGTGCAAAGTGGCTGCAGGACCTGAGAACAGAGCACAGCAATCTCCCAGAACAGAAACCAGTCACCATCACAGAGAAAGACATCCAGCAGCGGTCAAGAACATGAAAGCTGGACACACCTGGACCAGACATGATCCACACTTACTGGCTAAAGAAACTAACAGCAGTGCATGAACACCTAGCAGCACAGATGAACCAGCTGCTAGCAGCAGGCTCCCACCAAACTGGCTAACAGAAGGAAGGACAGTGCTGATCATGAAAACCCCTGCAAGGGAACAGAACCGGCCACTACCGGCCAACAACCTGCCTCCCACATGGAAAGTCCTATCAGGCGTCATAGCCGCCAAGCTACAGGACCATATGGGCCAGTACATGAGCACAGCTCAGAAGGCATTGGGAACACCACCAGAAGCTCTAAAACACCAGTGCTCATAGATAGAGCAGTCGCCCAAGACTCAAGATCTAGATAGACCAATCTGAGTACAGCCGGGATTGACTACAGAAAGCCTACGACTCAATGCCGCACACGTGGATCTGAATGTCCTGGCGCTATACAAAGTCAACAGGACACTAAGGACCTTCCTCAAGAACTCAATGGGACTATGGAAGACAACACGGAAGTCAACTCAAGGCAGCTTGCACAAGTGGCCATCAGTGTGCATATACCAAGGATGCACTGTCCCGCTGCTGTTCCTGCATAGGCTTAACCCCCCTCAGCCAGATAATCACAAGGACTGGTATGGGTACAGGTTCAGGAGTGGAACTACCATCACACCACTCCTCTCATGGATGACATCAGCTGTATGCTAAGAATGACGAGACATCGACTCGCTAATCCACCTGACGTGGATCTACAGTGAGGATATTGGGATGTCATTTGGACTGAAGAAGTGTGGCGGATGGTAGTGAGAAGAAGGAAGGTAGTCAGAGACTGATGGGTGGAACTACCAGCGGCCACATAGCAGACACACAGACAGCTACAAGTACCTTGGCGTCCCACAGTCACATGGAACCACGATGAGGAGGCAAGGAAGACAGCAACATCCAAGTATCACCAAAGGATAAGACTGGTCCTGAAAAGCCAGCTCAGTGGGAAGAACAAGATCCCGCCATAACAGATACGCCCTGCCGGTCATCAGATACCCTGCCGGTATAGCGAGCTGGCCAAAGAGGACATGGAAGCTGCCAATGTGAAGACCCGGAAGCTCCTCACAATGCACGGAGGTTTCCACCCCAAGTCCAACACCCAGAGACTCTATACCACCCGGAAAGAAGGCGGACGGGGCTTGGCGAGTGTCAAAGCCACTGTCCTGGACGAAACCTGGAACATGCCGGGAGTACATCAGTAAGCTGGCCCCCAAGATGAGCTGCTGAGAGAATGCTGAGGCAGCAGCAGACATGGGAGGAAGACCAAGCAGAAGAAGTGCCATGGCAAGACAAGACCCTGCAAGGGATGTACCATTGACAGATAGCTGAGGTGGCTGACATTGGGAAATCCTACCAGTGGCTGGAAAGGGCTGACTAAAAGACAGCACTGAGGCACTGATCAGAGCAGCAGACAGGCACTGAGCACCAGATCCATTGAAGCAGGGGTCTACCACACGAGAGAGGACCAAGCTGCAGCACTGTGCAAAGGCCTCAGAGACAGTCCAACACATAGTGGCAGGATGTAAGATGCAGGCAGAGAAACAGCGTACACTGAACGGCACAACCAAAGTGGCTGGCATTTGGTACAGGAACATCTGCACAGCGTATGGGCTAGACCTCCCAAGAGCAGATGGGAGATTCCACAGAAGGTTGTGGAGAATAGCAGGGCTAAGATTCTGTGGGACTTCCAGATCCAGTGACAGGCAGGTATTGGCCAATCAACCAGACATTCGGTAATAGACAAGGACAGAAGACAGCGGTGGTGATAGATATAGCAGTGCCAAGTGACAGCAACATCAGGAGAAGGAATATGAGAAGCTGAAGGAGTATCAGGGCCTGAAAGAGGAACGAGAGAGTCGGAAAGTGAAGGCCAAAGTGGTCCCAGTGGTGGTAGGAGCACTCGGGGTTGTGACTCCTAAGCTGGGTGAGTGGCTCCAACAGATCCCAGGAACAACATCAGAGCTCTCTGTCCAGAAGAGTGCAGTGCTAGGAACAGCTAAGATACTGCGCAGAACCCTCAAACTCCCAGGCCTCTGGTAGAGGACCCGAGGTTGAGGAAGACACATACCACCCATAGGGGTGAGAGGGGAATTTTTTTTTTTAAAAGCAACACTTATGGAGTCCAGCCCACTATTTTAGGAGCGAACGCTGGTGTTAAACAACTGCTTCAAGTCACATGTGTAACTATAATAGCATTGAAAACATTCACCCACATGGATCACTTTGTTAGCTAACAATTCAATGCTTTAAAACAAGGGTGGGCAAACTTTTTGGGCGGAGGGCCACATTGGGGTTGCAAAACCGTATGGAGGGCTGAGTAGGAAAGGTTGTGCCTCCCCAAATAGCCTGGTCCCTGCCACCATCCAACCCCTCCCACTTCCCACTCCCTGACTGCCCCCCTCAGAACCCCTGACCCATCCAAACCCCCCTGCTTCTTGTCCCCTAACTGCCCCCTCCTGGGACCCCACATCCCTAACCACCCCCAGGACCCCACAACCTATCCAACTCCCCTGCTCCCAAGTCCCCTGACTCCTATCCACACCCCCGCCCACTGACAGGCCCCCCAGGACCCCACGCCTATCCAACCCCCCCTGTCCCCTGACCACTCCCAGAATCTCTGCCCCATTCAACTGCCCCTGCTCCCTGTCCCCTGACTGCCCCCCCAGAACTCCTGCCCCGGCCAGGAGCTCAAGGGCTGAGCAGGACGGTCCTGCAGGCCGCATGTGGCCCACAGGCCATTGTTTGCCCACCTCTGCTTTAAAAGGCATGTTGGCTCATTCAGTGGAAGAGTTAATGGGTCATTCAATTCTGACCTCTGAGTTGAAGAATTTGCATCGATTTTTAAAATGGATATTTGTTCTCATTTACAAAGAAAAATACTACTGTAAAAAAACCCTCACAAATGCATATAAAATATTAACGGCTGCAGCAAACAATTGCCCAATTTTAGTCTTGGCACGAATAGGTGCACTCAGTAAATTACAATGGCATTGCGCCTATTTTTATGTAACCCCTTTAGAGGGGAGTGCTCCTGAAATACCACAACGGGTCTCTAGTGGACTGACTCATTCACTACAGCATCTAAAGCTCATTTATGTTCTCTTCACTATGAGGGGTTTCCTTGGGTGGTGCCCTTGTAGGTGAACCAAGAACCCTGAGGATAAAATGGAGAAGGCTGCAGCCAGACCGCAGAGCTGAGTTACATTTGCAAGGCCTGAATTTGGTGCTATGACTTCCTTATGAGGGAGTAGCACCACAGTCTCAGTTCCAGAATGATAAATGGCATTAAAAGACCACAAGGGCCACCTCAACCCCCTTCTGTCCCCCAACCTCCCAACCCAGCTCTGATCTTCCTCCTGCCCTCCAAACCCCTCAGACCCAAGAGCATGCTCCTGCACCCTCAACCGCTCATCCCCAGCTCCACCCCAGAGCCTGACCCCCAGCCGGAGCCCTAACCATCCTCCTTCTCTCCCTCCACATCCAACCCTTGCCTAAGCCCGGAGCCCCCTCCCTTACCCTGAACTCCTCATTTCTGCCCCCACACAAGAGCCCACACCCCTAGCTGGAGCCCTCACTCCCTAATCCCAAATTTCGTGAGCATTCATGGCCCACCATAAAATTTCCATGCCCAGATGTGGCCCTCGAGACAAAAAGTTTGCCCACTCCGATCGAGTAAAACACACTGTATACATGATACATACCCTTTCCAGAAAACACCTTCCCACCAGCTCTGGGTATTCTATGTAATTTTCTAGTTCTTTCAAAAATACTCTACAAAGAAGATAACTTTGTTAGGTCATATGACAAAATATCTTAAATAAAAAACAGTTGTAATAACGTAGACTTCCTTAGGCTCTCTCCATAGAATTCATTTTCTAAAGTTTAGGAAACATCAGAGCTGTAATATTGTACAGGTTGAACCTCTCTATTCCGGCACTCCCTGGTCCGGCAAAATCCACGGTCCGGCATAGGTGCCGATTCTGTGGGTGCTCCAGGGCTGGAGCAGTCACGGGGAAAAATTAGTGGGTGCAGAGCATCCACCGGCACCAAGCTCCCCCTTCTGTCCCCCTCCCTCTGTGCCTCTTGCATGCCAGTGGCTCCACACTTACCAACTCTTCCTCCTCCCTCCCAGTGCTCTCAGAGCACCACAAACAGCAGATTCACAGCGTTTAAGCTCCAGGAGGGAGGGGGAGGACCTGGGGCTGGCAGCTGGGACCCTGGACATGGGGCCAGCAGCTGGGACCTGGGGCCAGCAGCCAGGACACCGGGTGGCAACGGGTCCCCCAGGTGGGGGGGGGGGGCAATGCTGGGCGCAAAGCCTGGGGATGTTGTATCACCCCACTGCACCCTACTTCCCATACCTTTGGAGACCTGCTGGCACTCTGCATTGACCTCCTATGGTTCGGCAAATTCCTGAGGGTGCCGGACTAGAGAGGTTCAACGTGTACTACAAAACTAAACATATTTACCCATCTCATTATTTGAAAGAGACCACCAATTTAAAAATTACATTTCTGAAATTTTTCTTTAACCTACTGTTAGCAATGGTACAGAAGATTACTATAACTGAACGAGATTGGAGAAGAATGTTTTGTTTGTTTACTTTGTGCATCTGGCAGCATTTTGTGCTATTTCCTCTAGATAGTTTCACATTGTGTGTGGACTCTTCACCTCAAAAGAGTGAGGAAAAATATTTAAAGAAATAGAATAATGTGATTGTAAAACCACATACATTGGCCCAAGGACAAGTATCGTACGTGAAACTACTTTTAAAAAAACCTAACTAGATCACATGTTGGCAATTTTCTAATCAAAATTGTTGGCCAAATCCTACATGACTGTATACGGAATGTAACAATTGTTCTTCATACTGAATTTTAAATTATATTTTTATCTTTCCTATACCAGTTCCAATTCTGCCCTGTGGGGGAAGATCTGCTAAACAGTAGCCACTAATTCAAACTTCTGTGAAAGGTCAATTTCCCTAATAGAGTGTAAATTCAGCAGCCATCACCACACAGAGGAATATCAATGTTGGGATAAAATGGTTAGTGGCTGAGGCAAGAAGTTAATATTTAGCGGCAGGAAGAAAAGACCCATATCCAGGGATCGGTCATGTTACTATGGAGTGATGACAGTAACTTTGTAATGGTTGCAAGACAGTTTGTATTACATTTGAAACTGTTTAATTTCCTCCACTAATTGGGTGAGTGAAAGGACAGACTGCACACAGCAAAACACTGGTTGCTTTATGCTTCTTGCAGATATTACATAGCTTCATACAGCTCTATGCAAGGTTCCTTGTCTCCCTTAGGTACTTTGCCTTCTTTTTCCTATGCAATTTGGATTTAAATGTATCAGATACTGAGGATGGACTAAGTCAGCATCCTTTAATATGATTAAAAAATATCTGAGACCCCTCCCTCACCAACGCAGTACTACACAAAATGGTATAACACAACTGAAAACATTCATTCATTCTCTTACCCTCACCCACCCATTCACTAACAGCTTTTGTGATTGAACACAAACACTAACCTGTTGTGAAAGTGATAAATTTCTTCCATATTCCCAAACAAAATATCCTTCTTATTTAGGAGCCCTGGTGAAATGAGATGCATCATTAAAGGATTGTCCATCTCTGACGCATACCCCTGTGACATGGAGAGAGGCAGATTAATTAGTTCCAACACCTGTCTCCCTTCCACAAATCAGTCTGCTAGCAGCCAATAACAGAAGATTTCTGCATTAATTATGTAATGTTAACACTTCCAACATTGCTCTTCTTGACTGCCATCAAAATGAATGCTCAGAAGGATTGTACACACACATTCATAATCTCTAAAGAGTTAATTTGAAGAATTACTGAATGTTCTTGTTAAATAAGAATGCAACTAAGTTTTACACAGTCACCACATTCAAGGCAAAACTAGCATATTTCCACATCATTTATTCGTATGTAATTTGCAATTTTTTTGTAACTCTTTGAAACTATCAGTTGAAATGTATAAAGCTAGCTATGTGTCTACGCAACCTTAAACACCAATATTTCAGACGACTGTTCTTGCTCACCCACATTTATAACGCTACTGCAGATAACAAAAATCATTGCAGATCCTGTCCTTTAGCATTTTAACACACAAAAAAATGCATGCAAAGCTGTTTTAAGTCTGACTTTCAGATGTAGACATTATCCACTGGGCACTACGAGCCAGATTCTCTGGTCTAATAACCTAGCATAGTTCAGGAGGGGAGAATGCAAAGGTGGCTTTAGACCAGCACTGCTTTTCCCTAAGCCCTGGGAACACTGAGGCAGTCCTCCCAAAATGATTTCCAGACAGATAATACATAGGGCAAACAAGGTTTTTTTTTGTATTGTACATTTGCTAGAATTTATTAATTAAAGGATAAACTATTGAAGGTGTCGGGTCCTCAGATGAGTGACTCCACCAACAGATATATGGATAAATGGACTTACCTCAAGAACACAAAGAAGTTCTTCCACATATGCTCGTTCAGTTTCAATAAGTTCATTAATTACATGGCTGTTAACAGAGATAATTAAGAAAGGACTGTTAATTTCACAGACTAATGAATCTCCTTATAAAATTCCTTAGCCTATTTTACAGACACAATTAATGCTGAATATAAATATCATATATATTTGCATATCCATATTTTATGTCAAAATGTCTTTCCTAAAAATGGGAAGGGTGGTGGATGCTGTTTAAATCAGAAGATTACATACTGAGGCAGCAGACTGACATATCAAATGCTCTAAGCCCGGGTTCTGCTTCATTTTCAAGTGCTGCAGGAGCTGGAGTCAGAGCTGCAATGTGCTACTGAAGATAGATTTTTACATTTTAAATTCAGTTGGTCATTTGATTTTCAAGCCATTTTATGCATCAGTATTTATGGCATACGATGAAGAAATATCATGCCATGTCTCTGTCACATTTGTTTTCCACAGCTAACAGGGATTTCTTTTCCTCACTATGGTTTTGGGTGGGTGAAGTGTCATATGCTGGTGAACACATAGAACTAACAGTGATGGCTGGAGTCAGCTATAGTGAAGTATTTTTCAGATAGGTGAGACGATACATTTCAGTCTGCAAACCCTGCTATGCCAACCCCCGATCTGTCCCGGACCAAGATTACTAATTTTGGAATTCATATGGTGATTCTGTGATGTGGACAAAGGAATACTAGGGACTTTCTTGAGATCTCCCCAACATAGAGTTTAAGGCCAGAAGGGACTGGCAGCTCATATAGTCGGCATGCATCCGACGAAGTGGGTATTCACCCATGAAAGCTCATGCTCCAAAATGTCTGTTAGTTTATAAGGTACCACAGGATTCTTTGCTGCTTTTATAGATCCAAACTAACACGACTACCCCTCTGATACTTAGCTCATATAGTCTGACCTTCATATATCACAGGCCACTAACATCACACCCAACAGCCAAAATTAGAACAAAGTACCACAGCCTGTAGGAGACCAGACCATTAGGTCAGGCAGAAAAATTGGGACAAATTATTTCATGATCCCACATACGCTCAGCATGTGAGCTTGAGCATGTGAGCAAGAATTAGCCAGGCAAGCCCCTGAGAGAATTCTCAGTACCACCTCACAGCACTGGCTCACCCAATCCAGCATCCCATCTCCAGCAGTGGCCATCTCTAATGCTTCAGAGGAAGGAGAAAAAAGACCCACCAGAATACACTGGGGCAAGGGAAACCTTTCCTGACTCCTGCAGGGGACTAGCTGAAGTCCTAAAGAATCAGATTTTAGGAACAACCAACATGAACTGGAAGTGACCCCCACATCTGCTGAACCCTAACCCCTACTACCACAAGCAACCCCATCATACAGTCCCACTCAAATTTGTCAATCTCCCTCCTAAAACTGATGAAGTTGCTTGCTGCCCACAACTCCTACTGGGAGGCTGTTCAGAAACACTCCTCATGCTTAGAAATCTTCTTCTAATTTCCAGCGTAAATGTACTAATGGCCAGTTTTTACACATTTGTCCTTCATTTTAAACACAGATCAACCAGCCACACAAATTTCAGGAAAAATCATCTGAAAATTGCAAAGTATGGTGACCAAAACCTTTGACAGTTTATTTAAGGCTTGATAACTATTCAAACCTCTAATACCTATCTGAACTGAAACTTTAAAATCCCTTTTCACTTATGCATTTATCATGGAAAGTTGGCCTGGAGGAAGTAAAATTAGGTACATGGTACAACCAAAATATAATCAGCAGACTAAAAATGGGAAAATATTGTCCAATGTAGCCCACAGAGCACAACTGATTCACTTCCACTAGCTTAGATTACCTTCCACAAGTCTGGAGCAGGGTTCGACAATCTTTGGCACGCAGCTCATCAGGGTAAGCAACCAATGGAGGCTGCGGGAAGACACGGCCAGCACATCCCTCAGCCCGCGTCGCTTTCCGCAGCCCCCATTGACCTGGGACGGTGAACCGTGGCCAATGGGAGCCGCGATTGGCCAAACCTGCGGGTAAACTAACTGGCCCGGCCCACCAGGGTGCTTACCCTGGTGTGCCGCATGCCAAAGGTTGCCGATCCCTGGTCTGCAGGCTTGATTCAGAGAAACATGAAAGCTCAGATGGTTTTCTGAATCGTAACCAAATGTAAAACTAAACAGTTTTCTTAAGGTTCACTTTTCAAAAGTTACAGCATCATCTTAATATCTGTTGATTTAATCTTGTCATAAACAAGGGGATACTTAAACAATCCCAGCAAGTTGCAGTCCTGCGCCAGTGGAGAAGACATCAACTGCAATGGGGGGGAGCGTCATGCTCAATGTGCAGTCGAAGATATGCTTTTACAGAAGGTTTATACAGCTGGTTGAAGGAAGCAGAGCACAAAACCAACCATGAATAAGGCTGCAATATGCAATTTTGAGGAGTTTAAGAAATCTAAATCCTCCCATATCACTCTTTCTGAAGGAAGACGACTTGTAAGGGACCATGCAAGATGGAAGTCCATTTTATGCACTTCCATGGCTACATCATAGTCATGTGAATCTGCTGAACCAAATGGTAATGGTAGACCTTGATCAGTCCAATCAGAACAACATGCTGGCTGTTGTATACCAAGCTCTACCCACCTTCGTAACACAGCTAGGTTTTCTTCATCATCCATCACAGATCCACCTCTGCTTTGACGGATTTCACTCATTTCACACTGGAACACAACGTGAAAAAGTATGTCAAAGGGAAAATAGGAAAATATACTTCCAAGCTATTTGCTATACCATTGACATATGGAACTATTATTTTATTTATAGCAGAGGCTGCAACTATTAACAATGAAGGAAACTATGAGGCAAATTCAAGGGCAAAAGAATGAAAGTTTATCAGATGGTCTTGGGGAACATCAGAAAATTTGGATAAATGGAGTGTCCCACAAAAGAGGAAGCCAGCCCACCAGCTTAGAAAGGTTCTGCTTTTGCTTTTCTCCCAAGCAAAAATGATCTCAGGGCAATGGTATAACCCTAGAGGACAAAATAGAACTCTGTTTTCACCACAACTTGATTTACCAGCGCTCTTGTCTGGGGCTCTCTGTGTTTCTTTGAGTTCTTTGACTTCACAAAGCACTGTGACTTTCTCTAGTTCTCTGTGTGTGTGCACTTGCACACTGGAGAGAATGATCAAGATAAAACAAATTTAGAATTACTTTTAGTCTTCTGTAGTTCATTCTCCGGAGCATGTTATCTTCTGTGTCAGACACATAGTCAGAGCCTCTTCGAAGACCTGGTACAGAATCAAACAGCAGCTGTTAAACTGGAGCAGGTTTGACACAGGTCTTTTGTATAACCACAGACAATAACTTACATTCTCTTCAAGTTCATTGGTGTAATGCAGGGACCTGATTTAATAGCTTTTTGCATCAATTTACCTGGAGAGACACAAGAAGATTTTACAAAGACTTCAGGTCTTGGTGCCACTGGCTGAACTGGACGGGTCTGCTTAGCTGCCAGTTTTTTAAGGCTCACTTGTCTCTTCTGAAACATTTCTTCCATGCTTTCCTGCTTTTGAAAAACTTTTTGCACATGTTCCTGTAGAAATAGCATAAAGTTATCACGATTCTGAATAAACTTACAAGTCATGCTGTCATTTATGGTACAATAACCTCCAATGTGTGCAGCTTTTATATAGCATATAAAAAGGAACATGTAGAAATAATGTTCTAAACTTTAAAGAGAGAAATTCTTCCCTCATTCTAACTAAAATATAATTTATAATGCCAGACAGAGATATTTAGTTCCAATTACATTAATGTACATCACCATCAAAATATTTCACGGCTGACCAGGTTGTAAATTTAGGGAAATCAAATAAATTATGATTGATTCAAACTTCAACATTAATGGTAAATGTTTCAAAAGTACGTAAGTGGCATATGAGTCTAAGTTCCTATTTTTAAAACTGACTTCAGCACTTATGGAGCTTATCATCATTGAAAGTCAGTGGAGCTTCGGGTATATTTACACTACCTGCTGGATCGGCGGGTACTGATCAATCTATTGGGGATCGATTTATCGCGTCTCGTGTAGATGCAATAAAATCGATCCCTGATTGCTCTGCCGTCGACTCTGGAACTCCACTGCGGCGAGAGGGGGAAGTGGAGTCGACGGGGGAGTGGCAGCGGTCGACTCGCCGCCGTCCTCACGGCCAGGTAAAATGACCTAAGATACGTCGACTTCAGGTACGCTATTCGCATAGCTGAAGTTGTGTATCTTAGGTTGACCCCCCTGCCCCCAAGCATAGACCTAGCCCTAGACTCTTAAGTGCCAGAGTCACTTTTGAAAATGGGACCTATACTCCTATGTCACGTAAGGATTTAAGACAACTTAATTACATCACACATTAGAACAGCTAAGAATGGTAAGAGACACACGAGAGTGACATTGCATTTAGAACAATCCACTTTTCTAAAGAGCATACATGTCACAGAGTCAGTATTTGCTAACATGTGACACACCACAAGAACTCATTTGATAGAATCTCCTTTGAACACTACTATCCAAGAAACTAGGGCCACTGCTATATATCCCTGATGTATTTGGCAGCAAACCAGAGGCAGGAGTTGTGGCCGGGAGGAGGGGGGAGGGAGACACAATCAAGCTAGAGGCATGTTTGTCTTGTGACTCTCAGTCACATCCACTGGTGCACACTGGCCTGGAAGAGGTAGAACTGCTAATTATCCTATATTAAAGCTGTCATAGCAGGTGGCTTTGGCTGCTGCAGGGGAAGTCTTTAAAGAGGAAGACCATCCCTTCCTTCTCCATACCCCAATAAATAAAAGCAGTTCTGGGTCCACATAAAAGTAGGGCTGGGCTAGAGTAATACTGGTGCTGCAGTCCCCAGAGGCTCCCAAGAGCTGCTGCCAGCTACTGCAGGTGGAGCTGGTGAGTAGAATGAGCAATCAGGCTCAAAGTGCCAATAACAATTCAGTGCCCTAGGAGGCCAGCTATGCAGTTTACCATTAACATCAGCCCTGCAAGAAACCAAATCTAAAATTAACAGTGACTGTAAACATATGTGCACATGCATAAATCCTAAGGGTACCATTAGGTCCGGGTTGAGAATGGGTTCATATAGTTGGTAAACTTTATTCGGTTCCTTGATTTTATTGTCTGCCCCTGTGTCCAGGAATTTCTCAATCTCCTGCAAAGCTGATTCTGCACCATCCTGGGACTGGCATTTGTCTACAGGCTGTGACGCTAGCAGGTAAATGCCTTCATCACACCATCTCATGGACTGGAAACACACAACAAAAACAGGAAAGAGAACACATCAGTGGAAACACTTAAGTGAATGGTTAGCAGAATACATTTCACACATTTACAAAATGTTCAGCTATGTGAGAGGGGAAAAGTCAGATTTCTGATTTTTTTCCCCCTCCCTATTAGCAAATGTCCGTTTTACACTGGAAACATTCTTCCTCTACTGGTCATTATTTACTTCTCAAACATATGGGGTCATCACATGTTTGCAATATTATTAGCAAGTGAGGTGGGAAGCAGAACTATTTCATATAAAATTTACCTTCTCCAATAGACTATGCAGTTCCAGAGATTTATTAAGAAGACCTCTCCTCTTTTCTGTCTCTGTAACAACTGCATCACAGAGATGATGGAGCTCATTGCACTTTGGAACAATGGAGTCCACAGCATAGTGGTTGTTTTGAACATGCTGGTCACCTTGAGAAGCTAACACCCTAGCGTTTTCTAAGGATTCCTAAGAAAGCGAAACATTTTTAAAATATTAGATTTAGACAGACTGTTAGGGTTAACATGCTTAAAAAGCTCCCAAAATAAAACTCAAACATGTATTCTGCTACGGAAAAGTGCATTTATTTGCTATGCAAATAATTTCATTTATCAAATTGTTAACTGTTGCCTTGTCTAATAAATAAAGCTGTTTTCCTGTCTTTCCAGATGTCCAAATACTTCGGTGCTCCTCTTCAATATAGCACTTGTGTGCTTCACAAACATGAATGGATTTAATCTCAACACCAGTGCAGTCAGAAGCACTATCATTATTTTACAGATGGCAAGCTGAGGCACAGACAGATTAAATGCCTTATTCAAAGTCACATATGAAAGCTGTGACAGCCAGGAATCAAATCTCCATCTCCTGAATCCCAGACCAGTGCCTTAACCACAAGGCTTTACAATGGTTATCTATATGGACATAACTATATAACTATTCCTCTACAAAATATACATAAGGAAACTGAAAAAAAAATATTCTCCATTTGTGTGTCCACACTAGAAATGTTTGCCAGTCACATTTTTAATGTTTTTGATAGTCTTATCAGTTCTAAATTTTAATGACATTGGCTGTTTTAATCATTGGGAGGAAAAAGACACTCATTTTATCCAGTTCTGAGTTTTGGCTCTGGGTCATAAAATACATTCACTAACTAATTCTGCACTTTTTGTTTTCCAAAAAGCAAGAATATACTATAGACTAAGAAATATGGAGAAATTACAAGAACATACACGTGATTTTTCTTCAAAGTTGGTAAGATCCTTCAGAATGTGCTCCACATGTGAAACACTGTTTCCCACATCTGTGAAAGCAGATAACCTCTCGGACGCAACACTCAAAGCTGCTTTGACCTGAAATGAGAGACAACTGTATATCCAAGAGGGTGATTTCACCTGCCTCATTAATAAGACTAGTGCTATACAGCCAGCATAATATGCTGCTACATGAGAACTGGTTTGGAAGGAACCACTGAATAGCTGTGCCCATTGGTCACTGGAGATCAGAACACTGCAAAGAGAATACACTTTGTCTTTAGAGAGAGAAGCATTCAAACCAACGAGGCTCCTACTTATATCATTCCCTAGTGACCTGAAGAAGAGCTCTGTGTATCTCAATAGCTTGTTTCTTTCACCAACAGACATTGGTCCAATAAAAGATACTACTACACCCACCTTGCCTCTCTCAAACCCTGGGACCAACATGGCTGCAACAACACTGCAAACATCACACCCTAATGGTAATCCCTGAAGTATCACTGACAGTAACTGACTGCCCAGAGGGTACATACTGTGATAGTGGAACGTAAGATCAAGGCAAGCACAAGAAAAAAGTTTGGAAGAAAACTTTCAGTTGCACGTGAAAGACACAAATAGGTAAGGGAAAAAATACATTGCCTTAAGGATCAGAGGGTGTTGAATGTAAATAATCTGGGAAGTGTTTTTGCATCCTTTGGGAATGAAGGAGGTGATATAAAAGTAAAATATTAAAACACCATCAAGAAACTCTCACCTCTCTAAAAGTTTGTTCAAAATTCCGAAGCTGTACACACTGCTCAAGCTTTTGTTGATGTTTAGCCCAAAATTCATCAAAGGCAATCTCTGTTTCATCTAATTGAGCCAGAAGCCTAAAGGAAAGTTCAGGATTAAAGTGATGGTTACAGTCTGAGACAATAGCATATTTTAGTGGACAACTCAAAGCTTCCCTTTAAGTAAATCTTTTTCTAAGCAACCAGATGGACTATTGTTAGCAGTACAGTAGCCAATGTTCCTATACTACTAGGTAGCTTTTCCTCATTTCTGATATTGCATGTAAGTGGTTTCTTGAATAATATTGACGTAAAACAGAAATCCACCATGAACGTTAGCATTTATGGAAAACGGATAGCAATGGCTAGATCTAGATGCGGCACATACCCACATCTAAGTTCTGGTTTGTGATACCCTTTATACTTCTCTCTCCTGTGCAGAGACTATCAATCTGCAGTTTACAAGTGTGATAAAGAAGAACTTGTTCCACTTGTAATTTAAGACAGGTTTGAACCCAAATGTTTTATGCCTATTTTACTGTTCAACCTACCTATGTATATAGAGAGAATATTGCATTTAGCACTATGGTATCTGAGTACTTATCCTCACAATGTACATTTCTGCAATTAGGGTATAACAATATAGCATCAGGTCAGGACTGAGGTGTATTTTGCCTCACTTACAGCATCACAAAAATTCACCAGAATTTTGAAAAAAATTTTTTTTAAAGCATTTAGGAGTTGGATGAATTAAAAAATTAAAATTAATTCAGAAGAGGAGTTTATATGGACTCTGTAGTTCACTCCAGGTTTTCTCTGATATCACAGCTACGTGGGACATTTGGATAAACTACTCAAAACAATGAACAGATGGCTTGTAGGTAACTAATTGCAGTGATGGGAGAAATGAAGTTGCTTCTGTCAAACTCTGTTAGTTGGAATGCCAAGTTCTTCAAAATGAAAATGGAAAACGTCTGGAACTAAAGCAAATATATAGGAACACAAAATGACACACAGAAACAACTTAAAATATCATCCTGGGGAAATTATCTCTGTTTTTATAATACTGTTCAAATTTGTATCTCTGTGTTATGGTCATATAAGGGCTTAAAATTTGGCAGTAAATTAAGACAAAACACAGAGGAAAAGCCTTAATATCTAATACTTAACTCTACCGATTTGATTCTACTTTTTATATCAGGCACCTAGCAATTGCTTAAAAAATGTTTAAGCCCATGTAAGCCAGCGATACACCAAAAGCTCTGCCCTCACCCATGCATAAAAAGGTACTCCTGGTGGAATTCTGCATCAAAAAATTAAAAATTCTGTGCACAATATTTTAAAATTCTGAAAAATTCTGAAAATTTTATTTGTCAAAACAACATTACATGATCATGCCAGTTTCAATTATTTTTAGGGCTGTCAAGCCATTAAAAAATTAATCATAATTAATTGCACTGTTAAATAGAATACATTTATTTAAATATTTTTGGATGTTTACTACACTTTCAAATATATTTATTTCAATTACAACACAGAATATGAAGTGTATAGTGCTCACTTTATATTTTTGATTACAAGTATTTGCACTGTAAAAAAACAAAAATTGTATTTTTCAATTCACCTAATAAATGTCCTGTAGTGCATTCTCTTTATTATGAAAGTTGAACTTACAAATGTAGAATTATGTACAAAAAATTGCATTAAAAATAAAACAGTGTAAAATTTTAGAGCCTGCAAGTCCACCTAGTCCTACTTCTTGTTAAGCCAATTGCTCAGACAAATTTGTTTACACTTGCAGGAGATAATGCTGCCCACTTCTTCTTTACAGTGTCACCTGAAAGCAAGAAGAGGTATTCTCATGGCACTGTTGTAGCCAGCATCACAAGATATTTGTGAGTCAGATGCGCTAAAGATTCATATGTCCCTTCATGCTTCAGCCACCATTCCAGGGGACGTGCATCCATGCTGATAACAGATTCTGGTCAATAACCATCCAAAGCAGTGAGGACCAATGCATGTTCATTTTCATTTTCTGAGTCAGATGCCACCTGCAAAAGGTTGATTCTCTTTTTTGGTAGTTCGGATTCTGTAGTTTCTGCATTGGAGTGTTTCTTTTTTAAGACATCTGAAAGCATGCTTCACTCCTCCCGATTTTGGAAGGCACTTCATATTCGTAAAGCTTGGGTCGAGTCCTGTAGCTATCTTTAGAAATCTCACATGGGTACCTTGTTTGCGTTTTGTCAAATCTGCAGTGAAAGTGTTCTTAAAATGAACAATATGTGCTGGGTCATCATCAGAGACTGCTATAACATGAAATATATGGCAGAATGTAGGTAAAACAGAGCAGGGGACATACATTTCTCCCCCGAGTTCAGCCACAAATTCAATTAACGCACTGCTTTTTTAATGAGCATTATCAGCAAGGAAGCATGTCCTTTGGAATGGTGGTCAAAGCATGAAGGCGCATACGAATGTTTATCATATCTGGGACGTAAATACCTTGCAATTCCAGGTATACAAGTGCCATGCAAATGCCTGTTCTCACTTTCTGGTGATATTGTAAATAAGAAGAGGGCAGCATTATTTAGTGTAAATGTAAACCAACTTGTTTGTCTTCGTAATTTTGTTTTTGAATGCAATTATGAAACCAAAAAATAAAAAAATCTGCATCTGTAAGTTGCACTCTCATGACAGAGATTGCACTACAGAACTGGTGTGAGATGAACTGAAAAATACTATTTCTTTTGTTTATCATTTTTACAGTGCAAATATTTGTAATAAAAAATAACTACACTTTGATTTCAATTACAACACAGAATATAATATATATGAAAATGTAGAAAAACATCCAAAATATTAATACATTTCAATTGGCATTCTATTGTTTAACAGTGTGATTAAACTTGCCATTAACAGAGATAAAGTTTTTTTTAATTGCAATTAATTTTTTGATTAATCAACAGCCCTAATTATTTTGGTAAATTTTTTTCAAAAAATACCTGTCAGCAGGTATGTCTGCAACAATAGAGTCACACAAAAAATTCCTCCAGAAGTAGAGAGCTAAAGAAACCCCCTGTGAAAACCCAGTTCCTGTTTCTCTGCCCCTTTCCTGTCCCCGTCCCAGAGCCCAGCCAGGATATCAGATACCAGGACTCCTCCCACCCTAGAACCCAGATTACACCCCCCAGAGCCCAGATCTGGCTCTCCAACCAATACGTGGATCAATACCTGGAGAGCTGAATCTTGTGTCAAAGGGGGCAGAGAGAGGGGAAAGAAAAGGTGGGAGGAAATTCTGTTCCTTGTTGTAGTCATGGTATCTCCTTCGTGGCACTTGAAATTGATGAGGATGAAACTACTTAGCTTATCATTGTATATTGTAATCTGGGGAGGAAGATGATGAGAAACCAGTCTGCCCTCTGCCTCCGAATCCTCCCTCCTGAGGACCTTATCCTGAGTTCCTCACTGAAGTCAAGGATGCTTAGCATTCTATAGGGTTGCTGCTGTCACACCTACTCCAGCTCCCACTGATATCATGGCAAGACTTCCATTGACATCAAAGTGAGGTGGAACAATCTCTTAATGTGTAAGGAAATACACCAGTGATGTATACATCGTTCTAGATGAAGCTAGGGCTTTCAGCTCCATGTTAGTGTGTGGCTGGTCGGCTGCATGAAGTGAAGTATTAATGTCTGGTAGCAGTGGGTATGGAAGGCGGGGGCGGGGGGGATACTTTCTTTCTTGGAGCTTGGCCATGGTGTCTTCCAAACACTCATAGGCCTCAGTCTGAGGTGGGGTAGAAAATATTACTGCTAACATTTAACACCTGGCTCATGAGAGCTGGACCCCAGAGTAAATATTTTCTATTCACTCCGTTCATATGGCTGGCACAAACAGGACAACACAAGAGTGCTTTCACTTAAAGCTAAACTTTACTAGTCTCAAGCACTTACACATGTCGCAACAGTTAGTAAAACACCCCCAACCCTTGATAATTACCAAAGCTGAGTGTGGCTTTGAGTGACACAGCGGCAGGCTGCCGGTGGCCAAATCTTCTGTCTGCTGGTAAGGACTGCAAGATGTATCCAGAGGGAGAGTCCAAAAGAGTCCCCAGAGTCCCAAACGAGTCCCAACTATCTCAAACTTTTTCCCCTTATTTATACATTAGTAATAGAATGAACATGTCCCTTAAAGAAAACCTTGTTAAGTAAAGCAGTTTCAATGATCAAGCAAGAGGTTCCTTCTGATTATTGATTAACCAGGTGTGGGTTTTTTCCAGAGTCTGCAGCCTTGAGACCCAATAGACATTCCTGAGGGTACATCCTGCTCTTTTAAAATGCATGTATCAGCAACTCCAATACAATTCTTATCAGGAAGGATGCGGGGTCAAGCTGCCCTTTCTGAAGTGTACACACCGGTCGTAGGCCAAGACCCGCTGCTTCCTCCAGTGAATTTCAGCTTCTAAAATTGAGCTTTTATTTTAACAGTCTGTACAAACTTGTGTTTGAACTTAAAACACAGGGTAGACCAATTTTACACAGGTGTAACTCCATGAACTGTAGTAGAGTTACTCCTGATTTGCACTGGGCATGAGATCAAGAGTCAGGCCAAAGAGTTTAAAGGCTTCAGATAGCCACCAAAACTCACTTCTTTCTAGAATCCAAAAGGCCAGTTCCAGTCACACCAGCGTTCGGTAACTGCATCTCCCTTCAGCACTGGATTACCATGTGTCACCATGCTTTTAAGGCAGTGGAACTTCACAGAACTAGTTCCAGATGTGTGCTCCTGATTCAGCAAAGCATGTAATGGCCTGTGCCGAACTAGAAGCACATGAGCAGTGATCCAATGAGGCTGCCCCCTGTGCTTAAAGTTAGGCACATGCTTAAGTACCTTGTTGTATCAGACCCATTAGGATAAAATTTGAACAGTTAAACTTCTGCCCAGGGAAAAAAAGAGCATTAAACTTGAACCAATGTAGCGCTATTTGTAATAGGATAATAAGTCTTGTGGATAAGGGAGAAGCGGTGGATGTGGTATACCTAGACTTTAGTGAGGCATTTGAGTATGGTCTTGCATGTTATTCTTATCAATAAACTAGGCAAATACAACTTAGATCACAGCCTCCGGCAGGCCGCGCAGCAATCCGTGACCTACCCCATAGGTGACTAACGAGTCACGGAAGAGGCGGACCCGCTGGTAGGCCGCGGCGGCCTGCTTCCCGGTCCTCTTACCCTCCCCCCAGAGCCCAGCCAGGGCCCCCCTTTTCCCAGATACCCACACCCACTCCCCACCAAAGCCCAGCCCACACACCCGTCCTCCTACCCCCCAGAGCCCAGCTGGGCCCCCACCCTGCCTAGACACCCTCTACTCCTCAGAGCCCAGGGAGAAACAGCGTGATGCTGGGACCCAGACTTCATGGAGTTTCCTGAACACTGCAGTCTCCGTTCCTCGGGGTGTGCTGGGAACTGCAGCTGATGGGAACCCTCTATCTCCTTCTCCCCCTAGCAGTGTCTTCTATGTGCATGCTGGGCTCTGCTGGATCCAGTGGCCCCCAGAAGCATTGCAGCCCATTTCTGTGGGAGAAAGGAAATTCTGCGCACACATTAAATTCTGCAAAATTCTGCATTCCGCAGTGGCACAGAATTCCCCCAGAAGTAATTAAGGGAAAAGAACTCTCTCCATTTCAATCATCTTCTCAGACAAGATCTGAGCAAATATATAGCGCGCTCTATGTACCCCAAGATCAGCTAAGCTGGTCTCTTAAGCCCAAAGGGTGAGAGTTCCAGAGTCATGAGCCCTCCACTGAGACCATCTTGCCTCCAAGCCAGTTGTCAGCTGGATAGTCCCAGCCAATCTCAACTGTCAGGTATGAGTGTGAGGTGATAGGAAGTCTAAACTAACCAGGAATCAAATAAAGTTCTTAATGGTCAAAACCTACACACTGAATTGGCAGTCACAGTAGATTACAGACCAATGTTATGTGCCATGCATCACACATTATTAAGCGAGGAACCACTACATTCTGTTCTGCATTAGCTGAAGTTTCTGGGTCGCCTTTTAACTTATCCCAGGCAGACCACATTGCACCACTCAATCTAGAGCAATGGCTCTCAAACTTTCCAGTCTACTGTACTCCTTTCAGGAGTCTGATTTGTCTTGCTTACCCCCAGGTTTCACCTCACTTAAGAAGTACTTGCTTACAAAATCAGATACAAAAATACAAAAAAGCGTCACAGCCACACTATTACTGAAAAACTGCTGACCGACTCTCTCATTTTTACTACACCTCTACCTCGATATAATGCTGTCCTTGGGAGCCAAAAAATCATACCGCGTTATAGGTGAAACCGAATTATATCGAACGTGCTTTGATCCACCGGAGTGCGCAGCCCCGCTCCCCCGGGGCACTGCATTACCACGTTATATCCGAATTCGTGTTATATCAGGTTGCATTATATCCGGGTAGAGGTGTATATAATTATAAAATAAACCAATTGAAATAAAAATACTGTACTTACA
This sequence comes from Chelonoidis abingdonii, assembly GCF_003597395.2. Taxonomy (NCBI): domain Eukaryota; kingdom Metazoa; phylum Chordata; order Testudines; family Testudinidae; genus Chelonoidis; species Chelonoidis abingdonii. Next base: position 259,859,198 of record NC_133769.1, read on the forward strand.
TTTCAGTGTATAGTATATAGAGCAGTATAAACAAGTCATTATCAGTATGAAATTTTAGTTTGTACCAATTACTTGTTTTTATGTAGCCTATTTTATAACTAGGGAAATATCTAGATTAGTTGATGTATCCCCTGGAAGACCTCTGCGAACTCCTGGGGTACGTGTACCCTTGGTTGAGAACCACTGATTTAGAGGTACCAAGGACATGAATGTCTCTGATGAAGTCTGTATCTGAAAGACTATCTGATGATGAAGGAGAAAAGCACTCTCTGCTAGTTGCTATATGGACATGCAAAAACAGCTGGTGACCTAACATGACTCCTAGGTTCTTGGTCATAAAAGGTGGATAACCAAAAGAAGATCTCCCTTACTGCTTCCCCCAAAACAATATCACCCATCTTAGCTGGACTGAGTTTCAGCCAGCCATCTCTTCAAACAAGTAACAATCTTCTTCAGACAGTGGGACAGCTGACCAACTACATCATCTGAACCAGATGAAATGGAGATACAAAGCAGAGTGTCATCAGTATATTGATGGCACTGACACCCAAACTGAATCCTTATCTCCCTTGCATGCAGACTGAGCAACAAAAAAGAGACAAAATAGAACCCTGCAGCACTTTGCTCAACAGAGGATTTGGAGCAGATGAGCTACTGCCCACTAACACCTTCTAAATATTTACCACCTTGAATCACTTTGCCAGTTTGCTAATTACATGCATAAAAATTAAATACTAGAAAATAAAAGAAATGAGTAAAATATAAACTAATGCACATTCCATATTTCATTCACCTCACCTTTCCACAGTGGTTTGATTGTCAAGTTGATCTTCGTTGAGTTTGTAGTCAGAGTTCTCAGCAACTGGCTTTCTATTACTTTCAAGGATATCATGTCCCTGTTTTAAAGCTAACCTCAAATCCTCCTGCAGAAAACAAAGAACATGTTTTAGAGGTCTTTCTAAAGAAATCTTGCCAAGGGCCACAGATAAAGTGTTCTTTATAGGAAGAATAGCGAGAACAATTTAATAAAGTAATCTGGCTAAGCAGCAGTTCTGCAGAAAAGGACCTGGGGATTATAGTGGATGAGAAGCTGGATATGAGTCAGCAGCGTGCACTTGTTTCCAAGAAGGCTAACGGCATATTAGGCTGCGTTAGTGGGAGCACTGTCAGCAGATCGAGGGAAGTGATTATTCCCCTCTATTTGGCACTGGTGAAGCCACATCTGGAGTAATGTGTCCAGTTTTGGGCCCTCCACTACAGAAAAGATGTGGACAAATTGGAGAGAGTCCAGTGGAGGGCAACGAAAATGATTAGAGAGCTGAGGCACATGATTTACAAGGAGAGGCGAGGGAACTGGGTTTATTTAATCTGCAGAAGAGAAGAGTGAGGGGGGATTTGATAGCAGCCATCAATTACCTGAAGGGGGGTTCCAAAGAGGATGGAGCTAGGCTATTCGCAGTGGTGGCAGATGACAGAACAAGGAGCAATGGTCTCAAGTTGCAGTGGAGGAGGTATAGGTTGGATATTAGGAAAAAACTATTTCACTAGGAAGGTGGTGAAGCACTGGAACAGGTTACCTAGGGAGGTGGTGGAATCTCCATCCTTAGAAGTTTTTAAGGCCCAGCTTGACAAAGCCCTGGCTGGGATGATTTAGTTGGGGTTGGTCCTGCTTTGAGCAGGGAGTTGGACTAGATGACCTCCTGAGGTCTCTTCCAACCCTGATCTTCTATGATTAAAAGTAATGAATTAAAGGTACTGAAAGTTAAACCTCAACATTTTCCAAGCTTGTTCCAACCTCTCAAATCTGTGTTTGAAGTTTCATGATAACGGACACTTTCTCAAGATTTCAAGTGCATCTGATTGTGCACAATTACCTGGAGATTTTTTGCTGCTATATTCTGAAACTGCTGGCAAACAAGTTTTGGTTCAAGTTATTGATGTTTAAAAAAAATATATGTTATCAGGTTTGTCCATTCATAATCAGAATTTCATATATATGCGCACACATTACAACAAATAAAAAATGAAAATCTAAACATTCCCATTACTACATCTTTGGTTGTACAGCAATTTCCATTACAGAAATATAACATCATAATTTGTATGTGCTATATCTTCTTAGTCTCCAGGATTATTTTTGCAAGGAATAAAGATCCTTATTAAAATTCAAATATAGCCAGACAGCTTTAAGAAGATTTCAAAGATCTCACATTCTTAATATTATCTAAATATTTTCAAAAACTCTCCATTTTTTTTATTGTATTTTTATTGCTAGTTATAATGAAAATAACGTGCTAACTAAAAGCAGGGGCACTTTCATACGACACACCTACCTTCATTTTGTCCTTCTTTTCACTATGTGCTGCAAGAAGGGAGCTGGTTGATTGTACATCATTTGGTGGTTCTGTTTCAGCCAATTCGGTCCCAAAGGATTGAAGCATTTGAGCTGTTTGTTTAACCATTAGGGCGAAACTTTCTATGGCCTTTTGGAATATATAAAACCATTAAAGACATTTCGTCTTCTGACCACCACTCCCTCCCCAATAGTAAAATGCAAACTTTAGACTACAACAAAAAGTTTGGCTTAAAAAAAAGTTTTAAATAATATTTTGCTAGCAAGAGTTGTAAATAAAACACCTTCACCATTAGCTTCTTAACTGCATATTTTCTCTATTCTTACATCAGATGCATTCTCCACACATTTTTATAGCCTGGAGTCATTTTTTAACTTGAGCATTTCCTCTCTCTTGTAACAATACCCAGCCCCTGCCCCCCCAGCCTCCAAACAACAATATTCCTTTGCTCCAAAACCCTAAGACAACCACTCCCAAAGTTATGACATGTTATTTCTTTAAGATACTTAAGTTCCACTGAGATAATCTCCTCACTCAGTTGATGTCAGCTTGCATTAATTATAATGTGTTTTATAACTGACAGAGTATAACTCAGAAGGGCCCACTAAACTGCAAAAAATAAAAACAACTAAGGCTTACAGTGCGGTGAGAGAGCCATCTGTTATGACAATAATCCAGAGTGCCACCAAGGTCTTCTGTTAGCTGTGTTTTGTCAATATAACCATGCAATTCTGTTACTGAGCCCAGCATTATGATCTGCAACCATAAAGGAGTAGAATTAATATAACCAAATAAATGACAAGACTCATATTAGGAATTTTCGGGCAAATCCTGCAGTCTTTACTCAGGCCATTGAAAATCAAGGGAAGAAGCACAGGGTGGATTTGTTCCCTTTGTGTATAGAAGAGCATACCAACTCAATAGTAGCTTATGCTGGAAGATGTTACAAATGTAGTAACTACAGACATAACCACCAGCATTTTATTCAGGTTGAACAGTATGCGTTAAGGCAGGTACATGTACTGTACAACATACAATCTTTGCTTTTGGCACACTACATATGGCTATTTTCTGAAAGCTATGGTATTCGGTTAATTCACATCACAACAAGGACATCATAGGCATGCGGCTTAACTTGAGTGGAAAGGGTGAGACACAAATTACAACATGCAACTGGAGTTTTGAATGATTGCTTTAGTTCCCAATTATAATCCAGTTTTTGACTGAGGAAGATGCCCCCTCTAGTTAGGGTAAAAAGAGGGTAGAAAGAGGTTTGTAAGAAAGTCATCACAGTCATATGACAAATCGTCCAGTGATACTATATTATGGGCCAGACGTAAAAAATCCAGGCTCCACTTTTCAGGAAAATGTTATTGTGAGTGCAAATTTTCACCCACAATTTCAATGGCTATAAACCGATGTAACTTAGACAGCTTTGGTATCTACTTTATGATTGCATTCAGGTACTTGGACATTTAAATAACATTAATTGTTCCCACAAATAATCATGGGCAAGAAAACAATGGAGGCTGGGTTGAAAAGTCAGACCCAGTAGCTGTGTATCATTAAAAATTATATTACATATAAGATGTTTTAGTTAGGAGGAACAGGAGTGTTAGCAAACAAATGATATTCTGCAATATGAGTTTGAAGACAGATGGGAATGAAATCATCCTCCTGCTGCTCAATGATGTAAACATACAAGATCTGCCACTACACAATAGATATAAATGAACAAAATAGTTTTTTAAAAGTACATACACTATATTTTATATAACAAAGCTGTACATTTATAAACGTTAATATTAACTCTAGGGTTTAGCTAAGTGCTTGATATTACTCATTTTATGTTTACTCACATGTTAAAATACTCTTTTGTCTAAAAAGACTCCCTGGGAACAAAATACCAACACAGTATAGACAAATTGTTAAAGTAACATGTAAGCATTTCTTTTCCATTTGCTAATGTCCACATTGTTCAGATTAAGTACCTTAACAGATCACTGCTAGTATAGTTGAGGCACAGAAATACTTACAGGTACCTTCATTTTAAATTCATCTCTGTTGAATTTGAAAGCGAGGTCTGAGAGAGTTCGGTGGATAAATCCTGTTGGGCGCAGAACAAGGACCAGCTGCAGGTTTCCTGGGAAAGATGCCTGTAAGTATCATTAAAGAGGTGTGTCCCATTAATTTCTGTATTCCTGGGTTCTATAAATGTATCTTTAGACCAGGGCTCGGCACCCTTTCAGAAGTGCTGTGCCGAGTCTTCATTTATTCACTCTACGGTTTCACGTGCCAGTAATATGTTTTAACGTTTTCAGAAGATCTCTTCTATTTCTATTATTGCATGGAAAGTAAATAAGATTTTAAAAATGTTTAAGAATCTTCATTTAAAATTAAATTAAAATTCTGAGTCCCCTGGACCGGTGGCCAGGACCCGGGCAGTGTGAGTGCCACTGAAAATCAGTTTGTGTGCTGCCTTTGGCACGCGTGCCATAGGTTGCCTACCCCTGCTTTAGACTATATGAAACCCATGCTAAACCATGTCCTGAGTGTACCAAAGGCCTACATAAATGCTTCACTGAATAAAAACTCAGAACATTTTAGAATCCGCTCATCTATGAGAATTAGGATTTAACTATTTTTCCACCTTGGACTGTGAAGTATTTGGATGATGAATTATACTGTCCAAAGCAATTATTACAGCTATGTAGTTGAAATAAATGTTATAGTTCAAGGACAGTAGATTGACAAAAAGGAGGCTTATTAAAACTTACAGGTTTAGTTCTTTTACAGTTACCTTTTTCCATTGCCATTTGAATGCATTATGATTATCTTTTCTGGTCTGTTTGTGTACCTTGCCTATAACTAGCCATGTGAACTATTACCACCATAATTGACTCTCTCAGGCATTAGCTTAAAAGAGACCACCACAGCCAGTCTATCTGAAACAATGCTATCAAGATAAGTTTTGTCCCCTGCTGCTTAGACTAAGTCACTCCACACTCAAAACTGCCCAATAGTTTCCCCTCTCCTTCTGCATTAAGTGCAAGCTCTGTACAACTCTACTTTTGCTATATATTTGCCCTTATCTCCACTTGCCTCCATTTCTCTTATCTGTACACTCCCTTTCCCAGCTGTAAATGGCACTCCACATAGCAGGGGAGGCACCAGTCGGGAAGTAGTTGAAGGAATATATAAATCTTTTTACGAGAAGTGGTAACATAAGAGAACTGCTACTGTAAACAATGCTGGATGGGTGCCTGCTGTTCCTCTTTATCTGAGCTCATATCAACACTAGCTAGATAACCGCACTCTTTTTATGCCTTTTTCAGAAAGTCCTGGTGACTTGCAGAGACAAGGACATGACATAAGAGACATTCCTAAAACACATTTTAACTTCGTGAACTAGCCAAGACAAAAGGACAGAAAAAAACCACGTCACTCCAGTCCAGCAGCATATTTGTTATGAAGCCCACTGTATAGTAAGCAGACAAACTACACAGTGTTTTCTTAATAGTGCTCCATGACAACTTATTAAGAAGATAAACCATGGATTAATTTAATGTGTCGTTACTATGGGTTAATGTTTATTTGTTGTACGCCAAATTTTTCACAATGTAAGAGAGAGAGGAGAAAAAATACAGAACAATTTTACTTAAAGAGTTAACATTTTATACTCAGGGCACAGCTATGGATTTCCAGGTCAGAAAATGAGAAAGTTGGTAGAAAGTCCTACAATATGCAGGAAAAAAAATTACTGTACATTCTTTTTCATACGACACTACCAAATCCTTGGCCACTCAGGCTGCTATTATTCATGCTGTGATGATACCCACAACATGGTACATCTTCTCCACACACACATTAAGACAGAGTCTCTGTCCCAAACAGCTCACAACTTAGGACTTCACTTTTATCACTATGGTGCCCGCTGTGGCCATTTGGAACATCACACCAGCACCACGGACAGATCTTGGAGCAAGGGACTAAAAACACACCCCTCTACCGACTGAATCACCATTAGCTATTAGCAGTAAAGGAACTGACACAGTGGAACAGCTTGAATGCCACCCAGTAGATGGCAGCATCACATATTAACATCCTTACAGGCAGTATTAATCCATGAAGTGAGTCATTCCAGGAATAATGTTACCCTCCCATAGATAGGTTGGATATTTGTAGGATAGCCATGCATGTGAAAGAAAGACCTCGTATCTTCCTCTGCTGTCCATCACTAAGTGTCAGAAGAAGGTTCCTGAAACTTCTTCAGTTCAACATTTCCATCAGTTCTGTCATTTAAGAAGATAAATTTTCCTGGAACTGTGTCTCTTTCTGGAAATTGATGCAGTGAAATTACTGCAGCCAAGATGTGCTGTCACTATCAGAGCCCTAACGGAAGATAAACATTGCCAAAAAAAAGTCAGCATTCACAATATATAAATGTTTGACCTCAGAGGATCTAAATATTTACATCCACATGCAACTGACATAACACTTCCTCCACATACAGTATATTCCATGACCAGAACCCCTTTGGTGTGCAGGTGACTGAAACCATCTTGTATGTGTACATACTACTGACAATGGTGTTAAGAAATATTTGTGTGATAGTAATAGTAATTTATATAGTGCCTCTGCTACAATGCTTCCCAAACTATATACTACATCTACCACCACTGAAACGTAGCCACCTGTGGAGTGGAAGACAGCAGCCAGCTATTCTTATTATTTAAATTATGGCTGAAAGGCCCCAATCAGAATTGCTGGCCCATTATGTGGGGTGCTGTACAAATACATAGGAAGACTGTTCCTGCCCTGAAAACGTACAATCTAATATTAAATAAGATGAAACAAGGAAGTCTTAAAAACTACAGGAAGGAAGGAAGACAAGGGCAATGAACATAAGATTATGTGGCTAAACAGAGTTCTAGCTGAGCAACAGCTAACCTATCTTCTACTCATAGTTATAAATAAAAATAAAATTAGCTATTACCTGCTGAACAACCTAGTCATCACTGATATGTTGCGGATATTACAACAGAAGTGGGCCTGATGGAGGGATTTGAATGAAGAGAGCGTAGTGACCTTACAGATTTGTTCAGGGCATAAAACTTTGCACATTGATGATAGGAGGGGACATTCTGGCATGTGACAACTCTTGCAAAAAGTGCCATAGAACATTTAGTGCCTGCACAAAATGGACAGGAACTCTGTTTTCAAGGTCTCATTTGAAGCACAATAAAATGCATGATACTCAGGTTTGTAATTTCTGAATTGATTTTATTTCATTAAATTAAAAATAATTCAGAGTGAGAAAAGTTATTGTTTTTAAATTTTAAAAACATTCCCTGCATTGTTGTGAACCATTATGCTGGTATAGAAGAACCAAAAGTTGGAAGTACCTACAAACATAAATAGTAACGACCAGCCTAATTTTATTGTCCAAGCAGAGTGAAATTCCCAAAGTAAACAAATAGCATAACATGATGAAAAGATACCTATTTTAAATTATTTCTTTTTAATAATCTGTTCTGTATAAAGTTAATGTTATAAAATACCTATGAGGAAGAGCTCTGTGTGTAGCTTGAAAACTTGTCTCTCTTCCCAACAGAAGCTGGTCCAATAAAAGATATTACCTTACTCTAAATCATGACAGAATCTCTTTAATCTCTTACGTTTAACATTCTCACAGTGGCTCCTCACTTCTGACTAGGATGGCAATGCTGTGCAAGACTCCTTCTCCAAAACCCATGTTTGTGCTCTACATTGTGTAGGCTAACAAAGACGTTTCTGAGTGGCTCTTATTTTGTGGTACGTCTGCTTACACAGCAGCTAGAACCATAGCTCCCAGCAGAGGTGGACACACTCATGCTAGCAGAGCTTGAGCTAGCATGCTAAAAATAGCAGTGTAGACATTGTGGCTTGTGCTTTCAAGTTTAGGGGGTCAGATGGGCTCCAGCCCAAGCTGCAATGTCCATACTGCTATTACCAGCATGCTAGCTTGAGCCTCGCTAGCGTGGGTCTGTCTAATAGAGCAGGAAGGCTTGCTCCCAGCTGCAATATTGATGTACTCCTAGAGGCTACAACAAACAGCTTATACTGACCTAGAAGAATCCGGAATCCATTCCATGATTTACATTCGCTCCTATTACCACAGTAAACAGCTGCTACATCACTGGACCAGTCCACTCCCTGTAGTATTTATACGCACAGTGAAGCCAAAAAGAAGGTTTTGAAGGGAAATCATACTGAAAAGGATGCCAACTTTCTTGATAAGTAAAAGATGAAGAGAATCTCCTCTTGTATGTCTGAGTCAGTGTTGCTAGAACCTGCCACAGTTATGAAGCTGTTAAAAAAAAGGTGGCAATTTGTAACACTGAATCAATACAAACAAGTTAGATACACTCGCAGAATACGTATACACACACACACACACACACGTTAAAGCTCAATTATACAGAGGTCTCATGAGGCCCACACGCCACCTTTGGATAACCCTGCTGGTCATCAGTTTTTCAGATTGTGCAAAATCCTTTAAAAAAAAAAAATCATACTTCTGGCTGAAATGTTCATCAGCTCTGATGGTCAGAACTAACCTCTAAGATGACTAGAACTAAAAGAGAGCAGAGAAAAAAATACTCTCTCTGCGGCTGTTCAACAGCACTTTGTACAGAGACAGATTAACTGTTAGCCTTATATAGTTAGGTGGGTCCCAATCTTGCAAGCAGATTCCATGCAGGTGGCTGGGGTGGGCCCTTATGGAGTCCACTGGCTTCAATGGTGGGGGTCATCTACATGGAGCACTGGAACCTTAGTTAGTTTCAGCTTGTGTATGTATGAGCTTTTCATATAGCAAAGGAGAGAAAAAATAAATATAAAAAAATATTGCAAAACCACACAAACTGGCTGAGGAATTCAGTGGTCAACACAGCCTGATTCTACTTTTAGTCCCACTGGATAATCTATTCCATTTGTTCATTTAAACACACCCACCCCCACTCACCCACCCCCCATCTCCCTACCTTATTGTGTATCTATAGATTCCTGGCTTTGACACCATCCATGTCCAGTCCAATGGAGAACAGCAAGGCCTTCCAGATTTGGGGAAATTTTTGTTTGTTTGTTTTGTATACCCACTAAATCAGAGCTTTCTAGTAAATGATCATCAATTATGTTCCCAGGAATTGTACCATGCTCTCTATTGTCCTCTGAGTGTCCCACATCTGGAGCACTGAAGAGCTGCCAGCTGGCTGAATGAAAGAGGAGCAGTCCACTTACTGGCTTCCCCAAGGCTTCTGTTAAGTGCTGGGATGCAGGCTGCTCCTCTCCAGCTGGCCAGACTTGCAGAAGCCACCTTTGAGCTGCTCCCTTCCTTTTAAGGGACGGGAAGCTTCCAACTATGCTCCAGTTTGTGGAAAGCTAAAAGTACCTACAAACAAAAATCAAATCCAGCTATGTTTAAAGCAGAATTCAAAGTGGATAAATTTATATATGATCTTAATGATAGCTTGGAAGGTTATTGAAATGCAAGCTTCCTATGGCACCAAAACTCACCCTAGGATTAAGAAACTCTTGTGGAGGGTTGATAAAGAAGCATTCTATACTTCATCACTATGCTGGATACTAAGATGATGAGCTACTGTAGAATGGGTATAGTAAACACATCACCTGGGAAGAGCAGAATTTCCGCTTTCTATAGCTGACAGGTTCACAGTTCATCAATCCACGTTTTCCCCAAGGAACTACAGTACAACTTGATCTGCTGCCCACTGCTTTCCTTTGGTCTACTCTGACAGATAAGTGGCTAATCCAAAAAGACAGTTTTTAAGACTTCCCACTTTACAACTGAATAAATAACTGCATTCAGAGATGACATCTGACAAGTCTGTGAACCATCAACATGAGAGAGGACTAGAAACTGACTAGCATCACGTATTTCACATGATAAGGTCAGATCCATATTTTAGTTATTTAAAATATTTGGACTAGAATGAGTAGTCGTGAAATCTCATTTTATGTACAGTACCTCAATATATCTACATTTTCCTGTAATAACCCAAAATGTTATGCAGTTTCAGTCCTTCTACATTCACTTGTATGTAGCACGTCAGAAGACATATGCCAGAATTCCTGTATATAAAGCAGCAAGCAGGTACTTCTGTTGAAACTACATTAACAGTGTAAATTGCCCAAATCACTCAACATGGTTTAATGGCAGATTCCTGCACAAGATGAGCTCTCTTATATGGGCTTATTGTTGGGAAGTTTGAGTTAGATGAGCTTAGGGGAATATCTTTAATTTGAAATTCTAGTCAGTCAGTTTAAAAAACTTAATTAAAAGTAGTTCTAGGCACCAGGTCTGTCCTCAAGTTTCCCTAGTAATGCTTGTAGCTTTACAACCCCATTTAAAAAGTATTTTTCTCTCCTTTTTTTGTGTTGAAAACCCATGTAATAAAAGAGAAAATTGACTGACTATCTCAGGGAAATAGTGAAAATGTCTCTACGCAAAATGCTGTTAAATTCACAATGTAAACAAACAAATAAATAATAATTACACTTCTCTCAATGTAACTAACAAATTTTTTGTATCTTATCTTTAAAAAACCCTAAATTTTACACAGTCGGAAATATCTCAACAGATACAAAACAATACACAGACAGAAAATGAACATAATGGTATTCTTCACTGCTGACAATCACTGCCACTCCTAAGATACCACAATGCCTATAAAGTATCAGCTGCTGAAAGGAGAGGAGCTGGTTTAAACTCAATCCATGCAAGCCCAAAGTGATGATGGTTGGTTGGGGGGACATGCTGTGAAGAACTAGCTGAAACACTTTCCCTCAACTCCCAGTCCCATGAAGTCATACAGCCCCCACTCATCAAAATGGTTCAACAGGATGACTCCTGTTTGACTCATCACTAAGCTTGTATGACTATGTTAACACTAGTTCTAAAAACATCATCTTTTATCTCCAGCTCAGTAGAAAATTTCACTCTCTCTGGGCCAGGCCTTGGCCACAGAGATTAATATCTAGATTATTACAATTCATTGTATCCTAAGCTGACTGTAAAAACAATGCAAAGGTTCTAGATAGTACAAAATGTGACTGCCAGTTTCGTCCATGGCTTTTTAGGCTGTGATCATGTTTGGCACATGGCTTGCCAGGCTAAGCCCGCTGGCGGGCCAGGATGGTTTGTTTACCTGCCGCATCCACAGATTCAGACAACCGCAGCACCCACTGGCTGCGGTTCACCGTCCCAGGCCAATGGGGCCTGCAAAGCGGCATGGGCTGAGGGACATGCCAGCCACCAGGTCCTGCAGCCCCCATTGGCTGAACCTGCGGACGTGGCAGGTAAAGAAACCAGCCTGGCCTGCCAGGGTGCTTACCCTGGTGAGACGCATGCCAAAGGTTGCCGATCCCTGCTCTAGTCCCTTCACTGGTCACCAGTCCACTTCTGCTGCCAGTTTAAGGCCTGGGTCTAATCGTCAAATTAATTAATGGATCAAGCCCCAGTTACATGGGAGACTGCGCTATGAACCACTAAGAGCTGCACTCCTACAGGACAATGCAGCTCACAAAACCCAATATGAAAGGCATAAGAAGTGGATACAAAGCACTCTTAGTCAAGGGGAACCAGACACGGAACAAACTTCCAGAGCAGATTAGATGAATCCAGAGTCTAGTCACCTTTAGGAAATGCTGCAAAGCGTTACTATTTGATAACATCTTTCTATCATAAAGAGAGGGCACACAAATCGGTCACTCCCTCCACCCCATCGAACAACAAAACTTAAAAAAACCCTACCTCAAGTTATATTCTTATAAACTGAAGGCGAGCCAGAGACACTGAGATATCCATCAGGATCTTCACCACTGTTAACAAACTTTTGAAGGAAGACACCTCAGATGTGCAGCTTATAGATGGCAGTATAAAACCCTAAAATACGATAGGAAAAGAGATCCACTTTTCAACTCTGGTGTGAGGGCCCGTCTTTTCTGAGATTCGTTGATAATCTCTTCTCTCAGCACTGACTATCCCGGGGTGTTACATAAAACTCTAGAGGTAAAATATTTTGCTCCTAATTGAATCCCCAGTCAGAAGTCTTGCCTTGTTTGCACAATCCTATCCAACTGCTCAGGTTTTGAGAGCAGGATAGTTAAACAGGGCTGTGATGGGAGTGTTCACTCCATGCTACCCTGAAGAGGTTAAGGGGGCTCAGAAGGAGCTAATCAACCCAGTAGGCTTCACCTGGGGAGAGATTTAGGCTTGACTGACAAGCCCTAACTGGAGGTGGATCCCATTTGGACAGAAGTAGGAGAGGGCTTGTGTAAAGCCAGGAAATGAGAGCAGAAGGGGGCTGTAGAGGGGAGGTCTGCAGTCACTCTGTGGGCCCAGTGAAGAGAAAAGGAGGACATCCAGAAGTGGAGCAGAAGCCCTGGTATCCTGACCTTGAGGGAAAGGTTTACCTAGAGGGGTGGTGTAGAAGAAAGCTTGCGGAGGGTGGAGTAGGAAGAGGCCCCAGGGAAACAGGAGCAAAGGTTGTGATGGTGCAGACCTTGGCTGCTGATAGTAGGGTCCCTAGGTTGGAACCTAGACTACCAGGTGGGCCCAGATTCTCCTACCAGCCACAAGGAAAGTCGCACATTTGTGTCATGGCACCCAGACAGCTAGTCCAGGAAGACTTTGTTACCTCGGAAGGGAGAACTGTAGAGTGACCTGGCCAGAGGGCCAAACCATGAAAAGGAAGTACTGTGACTCAGAGCAAGAGGGGGCTGAGGTACAAGCTGAGAGAATACTGGGCAGAGCTAATTCCCAGATGCACCCATGAGATGATGCCTGAGCAGGAAGCCTGCCCCACTACAGATTGATGGATAATGGGGGCATGAAGGTCGCCTCAACATAAGGGGAGTGTGAAGGCCTGTAGCAGGAAAAAGGACAGGGAAAGGAAACTATGTAGCCCACTGTGTATGGAGGCCTTCTTTGCAGAGGGCAAGGTATACTCTCCTGAGCTGGGCCCAAGAGTTGAGGCTTCCACTGAAGGTGGCTGACAGAGGATCAAGGCCCTACTTCACGCAGGCTGTCAAACATACAGCTAAGGGTAACATAAAATCCCTCCTGAGCAGATAAAGATTCAGTGTATCTGCAAGGGGTTAAGAAGCTCAAATAACCTGGCTGGAACCTGACCAAAAGGGCCAGTAAGGAAAAAAGATATTTTCAAATCTGGGGGGAAGGTTTTGTTTGTGCTCTCTTTGTTTGTTCCCCCTCTGGACGGAGAGAGACCAGCCAGGAAAAACATCTCCTGAAAACATACCTGAAATGAGCATCTAAGATTACAGAAATTGTAAGTAAGGGCAAGGAAATGCGTTAGATTCTTTTGTTTTAGCTTGTGAATTTTCCCTTTGCTAAGAGAGAGTTTTATCCCTGTTTTCTCTAACTTTGAAGCTAAGCCTGGAGGGAAATCCTCTATGTTTTAAATCTTATTACCCTGTAAAGTTACCTTCCATCCTGATTTTTTCAGGTGTGATTCTTTTCCTTTTATTTAAATAAAATTATTCTTTTAAGAACCTAATTGATTTTCAGTGTCCTAAAAACCCAGGGGTTTGGTCTGTGTTCATACTGTAACCAACTGGTTAGTATATTATTCTCAAGCCTCCCCAGGAAAGGGGGTGAAGGAGCTTGGGGGAATAGGGACTCCAAGTGGCCCTTTTCCTGAATTTTTGTCTAAATCACTTGGTGGTGGCAGCAATACTGTCCAAGGACAAGTAAAGGATTTGTGCCTTGGGGAAGTTTTTAACTTAAGCTGGTAGAAATAAGCTTTGCAGGTCTTTCATGCGGGTCCCCACATCTGTACCCCAGAGTTCAGAGTGGGGAGGGAACCCTGAAACAGGTCCTCCAGAATCAGGGGAGACAATGGGAAGCACTAGTCTACCTACATGGTTATTTGGCAAAGTTAGCTTACGATCCTCCAGGAAGTGAGCAGAGAGGAGGGAAATGGAAAAGTGTTTCCAGTGCCAGGAGTCCAGAAGCCCAGCCAAGGCAGTGCTAAGCCTGTGGCCAGCAGGAACACATAAAAATGGAGTGCCCTTACTGGTATGGAGACAAGAAGCCCTACCCTGAAGGCAGGAAGGCAAAAAAGCCCAGAGGCATCCCACCTGTTGAGACAGCAGGAAGGAGGAGGCACCTGTTTTTCCTGAGGGGAATCATGGTAGATGAGGAGGCATTGTCCTCATAACAAACAGAACTGTAGCCCAGGGAAGGGCAAGGTCCTGATTAAGAGCTGGAAGAAAGGATTAGTGGACCACAGCATGAGCATAGCTGTAGTAGAGAAGGCTGACAGGGCAGTGATGACAGAGGGCAAGAGAGAACTGGGGGAGAGAAAGACGCCTACAAAGACCAACCTGAAGAAGGGTGAGGTGAACACTGAGTCCTTCCCATATACTGACTGGACCCAGATGCTGAGAGAAGGTGCTGAGGGAATCTGCAGAGCAGAGAAGGGGTTACAGGAGAAAATGATGGACAGAGCCAGACTTTTCAAGTAGCAGTACAAGACGTACAGTTTCAGACGGAAAGATAATGGGACACCACAGAACAGAAGGGCAAACTGCTTCTCTTGGTGGGTGAACTAGAGCAGGAGAGGGATGATCTGTGAGCCCAGCTTCAGCAGATGCAGGGTAGAAAATGTCCGTACCCTCAAACGTTGCAGTTTTGAGGGGGAACGTATGAGATGAGGTGTTCACCCCACACCACCCCTAACAGGGTTAAGGTGGCTCAGAAGGGACTAATTACAGTAGAACCTCAAAGTTACGAATTGACCAGTCAACCACACATCACGTTTGGGACTGGAAGTACACAATCAGGCAGGAGCAGAGACCCTCTCCCCCACCACCCCAAAAAAAAAAAAATAAAAAAAGCAAACAGTGTGTTAAACAAAAACTCCCCAAAACAAGAAAGGGAAAGCAGCTTTTTTCTTCTGCATAGTAAAGTTTCAAAGTTGTATTAAGTCAACGTTCAGTTGTGAACTTTTGAAAGAACCACCGTCATGTTTTGCTCAGAGTTACGAACATTTCAGAGTTATGAACAACCTCCATTCCTGATGTGTTCACAACTCTGACATTCTACCATAACCCAGTAGGCTTCACCTGGGGAGAGATTTAGGGTTGACTGACAAACCTAGCTGGAGATGGAGCCTATTGGGACAGAAGTAGGAGAGGGCTTATATAAAGCCAGGAAGTGAGAGCAGAAGGGGGCTGTATAGGGAAGGTCTGCAGTCACTCTCTGGGCCTAGTGAGGAGAAAAGGAGGAAAGCTAGGGGTGGAACAGAAGTCCTAGTAGCCTGACCTTGACGGAAGGGTTTACCCAGAGGGGTAGGGTAGAAGAAAGCCTGTGGAGAGCAGAGTAGGAAGAGGCCCAGGGAAATGGCAGCAAAAGTTGAGACGGTACAGACCATGGCTACTTATAGTAGGGTCCTTGGGCTGGGACCCAGAGTAGCAGGTAGACTCAGGTCTCCTACCAGCCACTAGGAAAATGGCAGTCTTGAATCAAAAGACTATCTGGAATGGCACTAGATAGCTGGTCTGGTGAGACTGTTACCCTAGAAGGGGAAAACTGTATAGTGGCCTGGTCAGAGGGCCAAGCCATGAAGAGGAAACACTGCAACTCCTAGAAAGCATGAGGAGCTGTATCATGAACTGAGAGAAGGAAGGGGCCATCACATTGGGCAGAACTAACCCCTAGACACAGCCCTGAAAGGACACTCCAGCAGGAAGTATGCCCTGTTATAATGGCATTAGCTCAGTGGTCCCCAACCTTGTCTGGTGGGTGCCAGATGACGAGACACGGAGGACCGCGGCGGCGGACAAGCATCCGCCGAAATGCCGTCAACAAGCGGCAATGTCAATAGGTGTTGCTGAAATGCTGACGATGAGCAGTGTCATCCAGAAGCGTTGCCACCTAAATGACCCCGAAAATCGGCGTCATTTCGGCAGCGACGCCTCTGGATGACGCTGCTTGTCAGTGACATTTCGGCGGATGCTCGTCTGCCAGCCAGTACGCAGGCGCACTTAGATACCCCGGTGGGTGCCATGGCATCTGCAGGCACCGCATTGGGGACCCTTGCATTAGCTCTTTGTTTGCCACTTACTGCCCCTAATGCAGAGTCTCTGCACCTGAAACAAAATTTCATTGCATCATTAATTTTGTTTTGTGATTAAATGAATCTATGCAACCCAAACAAAACTTGTGTACAGGCAGTCCGAACAAACAAATATAAGTGAGTGCATTTCTTGTTAGCAAAGTGGATTTCTAGTTAGCAGTTGCTACAACATTCATAAACGTCTCCCATGATACACATCCAGTCTAGTCATAATGTCACCTCTATCTAGCCATGACATTGTTATTTGGGATGGTAGAATGGAATTTTCAAATGTGTTCAGCACTGAAGACAATGGGAGTTTTGTCACTGATATCAATGGGAACAGCATTAGGCCAAAGCTGAGCAAGCGTGCAACTTCAGCTAAGGAATTGATTTTTTTAAAATTTTTTTTTAAATAGTATGCAGAACAGTACATAACGAGAGAAGGAAACATTTATGATTCCACTGCAACAGCCTATGCATATTTGCCAGGTTCTGCCTTTTTGCTTGAAGAAGGAAGTTAAGCTTTAGACACCAGCTACCACTGCAGTCGTTGCTATTACAGGTCTCATATGTATCATAGTGAGTAAGTATTCAGGTTCTATGTTCTGTGAAAGACAAAAATCTCCCATTTCTTCAACAGATGGAGCAGTTCGTATGTACCTGGTGCTTAAAACCACAACATTAGAGCTTACTGTAAGCTCTAAATTTTATCACAGCTGCTAAAGAACCCAACATCAAAGACAATTTTGCAACCAACTGTGATTTTATAACATCAAGCAGAAAAGCTGGATTTTTGGGAACAGTTCACAAACTACCGGAGAGTGAATCCCATTTCTTTAATCACCTCCAACCAATCCAAACTCAGCTCTTTTCAGGTCTCAGTAGAGGAATCTTCTCAATGCCGGATCTCAAATTTTCATGAAGTACTATCAGGATTCATTTTTGCAGCATTTTTTGATGATTTATTAAACATATTTTAACATCTAGAAAATTCCAAGTCCTATTATGGGAATATCATATTGTCAAACCTATTTAAACAAATTGCTACGCTACAATGGACAAGAAGCCAAGAACAAAGAAGCAATGCCAAGATGGCAAATAATTTGCAGCTTTGATTCTGACTTGCTTGTACCTCCCAGGAGAACCGCTTACACAGAAACTGGTTACAGCTCTATGGTTTTGCACTTACTGGTAAACGTTCTGAAATAATGGTAATTAATGCCAGCATGACAAGATCAAAAGAGGCAAAAAAAAATATAAGAAAGGGTTATGATTAGTACCCAATCAGTATACAAGTTAATATTCATTTTTTATTATTAGACGTGCCTCTCTTTTGCAGCTTATGTAATAAAATAGCTTGTATTGTTTAACAATTCTGTTTATATTTAATTTTTAAAAATTAATAACTGTATGTTAGTTAAGCTCTGGTAATTTTTTAAAAAAAGTTATAAAATGCATGCTGAAACAACTTAAAACACCTGCTCTTGAATTTTCTTTGAAACCTGTTTTAAAACTATGTTACCACAATTAGTAGATTTTAAATGTATGTATGTAGCATCTATCTTTTGAAATATTAAACCACAAAACTTCCTCCCAAAAATGTACTTTTGTTGATGGAGTTTCATATATTTAAGCAAATACTGAGACAATTTCAATTTAAAATTTCAATTTAAACCAAAAATGGCATTTTTTAAAAATCATCATCCTCATAAAAAAAACAAAGCTTGTTTGATCAGTGAAATGATCATGGCTCAGCTCTATTAGCTTTGGGTTACCAATGCAAAAAGCTGTTTTCCATTTGAACCTAGGTAGGGATGAAGCTACTTTGCAGACCACATTACAAGCATACTGTACACCAGGGGTAGGCAACCTATGGCAACCTGCAGCACGCGAGTTGATTTTCAGTGGCACTCACATTGCCCGGGTCCTGGCCACCGGTCGGGGGGAGGGGGGAGAGGGGGGGGGGGGGCTCGGCATTTTAATTTAATTTTAATGAAGCTTCTTAAACATTTATTAAGAACCACTCTATTACCTTTACATACAACAATAGTTATGAGCTCTATATTTCTACTTATATAGAGAGAACTTCTAAAAAATTGTTATAACTAGAGCAACAAAAGAAACCTTAAAAATTTAGAGTGAAACAAGAATAAACTCAGCAACCACTCTGAAAGCGTTCAGCCGACCCACTTGAGTACACATAACAAAACACGGGCATTGGGTGGTTAAATTACAGAACAAGAAAAAAGAACACAGTGAGAATTGAGTATTTATCCTTAACAAAAGATTATACTAAGTAACGCATGGTAAAAGAGAAAAAAAAATGTTAAACGACAATTTTATATATTAGAATAGGTCAATCTGGAAGGACTAAAAGGCCTTAACTGAAAAAAGAATCTCCCGTATATTTTTTTCGCAGTATGGAGGACTTTACAAGGTGATTTGTCTTGCCTTTACGATCTATGACAAGATAAATCCAATCCAGGGCATCTTGGTAAAACTAGTTTGGGGAGCAAAAAAATAAAACCTGTAGATTAAACTACAGATGAAACTGTTGATTTCTCTAGCATATTTTCACAGTTAAAAAATAGATAGGTAACTTCTTCTGTGCTCTAGCCTTACAGTTGTTTATTTAAATACACACATAATATAATGCTGATATCAAGATGCCACGCACTTCCAAAAGAATTCCATGCAGCTTGCATTCAGTTAAGCCGTAAATTGCTTAGTCCACAAAGGCATAGGCACATATCCCCTTGAACATTATTATTTCAGTGAATATAAACCCTTTTGAATTTTTCAGGATTTTGCAATAATAATCCATCTTTTCATATAGTATTCAGTATCAATATTACTGGCATAAAAAACAAATCATTTCCTTTGCATTTGTTTCTATTATTCCTTTTCTGGACTGGCTTCTTTTACTTTGTGTCTTATATCTCTAAAACTCACTTTTACGAATCCATCATTACATTATCTTCTTCCATCTGAAATTCTCATAGTTCGTCCATTTGAATTCTTAGGTACGCAAATTTGTTTATAATTTCATCAAGCAAAAAATCCTTATGTGTCAAAGAGCCAAAGTCCGTACACTACAAAGGTAAGAATAAGATAACTTTCTTTGAAAATTGACACATCTGTGAGAAAAGATCAACACTTGAATCCCGTGTCGCAAAGGTGAGCTTTTGTTTCTGCTCTGTTCAGCTTGGTGTGCTACAGTCACGGAGTACAAATAAAGAGATCTAGCTCGCGGTGATATTTCTCTATCAAAACCAATTGTGTAAATGCCAGCAATTTGACAGCCAGCCAAATCACAACAGAAATTGTGAATACACGGCAAGTAACATAGATAGGCTGACTTGATTGCCTTTATTTTTTTATTTTTTGGGTATATTTAGCAACTGTAATGATGCCTAATAGAATTATAACTACGTAGCAGAACACAGCAAATAATTAATTTAAAAAAAAATATAAATTGATGCAGAATTATATAAGTTTGAGAAGCTTGCATGCTGTCTTTAAACAATTTCGTATGATCAGTGGTTTTGTTTATTGTCATATGGAAATGGATGAGTCTTTTTTTATTCTAGTTTAAAAAAGTATGGAAATATTCCTTGCTTATTAGCATGGATGGGTTATCATAAAAATGAGTTTACAGTATTGTTAGCATACATTACAATACAGATAAATAGTTGTTAATGGTGGAATGAAAATTTCCGTCGATTATGTGTCTCCTGAATAATATTTACTATAATTTACTAACAATTTTGGGCTGTATTAAGTAGGGCATATTGTCACCAGATCGAGGATGGTATACATTCCCCTCTATTCGACAGCATTGTGATGCCTAAATAGGAGTACTGTGTCCATTTTGTTGACCGACACTAACAAGAAAGATGTGGAAAAATTGGAAAGAGTCCAAGCAGAGGGGCAAACAAAAATGATTAGATGGCTGGAGCACATTACTTAATGAGAGAAGGCTGAGGGAATGAGATTGGTTTAGGTCTGCAGAAGAGAAGAAAGGGGGATTTGAAGCTATACTTTCAGCTACCTGAAAGGGGTTCCAAAAGAAGATGGATCTAGATGTTCTCAGCGATACCAGATGAACAGAAACAAGGATAGAAATGGTCTCACGTTGCAGGGAGAGGTTTAGGTTGATATGAGACCAAAAACTTTTTACACTAGGAATGTTGTGAAGCACTGGATGGGTTTACCTAGATGGGTGCTGGAATCTCCTTCCTAGAGGGCTTTTAAGGTCAGGTTGACAAGCCGAGCTGGGATGATTTAGTTGGGGATTGGTCGTGCTCTGAGCAGGAGGTTGGACTAGATGACCTCCTGACGTCCCTTCCAACCCTGATATTCTATGATTCTATTATAGGTCTTAGTATCCCATCCTCCTTTTCCTCACTGTAAGTTGGCCAAAAGTGCGAGTTACATATTTATCAGAGCCAAAAAGTGGAACTAGGCTTCCAAAAGTAATGAGAAAGGAAAGAAACAATAACTAACAAAGGAAAATCTAAACAACATATGTATCAACCAAAACAGAACATTTATTTTCTTTTACCACAGAAAGGCTTCCGCTGCCCCTGAGCTTCCCAGAACCAAGACAAGCAGCCTTTAACTCATATTTCTGGTTTAGGATAACTGCATCACTGGTACATACAGCTTTTGATCATTTAACTCATAAGCTTGACCAATCCACTCTATCTGAGGCAGATTCTAGCCCTGTAAATTTACCAGTACATGAACTCACACAAAATATGCAAACATTCAAATAATCAGCTGTAGCTTACTTTGGGGTTCATGATGCTTTACAATGCTTTTATATTTTTGATTAGTCTTCTTACTTTAACCTATATGCTCCACCTAGGGAATGCTGATATCCCGTTAAGTCAGATTCAGAATGTTAATTCATTTAATTATTAAATGGATAAGAAAATTCTGTTAATACCTGAGGCCATGTGATTCACTATACCACACATGGCTAACTCTCACACTAAACACCTGAGGGTTCTAACAACAGGATGCACTCCAGGATGCTGCAGATCAAGTGAGTCATCTCCACAACACATGCCAGTAGATCAGAGTCAAAGAACCTCAGGGTTGCTCCTGCAGCCACTCTAAGGCCCTGATCCTGCAAGCTGTTCTGCACATGCAAATCCTGCATGGAGCCACAGGGACCACTCATACATAGCTTTCAGATTGGTCATCTCAGTAGTATGGCCCCAAACCACTATCAGTTTACAATTTTGTATTGTAACAGTTGGAGTTTCTTTTTCTATTTTGGAGGAAACCCACTTTCCCTGTTTTTCAAAGCAATAACATTTCTATTAAGAACATAACATTCAAACCAAACTTCTTGTCTTAAAATTCTACAGACAATACACCATGCAGGGCATCTATTTTTGCTGAATATTCAGCCGCAGACTTTCAGATACAAAAACACTGTAGCGGGGTTTAATACTTGAACAACAAGAGAGTTTTCATTAACTGTCTATTACTGCAGTAGCTGGGGCTGTGTAAAATTTACCATTTCTTCTCGGAAATCACGCGTGGGCACAAAAACAAAAACAATTGGAAATACTAATAATCATAACAATGTTCCTCCTAATGGCTCTGAAGATTTGCAAGATATCAGACTTTACATATGCCACTGGTCCAAGACTCAATACTAACAGTGTGATTTTGAGGAGGAAATTCCACATAATCTGGAAAGATACATACATTTCTTAAGCAATTTTATTTAAAAATGGCAGTTGTTTGAAATGGCTCAGAGATTTGGAATTTAGACTAAGTCCAGTGAAAGATGGATCAATAGGCAGAGGGCATGTAAGATGGTCAAAAGTACATGACAAACACAAGTTTGAGAAGCTGTAGCAAATTTATGCTGAGCATATATGAACTGTAATTTTTATAGGCAAATAATGTAGCCAAATTTGAATGGATTTTCACAGGGATGGCAAAGGTCACCCATCCACCAAATTCCAAGTCACTGCTCCAAACCTTGGTGGTGCTAGAGTTTTTCAAATAAAAGGCTGATAGAATATTTTTTAAACATTGACAGAACAACTGATTTCCTCCTAATCTAGGTCTCCAACTGCAGAACCATTTGGGTTGAAATTTTCCAAACAGACTCAATAGCAAGCATGGAAAATTTCAGCCAAAAAGACTAACCTTTGTGAAAATTATAAGCAACTGGAACCTGGTATTAGAATAGGAAGTTACGGGCAACCTTAATAATAGGCACAGCAGGTTAGACCCTGTTTTCAGTGAATATACATATAACCTGATATTAGTGCAACTCTTCTGCCCCTCTGAGTTGGCAGCAACAAGGGCTGGGTTTAGTATCCAGGGGTTCCGTTTTAACAACACCATGCATAACCGGCTCGAGCCCCCACCCAGTGACCTGGGACACTTACATACCACACCCTGCTGGGCGCCTCTAGGCGGTGATACTTCCCCTCTTGCAAGCACAGAGTCTCAGTGTAGCAAAACCCTTGTAATAAAGGAAGGAAACAATGCAGCATCCCATTGGAAAACCACCACAAACAAAATTATAACACAAACCATAAACAAAACCCACCTCCAAGTACATTTGGCAATGTCCTTTTCCCCTTAGGGTCTTAAGTCCAATTACCCCAAAATCCAACAACCCGAAAGTCTCTGGTCAGTGCCACCCCAGAATTCAAGAGTTTATCTGCAGAGTTTTACCCCCTCCAGCCTGAGTGGAAACTGGGGGGGGGGAAGAGGGGGGAGGGGGAGAAAGAGTCCACACAGAATGTTAAGGGGCACCTTACGTGGGCCAGGGCCAACTGCTCCACCTCTCCGTGGAGTTCTGCTGCAGCCTTCACCACGACCCGCTTCACCTCACCAGCTGTGCCGCTGCTCCAGCTGTCCCTGCAAACCACTTCACTACGATATCTGTTCCATGGGCTGCTCCAACACGCTGCAAACTGCTCTGCTCTGCCAGCCGCTTAACGATAGGTCGTCAGGCTCCCCCACTAGTTAACACAGCACTCGGTGATCTCAGCTCAGCTCTTAGGAGGGGAGCCCTGGTGCTGGTGCACCATTGGCCCAACATGAATTCAGCTCAGCAGGCTCTAGATGGACTCCTAATAAAATCAAAATTAGCTCTACTCTTTAACAGTGGAGAAAGAAAGCTGGACAATTGGTACTCCAGGCCTTCAAAAGGAGGCTACCCATGCCCCCCTTGAAGAAGAAAAAGCGGTTACTCACCTTTGTAATGTTGTTTGCGAGATGTGTTGCTCGTATCCATTCCAACCCGCCTCTTCCCCCCTGTCGGATAGCCGGCAGAGGAATGAGGAGCGGTGTGGTCGGCGGGGGGTATATATTCCAGTGCTATGGCGCGCCATCCCCAGGGAGCAACTGCCGACCACTGGAGTTGCATAGGGCAGCGGGTTAAAAATCATTCAACAAAACGGCTGTCAGCACGCGGTGCGCACCCATAAGACTGGATGGAGATGAGTCACAACATCTCAAAGACAACAGTACGAAAAAGTGAGTAACTGTCATTATATTATAATTAAGCACCCATCAACAACTCATTATTCAAGTAACAATGCTCCTGCTGGATTGATCTTCAGAGTCCAATTAGAAAAAGTTTCTTTTCCACATCAGAACTTTAAGGTTAGACATACCAATCTAAGC
>NC_133769.1:259885312-259908665 GCF_003597395.2 Chelonoidis abingdonii
GTGATTCCCAAGCCTTACCTAGGCGGTGGGGTTGGAGTGAGATGTCGCAGAGTGTAACACTGCGGAGCTGAAGGCTGCGTCATCCCTAGACTGCTGAACCAGGGCATAGTGGGAGGCAAAGGTGTGGACCGAGGACCAGGTAGCTGCGCGACAAATTTCATGAATGGGCACGTGAGCAAGGAAAGCAGCCGATGAGGCCTGAGCCCTGGTAGAGTGCGCAGTCACGTGGCTCGATGGGATGTGAGCCAAGTCGTAACCGGTGCGGATGCACGACGTTACTCAGGAGGAAATCCGCTGCGAGGAGATGGGTAGGCCCTTGACACGCTCAGCCACCGCGACAGAGTTGGAGGGGTTCTGCGAAATGGTTCTGTTCGCTCGATATAAAAAGCAAGCGCTCTACGGACATCTAGGGAGTGTAGCTGCTGCTCCCTGTGAGACGAATGTGGCTTTGGAAAGAAAACAGGTAGGAAGATCTCCTGGTTAACATGGAAGGCTGATACCACTTTGGGGAGAAGGGCCGAATGCGGTCACAACTGCACCTTGTCCCTGTGGAACACAGTATATGGGGGATCTACCGTGAGGGCCCGAAGCTCCGAGACTCGTCTCGCTGATGTGATGGCCACCAGGAAAGCGGTTTTCCATGAGAGGTAGAGAAGGGAGCAAGTTGCTAATGGCTTGAATGGGGCGGACATGAGTTTGGCAAGAACCAGGTTAAGGTCCCATGTAGGGGTAGGGCGGCGTACCTGGGGGTCAAGGCGCTCTAGGCCCTTAAGGAATCTAGACACCAATCGGGTGTGAGAATACCGAGCGGCCATTCTCCCCTGGGTGGAAGGTAGAGATGGCCGCCAGATGGACCCTCAGAGATGATACCACTAGGCCCTGTTTGAGGGACCAGAGGTAATCCAAGATGTTGGGAATGGAGACCTCGGTGGGAACGAAGTTCCGCTCCACGCACCAGCACGCGAAACGCTTCCACTTGGCCAAATATGTCGCTCTAGTGGAAGGCTTCCTGCTACCCAGGAGCACCTGTTGCACTGGGGGAGAGCAACGCAGCTCAGACTGGGTCAGCCACTCAGGAGCCATGCCGTGAGGTGGAGGAACTGAAGGTCCGGGTGACGCAGTTTGCCGTGGTCCTGAGTGATCAGGTCCAGGTGAAGAGGCAAGGGGACAGGGTAGGCTATGGATAGGTCTAGCAACGTGGTGTACCAGTGCTGCCGAGGCCACGCTGGAGCTATCATGATTAAGCGGGCTTTGTCCCCGAGTACTTTCAGTAGGACCCTGTGGACGAGCAGAAATGGTGAGAAGGCGTACAGCAGGTGCGTCGTCCACGGTATAAGGAAGGCGTCCGCCACTGAACCCGACGAGAGGCCTTGAAAGGAGCAGAATGTCTGGCATTTCCTGTTCCTGCGGGACGCAAAGAGGTCTATCCGGGGAAACCCCCACCTCCGGAAGAGCGAAAAAGCAACGTCCGGGCGAAGTGACCATTCGTGGGAAAGGAAGGATCTGCTGAGGCGATCCGTCAGCATGTTCCGAACTCCCGGGAGAAAGGACACGATGAGGGGTATAGATTGGGCTATGCAGAAGTCCCAAAGTGGTAAGGTTTCTTGACACAGGGGTGAAGATCTCGTGCCACCCTGCTTGTTTATATAGTGCATGGCCGCTGTGTTGTCGGTGAATACTGACACACAACGGCCCTGTAAGTGCTGTCCGAACGTCTGGCAGGCGAGGTGGACCACTCTCAGCTCCCGGACGTTGATGTGGAGGGTCAGCTCTTGAGATGACCAAAGGCCCTGGGTGTGTAGGTATCCAAGGTGAGCCCCCCAACCCAGGGATGATGCGTCCGTTGTGAGGGACGCCGAGGGCTGGGGCGGATGGAACGGGAGCCCTGCACACACCATAGAGGGATCCAGCCACCACTGTAAGGAGTCTAGGACAGTCGGGGGAATGGTGACGACCATGTCCAGAGGATCCCTGGCTGGTCGGTATTGTGAGTTGAGTCACGACTGGAGAGGCCGGAGGCGCAGTCTGGCGTAGTTCGTTACGAACGTACATGCCGCCATGTGGCCCAGGAGAGCGAGGCAAGTGCGCACCGAAGTCAACGGCGCCGCTCGCAGTCTCTGGATGATGGCTGCCATAGTCTGGAATCGTGGCAGTGGTAGACAGGCTTTGGCAAGAGTGGAGTCCAGGGTGGCGCCATTAAATTCTATTCTCTGAGTGGGGATCAGAGTCTATTTTTCCGCATTGATCATTAGACCGAGATGTAGGAAAAGGTCCTTGACAATGCGGACGTGACTGAGGACTCGCGCTTCGGAGGTCCCGCGGATGAGCCAGTCGTCTAGATACGGAAACATGTATCCGACTGCGGCGGAGGTGGGTGGCAACTATAGCCATACATTTGGTGAATACTCTTGGGGCTGTAGATAGGCCGAACGGGAGGACCGCGAACTGAAAATGTCGGCGGTTGGCCACGAAACGGAGGAACCTCCTGTGAGGTGGGAAGATGGCTAAGTGGAAGTAGGGATCTTGCATGTCGAGGGCGGCATACCAGTCTCCAGGATCCAGGGATGGGATAATGGTCCCCAGGGATACCATACGGAACTTAAACTTTATCATGTATCTGTTGAGTTCCCGCAGATCGAGTATAGGTCTGAGACCTCTCTTTGCCTTGGGGATTAGGAAGTAGCAGGAGTAAAACCCCTTGCCCCGCTCGTGCTCTGGTACCTCCTCTATGGCTCCTTTGGTGAGGAGCGATTGCACCTCCTGTAGGAGGAGTTACTCGTGAGAGGAGTCCCTGAAGAGAGACAAGGAAGAGGATGGGGGGGGGGGGGTTTGAAATAAATTGGAGGTGGTATCCAAGTTCCAGCGTGCGTAAGACCCAACGATCTGATGTTAGCTGGGACCATGCAGGGAAGAAAAAGGAGGGGACGGATCCTTTAAAGAAACTGGTACAACGCCCTCGGGCGCACCTTCAAAAGGAAGGCTTTGGCCCTGAGGAAGGCTTGGAGGAGCTTTGGTTTTGGCCCCCTTGGTTGCCTGATTGCCTTCGGTGACTGGTTCTGCCTTGCCGTCTGGCGAAGCCTTGCCTCTGCCAAGGCTGAGGGTAAGGGCGGTGTGGTTGGGGCTGGAAGCCCCTGCGCTGAGTCACTGGCGTGTGCATTCCTAATGAGCGCATAATGACCCTGTTGTCTTTTAGGCTCTGCAGCCTAGGGTCAGTTTTATCCGAAAACAGCCCTT
Organism: Chelonoidis abingdonii; assembly: GCF_003597395.2. Lineage (NCBI taxonomy): Eukaryota > Metazoa > Chordata > Testudines > Testudinidae > Chelonoidis > Chelonoidis abingdonii. The sequence goes on from NC_133769.1 coordinate 259,888,547, forward strand.
GGCCCTCAAATGAAAGATCCTGGATTGTGTGTTGGAGCTCCGGGGGGAGGCCGGAAACCTGCAGCCACGAGATATGGCGCACAGTCACACCGGAGGCCAGAGTCCTGGCAGCTGAGTCCGCGGCGTCCAGAGAAACCCGGAGGGAAATTCTTGCCACCTTCTTTCCTTCGTCGAGGATGGCCGAGAACTCCTGCCGGGCGTCTTGCGGAAGCAACTCCTTGAATTTATCTGCTGCCGCCCAGGTGTTATAACTATAGTGGCTAATGAGAGCTTGCTAGTTGGACACGCAGAGTTGGAAAGCCCCTGCCAAATAGACTTTGTGCCCTAGCAAGTCCATGCGTCTCGCCTCCTTTGATTTAGGGGCTGGCGCCTGCTGAACATGGCGTTCCCTCTGGTTGACTGACTGAACAACGAGGGACCAGGGAGGAGGATGGACATAGAGATATTCATAGCCCTTGGAGGGCACCATATATTTACGCTCAACTCCTCGCACCGCCAGTGGGACAGAGGCCGGAGACTGCCAGATCTTAGCGGCATTGGCCTGTATGGTCCTAATGAAGGGAAGAGTCACTCTAGTGGGGGCATCTGATGACAAAATGTCCACCACTGGGTCCTGTACCTCCAGGACCTCCTCAGCTTGCAAGTTCATATTTTGTGCAACATGCCTGAGGAGGTTCTGGTGGGCCCTGAGGTCAATCGGTGGAGGGCCAATAGAAGAGGTTCCAGCTACAGCCTCGTCAGGGGAGGATGAAGAGGAGAGACCTGGAACCAGCGGGTCTGATGAGGATTCCGCCTGGTGGATCGTCTGCGTCTCCCCGGGGATCTGGGAATCCGGAGGCTGGGTCAACCCTTCCTCCATAGGGGGAGGAGGAGGAGGGCGGGTGATCGTGGCTTCCGGCACCCCGTGTTCTGAGGTGGCCGAACGCGATGGACCTGGTTGAGAGCCTTGGGCCTGATGGTATCCCCAAGGCGTCCAGAAACCCCATTGCTGCGGCCCATGATTTTGAGGTTGGGGCTCCTGAAACAATGCAGCAGGCACATCGGCATCCGGGGCGTATGCACTGTCCACCTGAGAGGACATGGACGGGTGCCGGGACGGCCAGGGAGGAGCAGAGCGAGGCTGGTATGAGTCCTTCGCTCTTGTTGCTGGAGATCTCCTCGGTGCCGGGGATTGGTACAGGGAGCCATAGCGGTGCCAAGAACGAGACCGGGACCTGCAACCAGAGCGGTGTCGGGAGGTCGACCTGGATCTCGATGGCCTGCGGCGGTACCGGCTGCGAGAGTCTCGGTGCCAGGAGCGGTGCCTAGAGTCAGAGCGGTACCGAGAGTACCGGGCGGGACGAGAGGTGGATCAGCGCCGCAAGTATGACCGGTACCGCCTAGGTGAGCGGTGCCGGGACTGCGAGCGGCGTCTTGACTGGGACCGTCCGTGGGACCTCAAGCAGTGCCGGGACCTGGATCGAGATCGGTGCCGGTTTGTCGAGTCTAGTGAAGGAGGTCTAATAGCAGCTGGCTTGCCTCTGGAATGCAGTACCCACACCGGTGGTGGGAGCTGAGAGTCTTCGATCAAGTCCCTGTGCCGGAGAAGGCTAGTGCCGATGTATCTTGGCAGAGCCGGCGCAGTCCGATGCCGGAGGAGCGCTGTTAGCGCTCGGTGCCGAGGACGGAGGGTTCAGGGCTGCCTCCATAAGGAGAGTCTTTAAGCGAAAGTCCCTCTCCATTTTTGTCCACAGCTTAAAGGCCTTACAAATGCGGCACTTATCGCAGATGTGCGATTCCCCTTGGCACTTTAGGCAAGAGTCATGGGGATCGCTAGTGGGCATCGGCTTCTTACAGGCCGAGCATGGTTTAAATTCCGGTGAACCAGGCATGGGCCCTGGCACCGGATGCAGGGAAGGGCTAATGCCTGAACCCGGCTAAACTATGTAGACTAACTAACTAAGAAGTATAAAACTAATTACACTATAGACTAATTATCTATATACAACAAGAGATCAAGTAAACAAAAAGGAGCTAGGGAAGTGGAGGACAGCTAAGACGTGGTCCACTGTTCCAACGACCGACACGGGCGGTAAGAAGGAACTGAGGAGCGGTCGGGTCGGCAGGGGTATATATCCAGCGCCACGGTGGCGCCACTCCAGGGGGCGACCTGCCAACCCACCGGAGTTGCTAGGGTAAAAATCTTCCGACGAACGTGCACATGCAGCGCGCACACCTAACTGGAATGGATATGAGCAATCACTCGAAGAAGAATGGATTTTTCATGACTCTGCTCTGTAAAGGAGGACAGACAAAGCTGATATTAAAAATTCATAATTGTGTGTCAGTGCCAACCATACTACTTTTTCAAATCTTTTCAACTTTATGGAAGTTGTTTGCTGGTTTTGATATTCTTTCCTTGACATCTAGCATAGAGTCACCATCAGAGGTAGTCCAGTTTTTTTCAAGGTCCAAATTTCTTGGTCGAGGTATAGTCAAGGTCCAGACTCCAGAAAAAAAACCAAAAAAATAATAAAAATACTAAGTAAATAAAAAGATTTTGGGGTCCGTTCAAAAGGGTCTGGTGGTCCAGATTAGGCCCACGGTCTGCCTATTGACTATCCCTGCTGACATCATTGCATATCTCCCTCCCTAGACAGGTAAAATTACATACATCTTCTAGTGTTTCTTCATTCACTTGAATGGTTACTTTTGGAACACTGAAAGCAATATATCTTGTCTTCCTGTTGTTGAAGAATACACCAACTTGTTCTGCTGTATCTGCCAGAGGGTGGGTCTTTTCTTCCATAAAGTGATGTGTTGAACTAAGCAAGACAATGCCATCAGCAAAAAAAGAGGTCATCCAATTGTGCTTTACCATTTGTCCATACAATTCCTCGGTTGCTTTCCCTGGTTACTTTCCTCATGAATAGTCAATGACCATTGCAAACAATAATGGGGACATTATACACCCTTACCATACTCCAGATGTCACTGCAAACCATTGGCTGATATGGTCACCATCTCTGACTGCACATTTGGCATTATCATATAGATCCTTGATTACTCTAATTATTGTTGCTGGTATTCCACAGTATGCCTTAATTTCCCAAAGACTGTCTCTGTGTATACTGAGCCTTATGGAAATCTATAAAATTTATCACAAGAGGTGCTTACCGTGCCTCACTTTGTTCTATCATATGTCTGAGAACAATAATATGGTCTCACATGAGCTCAGTAGTCTAAAACCTACTTGTTCTTCTCTAAGTAGGACTGTGTTTCTTGATGCATTCCAGGATGACGTTGCACAAAATTTTTCAAGGCACTAACAGTAATGTGATTCATCTCCAGTGACTGCAATTGGTAAGGTCACCCTTCTTTGGAAATTTTACTATAAAGGCATCTCTTCCACTGGGTGGGGTTCTTCATTCCATATTCTACCCAACTGACAGAAGGGCTGTTTCATCACTTGCTTTGAAAATTTCTGCAGTGATGTTATCTCCAGCAGGGCCTTCCCTAGCTATTCTGGGGCCCTACACAGCCCCACCCCCATCAGGTGTGTATGTGGGGCCCCAGGCCTCTGCAGTGAGAAGCGGGGGGCAGGGCAGGAAAGGAGCAGGAGGTGGGGCGGGGGCAGGGAAGAGGCAGGGGCCCTGGGGAAAAGCTGGATAGGGGCTGGAACAGCATGCAGATGAGCAGGGCACCAGGAAATTTGGTGTCCCATATTTCCTAGTGCCCTATGCAGCTGCGTACTTTGTGTATGGGTAAGGACGGACCTGCTCTCTAGCTGCTTCCCCATTTTTGAGCTTACTGATGGTTTTTCTAACTTCTTCCATTGTAATATCTCCTAAATCGGTATCAAGCTCTAGAGTGGTAGATCTTCATCACATATTTCTAATAGTTTGCTTCGGCTTTGTTTATTTAAAATAGTCAGAAAACGTTCTGCCTATCTTTTCCTTTGCTATTCTTCTGTACTAAGAGTCTTTCCATTTGCATCTTTAATAGGGCCTCTAGTACTGCTAAAGTTTCCTGTGAGCTGTTTGTCTTGTACAAGGTTATAAGATCACTTCTTTGGCTAGCATCTTCAGCCTCTGGACATTTTCTATCAATATAGGCCCTTTTATATTTTCTAGCACTCCTGGGGGGAAGGGTATATATTAAGAGTGGTACAGTATCTTAACTCTCAGAACAAAAGCAGAAAGGTATCCATCCTTTTGGACAGCTAGTTTTGCTGCTAGCCTCCAAAGCTCTGTAATTTTGACATACTACTGAACCCATTTTAAACATTTACTTCTCTTTTTAATTTTTTTCTGCTCAAATATTACTGTTTTTATGGCACACAAAGAATTTTAGGTTTGTATACATCTCATTATATTGGTGGCAAAGAAATAATATAGGTAGAAAGCAAATATAATGAAACCATTTCCCCAGTGCTTACTATAAATACAACTGTATGATGATATGACACTTAACTGGTCAGACAGAAAATAACTTAGGGCCAAATTCTTTCCATGGATGTGTGGTATGAGACTCTCAGCGAGGTCACACATCTGAGGGCAAAACTGTTTCTAAATAAGTAATAATGAGTCACTGCAGAATAAAATTAAAAGATCCAGATAAACTCTTTAAATATCTGGCAGGTCCACAGAGCTATGTGCATAGCTGTCTCCTTAAGCAAACTATACCCTCATATTTCAAGTCCGATTCATGCTGGTGACCGGTCACCTCAAATGCTACAATCCAAAAGATGTATAGCATCATCCTGATCTTTGAACAGAAATTTAATCTTTTGGAGAATTGTCATGAATTCAACTGTATACAATCCATCATAATTTCATATGGCAAATTTATGGAGAATGGGAGAAGCCTGAAAATAGAAACATTTCTTTAAAAGTTTTGTGTTAATTCTTTCAGCCTGCAGGCCATGAGACATTTTGTTTACATTGACCATCCTCAGGTACAGCCCTCTGGAGCTCCCAGTGGCTGTGGTTCACCATTCCTGGCCAATGGGAGCTGCAGAAAGCAGTGGCCAGCATATCCCTGTGGCCCACACCTACCATCCCCTCTATAAACTTATCAAGTGCAGTTCTGAAGCCAGTTGGGTGTTTTGCCCCCACTGCTTCTCTTGGGAGGCTGCTCCAGAACTTCACTCCTCTGATGGTTAGAAACCTTTGCCTAATTTCAAACCTAAACTTGTTGATAGCCAGTTTATAGCCATTTGTTCTGGATCCACATTGGTGCTTAACTTTAATATCTCCTCTCCCTCTTCTGTTTATCCCTCTGATGTATTTATAGAGAGCAATCGTATCTCTCCTCAGCCTTCTTTTGGTTAGACTAAACAGGCCAACCTCTTAGAGTATCCTCTCATAAGGTAGGTTTTCCATTCCTCAGATCATCCTAGTAGCCCTTCTCTGCACCTGTTCCAGTTTGAATTAATCTTTCTTAGATGTGGGAGACTCGAATTGGACACAGTACTGCAGATAAGGTATTATCATTGCCTTGTATAATGGTACTAACACTTCCCTGTCTCTAATGCAAATACTCCACCTGATGCATTCCAGGACCCTGTTAGCCTTTTTCATGTCCGCATCACGTTGAGGGCTCATAATCATCCTGCGACCAACCGATACACCCAGGTCTCTCTCCTTCTATGTCACTTCCAACTGATAAGTCCCCCGCTTATAGCAAAAATTCTTGCTAGTCTCTAAATGCATTACCTTGCACTTTGCACTATCAAATTTCATTCCATTTCTATTACTCCAGTTTAAAAGGTCATCCAGATCTTCCAGTTCTTCTCTGTATTGGGAATACCTCCCAACTTTGTGTCATCTGCAAATTTTATTAGCACACACACTCACTTTTTGTGCCAAGATCAGGAATAAAAATGTTAAATAAGATTGATCCCAAGACTGATCCCTGAGGAACTCCACTAGTAACTTCCTTCTAGTCTGACAATTCACCTTTCAGTATGACCTGTTATAGTCTCCCCTTTAATCAACTCCTTATCCATCTTTCAGTTCTCATATTAATCCCCACCTTCTCCAGTTTAATAATTTCTCTTGTGGAACTGTAACAAGTGCTTTACTGACATCCCAGTAGATAAGATCTACTGCATTTCTTTTGTCTAAAAAAATCAGTTGTTATCTTCTCAAAGAAAGATATTAGTAACTCTGTACTACCTCTTGAATATAACAATTGAAACAATTGTAGAAAAATCTACAATTACTTTCAATCATTTCAGTTACTTACTTTTTGCAGTTCACCAAACTTGGAACAGATCATTTAACTTTAGGAAACATCCTAACAGACCTTTCTTATCTTAATCAGCTGTTAATCACTCAGTTTATAAACAAAGTTCTATGAGTACTTGCGGCACCTTAGAGACTAACCTATTTGGTCATAAGCTTTCACGGGCTAAAATCCACTTCATCAGCCCATGAAAGCTTATGCCCAAATAAATTTGTTAGTCTCTAAGGTGCCACAAGTACTCCTGTTCTTTTTGCTGATACAGACTAACACAAACAAAATTGACTCCCTGCCTCAGCGGCGCAAGCTGAGAGCAGTCTGTCTCCTCTATTGCACATCAAGGCTGCCTGCTTGAGGCTGGGAAGTTTTTTTTTTTGTTTGTTTTTTTAAAGAAAAAAATCAGACTGTCAGAGTTGGAAGGGACCTCAGGAGGTCACCTAGTTCAACCCCCTGCTCAATGCAGGACCAATCTCCAACTAAATCACCAAATGGCCCCCTCAAGGGTTGAACTCACAACCCTGGGTTTAGCAGGCCAATGATCAGACCACTGAGCTATCCTTCCCCCGATCCCCAATGTCTCACCCCCCTAGAAAAATCCACTGATGGATTTAACCTTGCTTAATGCAATTCCTGGCTTTGATGAGACTTGTAGGCTGGAGATTCCTGTTTATAAAAACATCATGAAAGAAGTGGACCATACTTTGCCTGTGCTCAGGGCCAGCGTTTCCATTGAGGCGAACTAGGCAATTGCCTAGGGCGCCAGGATTTTCGGGGGGCGGCATTTTGCCNGGGGGGGCAGGGGGCGGCAGACGGCTCTGGTGGACCTGCTGCAATCGTGCCACAGGAGCGGTGCGTGGGGCGGCGAAATGGCCGTGCGCCTAGGGTGCGAAAAACTCTAGCGCCGGCCCTGCCTGTGCTGCAGTTTTGGAACTCAGTGGCAGTAGAATCTCCCATCTCTCAAGGCTAGCTCGACACTGTCTGACAGTTCCAACAAACTCATGGATGCAGAGAAAGCTATGTCTAAACATGGACAGGTGTTTTCAGAGCAGAGATAGGGAATGAAGAGAGAGAGTTTCAGGATGCTCCATGCTCACATTCAATTAGTGATATTTGAAACCAGCACTCCCCCACCCCCTGCTTTTGTTAACTTGAGGGTTTTACATGTTTATATTTTGCCACATTAAAACATATATTCATGATTTGTTACAATACTATGAAATTTAAGGTTTAAATATCTGAAACTGTGAAATTCAAGTTTTAAAAAATTGTTATGACTGAAATTTAGAAAAATGGGCTGTGAATTTGGTAGGGCCGTGCTTACGGGGTATCATTTGAAAACTAATAACTTACTGATCATTAATATTCTTGCATCATATATTTACGTGTCATGATGGGTATTAAGAGTTATAGAGATATGCTGGAATGAGAACTAAAATGTGTTCAAACCAGGTGTGTCGGGGGAGATGTTAAACAGGTGGGTCTATCCTAAGCAAAGACCCATCACACCCATCACAAGTAGGGGAGAAGACAGCATGGAGCCTACACCCAGCACAAAAGAAAAGCTTAGTCTGGGTTTTACCTTTCAGAAGAATCCATTTCAAAGGTTTACTGGTCTATAAAGACGGCGTGGGGGGGGGGTGGGAAGAACGTCAAGTGTTCAGCAGCTGAATCGACTGACTGTATACTACATTGCTATATTATAAAAGTGTCTGGAGTGAGGTCTCTTCTGAAAGCTAATGATGCACTGCTGATTAATATAACTGTGAAATGTATTAAACATGACATGAGGAATTATGGATATTCACTGATATTAGGTTTCACAGAAATCATGCAGGGGATGCAAAGCCCACAGAAAGGGAAGAACAACATAAGATCATCCTACCTCTTGAAACAAAGTAAATGAATTCTGGGAGATATAAACAAGGACAGAAGCCACCTTTGACATCCATTACTAGACAGACATGAGAGGCCACAGTTTTTGCAAGCTGAGAAAGATGGATCTTCAACCCAGGGCAGGGGGGTTGAAGTCCCTGGAACTGAATATAGGTGAGAAACCTACTTAGGTAAAGATCTTCACCTAAGACAACAAGGGAAGCCAATGCCTTCTACTTTTGTAGAAGGTCCTGACTCAGGAAAAGCCAGCCACAGCTAGGAAGAAGGACTGATATGAGAAACAAACTTGAACAAAGGCCGTAGCTTGCTAAATTAAGGTTCAGACTTTTAGATGTTTGTTTTCACTTTTATTTGTTGGTAAACCCTTCTAACTTTATTCCTTTTACTTGGCATCACTTAACCTAGGTCCTATTGTTAATACATTTATTTTATTTTACTATAAACCAGTCAGGTTAATAAGATGCAATGTATTTTTGCATCTTTAGAACAACAAACCAACCTTATTATATCTAAGCTGTCCAGGAGAGAGCTTGACACTTCAGGGCACATAGTTTTGGGGAAATTTGGAATTTGCGACGTGTGTTGGGATCACTCTGCTGGTTGTAACCAAGGCTGGTGGAAGCCAGAGTGAGGTAGTGGGGCTGCAGCCAGCCTGCTGGGGTCAGGGCAGCTGGTCCAGAGCTGTCTAGCACACACTCAGGCTGTGACCCACATGCTGGTAGGCTGTCTGTGAGCAGCCCAGGTTGGGAGCTACAGCAGCAAAGCATTGTGAGGCACCCAGGATTGCAGCAACTGAGGTGAAAACTCCTTAATGGTCTAGATTTGCACCCACGAACTGTAACAGTCTGACATAGGCGCCGACTCCATGGGTGCGCCAGGGCTGGAGCACTCACGGGGAAAAATCAGTGGGTGCTCTGCACCCACCAGCAGCCAAGCTTCCCGCCCCACTGCACCTCCTCTTCCTCTGAGCATGCAGTGTCCTTGCTCCTCTGCCTACCTCCCAGTGCTTGCCACCACCAAACAGCTGTAGCAAGCTCCAGGAGAAAGGGGGGAGGAGCAGGAACATGGCGTGCTCAGGGGAAGAGGCAGGGCTGGGGAAGGAGTTGGAATAGGGGCAGGGAGGGGGCGGAGTTGGGGCAGGGACTTTGGGGAATAGGTTGGAGCAGGGCAGAGGGGAGTCACACTCACCGGCGCCAACAGAAGTCGACACCTATGGTCTGTGACAAATACTTATCCACCTTTCTCATAAGTATGTTGTAAGTTTTAACTAGTTAGTGCCTATAAAGTGTTATGAACAAGTAGCCCACTATACAAATGTGAGTAGATGATGATAATCAGTCACTTATTGGGTCATTTCAATTCTCTCTCATTGTCAGCTCAGAACATTCTGCAGCACTTCTAGATCAACAACAAAGGAAAGGGAAGAAGAAAAAATTAGCTCACACAGAGTATGTCTACAATGAGCTGGGTGCGCAATTCCCAGCTTGAAGAGACATATCCCCACTAGCTCTGTAGAGCGTAGCCACAGCAGCAAAATGGTGCGAGGGTCCAGCTGCCCCTCCTACATGCACAGCATCTCAGATGGGGCCATACTCAGGGCAGCTAAGGCTGCTGCTGCCTCTACTATACTCTTTCTAGCACGCGAGCTCAGTCAGAGCTAAAGCTATCGTCTCCTCAAGCTAGGAAGTACAGGCCCAGCTCGAAGCGTAGACGTGCCTACAATCACAACTAGTGCATTACAGATGCTTCCTGGGTTATACAAACCCGACTTATGCAAATCTGCACTTACGGAAAAAGTTCCATAACGTTTTGGGGTTTTTTGGCATGTGCAATGTTTGGTAATACATTCGACTTAGGCAAAATTTGACTTATGCAAGGCATTCCGAAATGGAACGGGGAGCATCCGTATTCAAGCCTAAAGTTGCCAACTGATGGGCATGCAATGTTCCACCTAAAAAGGATCTACAACGAACTTGTGGTAAAAGCATATTTATGATTGTCACAACAGTTCTGGGGATCTGCTCCCCTTAAGTACTGGAGGAACTCCCATTAGAATAAATATACAGGAGAAAAAGGGGAGAAGAGATTCCAGTTTGTTAAAGAAATTTAGAAACATATAATTCAGGGCATAGTATGTCCAACAGCGGCCTCTAGTGGTTTATGCTAAAAACTGAATACTGAGTAAAAAAAGTGCTGTGACTACTCCCAAGAATAAATTTAAAAGTTTAATAGAAAATATTAAAGAAAGGTGATACAAAGAGTTTGATGTGTCAGTCATTGGTCATCGGGGGAAACATACAGAGTATGGGGGGACGCTGGCAATTGGTTATGGTTCAGCATATAATACATACAGCCTGTAATGTCCCCAATGCGGGGTGGTAACGGTGGGTGGGGTCAAGATATAGTAGGATAGGGGCATGAGGGTACATCGCTCAATAGTGGGCTACACACAGTCATGGGTATGAGTAAGGGCCGGGTAATGGGGGCAGGGTGACCCTCACAGGTGGTGGGATCCAGATTGGAAGTTCAGGACCTCAGGGATAGTGGTTTGGTAGGGGGTTGTAAGGGTTTCCCACTCCCCCCCGTGGGTGCATGGAGCCACATCGGCTCACTCCTGGTATTGGCGGTGGCCGGTGATGTGTTCAATTACTAAACTTCATCCATAACTAATGAACTAGCAGCCAACAGAAAAAGCATAATATCCACATAACTCAGAGCCAGTCATACTAAAAATCAAAGTTATAGAAGTAGTCTATTGGAGAAAAATCAGTCTGAGTGAATACCAGTATGACAGCACAGTGTGCATGCTATACTTTCCTGTTTTCATGCTATACTAGAATCCTGTACAAGTAGCTGTATTTTTTAGATATGTGCATTAAAAACATGTGCCTTGGGGGCCTTATCTTTGTTTTGTTTTTGGTAGCTACGCCCTTCCCTTACTAGTCATGGATGAAGCAGTGCAGAAAAAATCTGAACCAGCCCTAACCTCGGCCTTCCTGTTTGTTGAAAGGAAAGGGAACCTGTTTTAATGTTCTCATTGGTTCAGATAAGAAATTACATATACATTTTAAAATACTATTTCCTTCCTCCTTCTCCCTGCCCCCGATGCTTCTCCTGTTCCTAAATTCTATCCTGATTGCACCATTGATGAAAACTGTCATTTGCTCCCTTTACTGTTGTGCTTGATATTGGTGTCCTGCATTGTGAGCTCATGTCCCATGGGTACTTTTCAGAATCACACAAAGTATTCCAGGATCTCATTGAATTAGGGATATCCTAGGATGTGTATGGGTACAGTTCAGGAGTTCAAAGCATAGTTGTGAGCAACATACAGGAACAGAGGGATTTTTCATCAATATTGCATTGTGTGTAGCATAAATAAGGATCAGGCTGTAATTTGCCTCAGTGGAAAGTGGGAATAGGGAGGTCATACAGATGTGATTACATGGGAAAGAAAGAAAACAATGTGACAAAACTGTTCTTGGGAAGGTGATCATGGGACAGACATATAGGCCAGCTAAGTCTGGGGTTGTGTTGTGGCAGGACTATTTAGAGGTCAGATATGGCAGAGGCAAAGAAAAAGGAAAGCAAAAACTTTGTAGGGACTGATCTGGATCTTTCAGACTCTTGAAATTTGTCCATCAGTATTCCATCCCTGGACATACCCATGGTAAGTTCATTAGTCTCCACCTTTTTTGCCTTCTGAACCCCATCTAATTATTGTATCCGCCACAATTGTACCCGCCACAGCTTACTGTATTTGCCATCCCAGCAACAACATACAACTAGGACGGGCTCTTATCAATGTTTTGCAGATCAGAAGGCAAGGACACTAAGGAGGAAGATGGCTACTCTTAATCCCTATGGACAGATCAAATTCTTTATTACGCTGGGCAATAGACACTTCTGGACTGCTCCACAACACAAATCGGTATCTATTGATTTTGACAATATCACTGTGTGATACATTTCCACCCAACCACCTGGCTTAATTAGCCAAAGGTCTAATTAATTGGTCTAGATTGAGAAAAAGTTTCTCATTGATTAAATATTATCCAACTGAATAAAGCAATGTACTCATATTGATAACAACAACATTTAAGGGATACATTTTCAAAATAGCTGGGCAGCATTTTAGGCATATGGTTTCCATGGATTGTACTAGGTATCACATGGTTAATATTCTCGCAGGCTGCTTTGAAACTTTATTTCTAAATGCCTACTACTTAACATTGCATTTAATTTAGGTTTGACGGGTAATTTTGCATTCAATGCCAGGTATTCACATTGTTTAAAAAGAAAGATGTGTGTCTTAGGGATGAATTTGAACAAGAACCTTAATCATTATCATCCCCTTCCCCTGCCCTCAGATCTGAACTTTATTCCAGACCACATACTGCCTTCCCGTATCTCAATCTAACTGATAAATCCCTTATATCATTCATCAGCAACACAGAACCGTGCACAGCCCCTTCCTACACCTCTGACCTGACCACCTCTTTTGCTTGTTCCCCTCACTCCCTCTGTTCCACCAATAGTATCAACATCAGTATCCTGCACGTCTTTCTTTCACTGGTCTCTCTGACATCTTCCATGTTGCTCTTTATTCTTGGAGCACCCTTTATCAACTTGTTTGCCAAACCACTTTCAAATCCCTCCTAAACATTCACATTATTATCGATTAATTATAATACTGTAGCACTAGATGCTTTCCCATCATATCTGTAGGGATGGTTTCCATTTTCAAAAGCTTACACTGGTGCCATGAAGTGGAGAATATAAGCTAACATTACAAATAAAAACTAACATGACCAGGCATTCCCCTGATCACTCTGCTTGTATTGTGCATATTGATTCTCCTTCCACTCTGTCTGGTTCTGTCCTGAGACCACAAGCTTGCAAACACGTACACAAGTGAATAGTCTCATTGTTTTCAACAAGACTTCTTACATGTGAAAATTTAAGCAAGTGTTTGCACAAACAAAGAATAGCTATTAAAAGAGTTCCTGCTTAACAGACCTTCCATCTTTTAAAAAATTACATACTTAAACTGTGGTTGTTTTTTGGTGGACTGAATCCTTCAAAAGAATGGAATTTAAGATGTTTCCATATTGTACATCCAAAATAGATAAATTCTTCAGATCATAAATTAACTTCTGTCTTTGTCAGAACTATTCCAAGAACTACAGTGTTTTTGGAGAATAGACACAGACTTGTCTTAAGTACAGATGGTTGAAGCAGGACATACTATCCTTGACAGGCTATATTCTGGAGAACTAAAAATATATAGGTCACTGTACCAAAAGTGCTTCATGTTGGTTAAACTTATGTAAACAGGAGCTGCAGAGAGCTGAAGCACACTACATTTAGAGCTGTTAACTCAGACTTCACTTTTGTAATTATTGAAAGATGTCAAACTTGAAATGTTTACCACATTTTTGTTGACAGTCATGATCAGTCTGAAATTTAATCAGTTAAAAAAAATTACAAAAAGTTGTTTCAAGTACTACAAAATGTCCTTTAGTCCCCTGGCCATTTTTGTGCTTTTACAATAACATCATTTTTTAAAAAAAAAAATCTCTCATTCTTTGTTTAGTCCATCGGTTCGACGTGACGTTTTCATGGTATTTTTGTCGATTCTGGAGTGACTGAAGTCCAAAGCATGACACACATACTTGTGAGCAGATCGGGCAGACAAAGTCATTGGTGAGCATCTTGGTAGCTATAGCAGTAGTATAATGCCTTTCCCTTGCAGCTAACGATCAATTATTTCTGTCCTCTTAAAAGGCTTGGAAAGCTGAGTGTCGGCTGTGTTAAATAGATCAGCATGGCAGCACACATCTCAGGATCTGGTTTTATTGCACAGGAGCATATGCTGTTCTTGATATTATCCTTGCAGTGCTTTCTGGAGCAGCCTTGATTCCAGTGTCCTTGTGCCAATTCTCCACAGAACATTTTTCTGGGGAGTTGATATCAGGCATTTTAATGTGTCGTCCAACCCACCGTACCTGGGCTTTTATCAGCATGGCCTCAATGCTTGTGGCATTTGACTTTTGGAGAATCTCCAGGTTGATAATTTTGTCCTGTGAGCAGAGCCCCATAACGGCACGCAGAGCGCATATGGAAGGCCTCTAGCTGTTTGATATGCCATTTGTATGGTGTCCAGGTTGAACAGCCATAGAGGAGAGATGTGAGCACAAAAGCACTGTAAAGTTTTATTTTGGTTGAAAGGGTTGTATTGTGGGATTTCAGGACTTTGCCATGTAGCTTTTCTAATGCCTGAGAAGCTTTCTGCATCCTGTTTGTGATCTTTGTCAAGAGAGCCATCACTGGAGATGTTGCTGCTGAGGTAGGTAAAACTGCCAACTTGCTTTATCTGGATTCTACTAATGGACACACTAGGGGATATGGCCAGAGTGGTGAAGATGATTGGTGCAACACCACAGTTTTTTCCAGGCTGATTGTGAGGCCAAATAATTTTGACGCTTCAGCAGCGCGATCTACGATCCTCTGTGCATGCTAGGAGAGCACAAACATGCGCAAAGAGCACTTCACTTAGTAGTTTTGTTATGTTTATTTGTGCTTTAAGCTTTGTAAGATTGAAGACTGAACCATTGTGTCTGTATCTTGATGTATACACCTCTGTTGAACCAGTCTGTAGCATGGTTGAGAACTTGAGTGAAGAAGAGGTTGAATAGTACAGGGGCAAGGACACAGCCTTGCTTGACTCCATTTGAAATGGGAAAGGAGTCAGTGATATCTCCATTAAAAAGTACCTGGCCTTGTATCCCCTCATTAAATAAACGAATGATCTTTACCAGTTTTGGTGGGCAACCAAGTTTGCTGAGGATCATCCATAATCCTTCTCTACTGACTGTATCAAATGTTTTTGTGAGATCAATGAAAACACTGAACAGATTCAGGTTTGGTTTGATATATTCTTCTTGTATTTGCCTGAGACTGAAAATCATGTCTGCACTGAGGGTATGTCTACAGTACAGGATTATTCCAATTTTACATAAACCGGTTTTGTAAAACAGATTGTATAAAGTCGAGTGCATGCGGCCACACAAAGCACAACAATTCGGTGGTGTGCATCCATGTACCGAGGCTAGCGTCGATTTCTGGAGCATTGCACTCTGGGTAGCTATCTCGTAGCTATCCCATAGTTCCCGCAGTCTCCCCCGTCCACTGGAATTCTGGGTTGAGATCCCAATGCATGATGGTGCAAAAACAGTGTCGCAGGTTATTCTGGGTAAATGTCGTCACTCATTCCTTCCTCTGGGAAAGCAACGGCAGACAATCATTTTGCACCCTTTTTCCTTGGATTGCCCTGGCAGACGCCATAGCATGGCAACCCATGGAGCCCGTTTTTGCCTTTTGTCACTGTTCACCGGTATGTGTATTGGATGCCAGACTGACAGAGCGGTACTACAAAAAAAAGCCCTACCACCAGCCATCAAATTTCCAAAAACAAAATTTTGCCTTTGCAAGGTAGCAGAGACTGTTACCAAGTCGTTCTGTACGTCTGCTGTGCCATTGTAAATTGCGATGAAAGATGACAGTTTCAGTCGTTCTGTACCATCTGGCTGCTGCATGGGTGCTCCTGGCTGACCTTTCGCTGAGGTTGGCCGGGGCAAAGACAACAATGGGAATGACCCTGGGGTCATTCCCTCCTTTATGTTGTATCTAAAAATACGCAGTCAGTCCTGCCTAGAATCTGGGGGAAGGGTACTAGACAACCGTTGTACAGAGAGCAAGCCGCTCCGTGTCAGATCCACAGAAATGATGAGCTGCAAGCCATTCCTAGGGGGTGCCTCTGCAACAACCCCACCCGTTGCTCACTCATTCCCCAACCCTTCTGGGCTACCGTGCAGGGTCCCCCATTTGTGTGATGAAGTAATAAAGAATGCAGGAATAAGAAAACTGACTTGTTAGTGAGATAAAATGAGGGGGAGCACCTCTAGGTGCTATGATAGTCCAAACAGGACATTAAAATGGGCGGGGGGGGGAGGGAGGCCAGCATCCCGCTGCGTTAATGACAGGTCCAGGCAGTACAGAATCTTTCTCTTTAACTGGGGTGGGGGGGGGGGGTGATGGAGTTTCAGCACCCAGTTGCTATGATGAGGACGTTACCAGCCATTTCAGTACCATCTGCAGGGGAATAAACCAGGAGTCATTCTATTTACCCAGGTGCCCCGCTGAACCTCGACCTTGAGGCGCAGCCAGGAAGCACTCATGGGATGATGACAAGGACGGCTACCATGTCCTATCGCATGCTGTACCATTCTGCACCGGGGAAGGAGGGGAGAGGATGCTGCTGTTCATGCTCGCCAGCAACCGTGTCTTACCCAGCAGCATGCCAGTAGAACACATGTGACATGAAAAAAGTCAAGAAATGATTTTTTCCCTTTTCTTTCACGGCGGTGGGAGGAGAGAGGGGGACGTAAATTCACTGAATATACCTGCAACTCACCCCGACAATGTGTTTGACGGCCTACAGGCATTGGGAGCTCCATGTCCAAGAATGCAATTTTTGCTTTTTTTGGGGACTGTGGATAGCTGGGAGTCCTCAGTACCTCCCTCTCCTTCCTCATGAGCGCCATTGATTGCTTGGCTTTCCATTACACTCGTCCACGCAGCACTGTGCTGTGGACTCGTATCATACGCCTGGAAGCATTTTTTTTCAGTCTTTGGCTTCGTCTTCTGTATACTGATCGCTCGATAGAACATGATTTGTCTCCCCACTACACCGATCAGATCCAGTATCTACCATACAGGTCCACGCTGGGCCTTTTTTTGGATTTGGGACTGCGTCGCCACCCGTGCTGATCAGAGCTTCACGCTGGGCAAACAGGAAATGCAATTCAGAAGTTCGCGGGGCTTTTCCTGTCTACTTGGCCAGTGCATCAGAGTTCAGGTTGCTGTTCAGAGCGGTCACAGTGGTGCACTGTGGGATACTGCCCAGAGGCCAATACTGTCGATTTGCGGCCACACTAACCTTAATCCGATATGATAATACCGATTTCAGCGCTACTCCTCTCGTCGGGGAGGAGTACAGAACCGGTTTAAAGAGCCCTTTATATCGATATAAAGGGCCTCGTTGTGTGGACGGGTACAGCGTTAAATCTGTTTAACGCTGCTAAATTTGGTATAAACGTGTAGTGTAGACCAGGCCTGAGTCTCAGTAGATTAGCTTCAGAGACAGATGAAATCAGTTGGCTCAGGAGGACATGAGCAAAGATTTTTCAAGCAACAGATAGGAGAGAGATCCCAACAGACAGGAGAGATATGTCCCTTGTAGATATGTAAAAAACTCACATAAAATAAGGGATTACTGACTAACACACAGAAACAGTGAAACTGATTGTGCACAAATACTGTCAAACAGGAAAGAGCAAGCCAACTGAAAATATATCTATATGTTTCTTTTCTCATCTATCAATTATAATTATCTTAGGTGTTGATTATAACAAATCGGTATACAATTTTCAGATGTGAGGGTGATCCTTTAAGTTGACACACCATGTCATGGTTCCAGAGCTAGCTGTACTTTTGTCTTAAGATGTCAGGCCAGGTGACTTTACCTATTCTGGGGTGGAATTTAGCAATTCTCTCATTGTTAGACTGGGTCTAGGACTACTGTACCCTGTGTATCAACTATTCCTAAGCTGCAGATTCAGCTTCAGTTCCAGCACCAACAGTTCTTCTCTTCAGGAGTGCATGACCAGCAGTATGCAGTGATCAGACAGCCTTCTTATCACCAACGTTTATTTTATCAATTGTAATAAGCATTAGAGAAAAAGGATTTTTAAAAACAGTCTACCCACATCTATAGTACCTAAACTTTTACCATCCCCTAATGGTAACTTAGGCAGACTTAACTTCTTCAGTCCGCCCAGAGTGTCCTGTCTCAGTCTGGTTCCTAGAAATAGCTGGTGCCCCTTTCAAACACCGCTACAGTTTTTTCTTCAGGTGTTCGCAGGCTTTGACCCTTCTGAGTCGAGTCCTCGGCACCAATAGTTCTGGCATTGGTGCTGAGGACTCTCAGTATTTGCAAGGGATGGCTATCCAGACAAACTATTATGTCAAATCAATACAGTGTTTGGGTCCCACACTGAGATCTCTTCTGCTTGGTTCCCCAAGAACTCAGTTCAACTCGTCTCACTACTTAGGTTACTTTATTTGACATACAGCAAAGCTACATTGAGTTGATCAGATTCAAGTGTAAGGAGTGGGTATAGGATGTACCAAAAGTGACAAAACAAACCTCTTCCTTTATATACATTTCTTAGTTACATTGCACTTACTATACATTGTATTATGCATTTTGGGATTGGCTTGGTGCTTCTGTAGGAACCAATCCCTGTACAGCATGCTCTGCCCACGCACAACTTACTCTTTACCTCATCTTTATGTTCCCAACTTATCTTATCACTGTTGTCTTGTCCATTGCAAATGGTGCCCTGGGTGTTTCCGCTTATCTTAGCTAGTACAGACGTTCTGTCTCAAGCCTGCAGATCCATTTTCCGTCTCAATTCTGTCTCCCAAGAAACAAGGCCTCACTCATGTCCTATTACTCATGCCAAGCTAGGTCCACATGACACTGCTTTTGTTTTTCTTTTCTACATTAGCATGTGTTTATTTGCATTATATTTCTGTCTTCGTGTGCTCTTTTTAGTTCATTACACAGCAACACATTTCCAAGACTACAGTAGTTGCAATTATTTGAACCACCATTAATACTAGGCTTAAAGTATGAAATGGGTGTGCAAGCTCACCCTCTGTGGTACAGTCTACCAGGGTATAATTCTACAGTATAAGATGGCTCTCCCTTTAAAGCATCCTTCTCTGACTTTAACTTGACTTTTATTTTAATTACATTATATTTTGTACTAGTTTTTTTAAATGAAGTCTATTTATTACTACAGGAAATTTAGATTAACAGAACACAGACCAATTAAAATAACACTCCTTGGGTTCATGCCAGGAGTGGTCCTCTTCAGCTAGCACACCATACTTATCACCACAACAGGCAGTTTTTATCTTAGCAGTGTCCCAGCATCACAACTGAACTGTGCAATTTAGAGATTGTTCCCCCCACGGTGAACCCAAGTGCTGGCGACTCTGCCTGTAAGACGTTACAGCTGCACACGTAAGTGTTCCCCAGGTACAAACAGCAGTACACGTCTGGGGCTTTCCAGACCTTGTCTTGCAACAGTATTGGAGGGGGAAAAAAACCTTCTATGTATTATGGGTTGTAGGGCTTTGCAGTACTTTCACAGGTAACACTTTGAACAAGGTGATTGTTGTGGGTTTTATGGCCCCTCCCCCCTAACTTCATGTTATTTGACTCGTGTTAATTTTCTTACCCTACACCAACTGGTATTACTCTCCTGTACCAAATTATTAACTGTTCTGTGGAGATAAAAGAACAAGAAAACATCTCAATAAATAGGCCAGCAAACAGAATTCATAAATTAGAGAGCAGCTCCAAATTAGTCACACTTCTTAAATACTACTGTAAAAATGAGTCTGATGGTCTTCAAAAGTATATCTATAAAAACAATGATACTATAACGTTCTTTAGCGATATTTTTCCTGCCCCTAAATGGAGTACACCCCATACATTAAAGGGCTCTAATTCAACTGGAAAGTTATGGGATTTTCTGGGACTAACCTATTTAGGATTAAGATTGGCATACTGTGAAAAGAAATGCAGAGAGGGGGAAAAAAAACTTGTTAACCCTGTCAGGGAGCAGTGAAGCTTCTTCGTGTCAACGGGGGAATGGTCCTGCTACTGTGAGAAACTTCTCTGGCTTATAAATGGCCCTGATGAAATTGGCTAGCAAAAGGATCTGAGTCCTCACTCCGGCTACGTCTACACTGCACGATTATTTCGAAGAAGTTTAAACCGATATTACGAAACCGATGTTATAAAATCGGTTTTGCGCGTCCACAATGCGATCACAAAATCGATTGCTTGTGTCCATGGTCCAAG